>NC_135748.1:2685000-2991250 GCF_041903045.1 Epinephelus lanceolatus
CTGAGAAGATCAAATACATTGTTTTTGGTGCCTAACTGTTTCCCAAGTATATTAGTGTGTGTGTGTGAATGAATAAACGAGAAGCATTAACGTAAATTTCTTTGAAGAAAGGCGCTTTATGAAATGTCCATTCACTTGTATTAGTTTACAGCGCAGTCTTGCCACATCCAATATGGCGGCGACGTTGACGTACGGTTGAGCGCTCGATGCGGCGTCTATGTATATATGTCTATGATGAGACCCACCAGACGCCATTGACTGCTGCTGCCGATTGGAGCGATGTGCCATTTTGGTACAGTGCCATTCGCTCCTACAGTGCATTACGTCTATAGAGGAATGACATGTTTCCACTATAAAAGTGATCATAAATCGATCAATTGTCAACATATATTCATGCGGGTTGGTTGTTACAAACGTCAGACATGGAGGACAGACAGGCAGCCATAAAGAGAACAAAAGGAACGCTTATATCACTATTATATAATTAATATTGCTATTATCATAATCATGTTATTATTATCAATATTATTATTATCAATATTGATATTATCATTGTCATTTTATTATTATATCACTATTATAATTAATACAGCTATTATTATCATGTAATCATCACTATTATTATGATTAATATTGCTAGTATCGTTATCATTTTATTATTATCACTGTTGTAATTAATATTGCTATTATCTTTATTATTATTATTATCATTATTAATAGGTTCCAGAAGATTGTCTGCTGAAAACATTAAGTAGAATTTGTATTTGGGTAGTAAAACCGGCATTTTTAAAACATCCAAGCATCCTGTGTCATAGCTACATGTGTGACGTTTTTAACAAATCAAACCGTTTGGAAATCGGTCGCAAATTCAGTGAATATTTCTACTTTAAGATACATCTACATCTACTCCATAGATGTACACTCCCGTCCATGCCAGCCCTGTACCAAGATGACGGCGCTTTAGGCACGTCCCTCCACAGTCAGTGCGGCGTCTACGTATATATGTCTATGAGACCCACACCACTCTGTGTCCAGACTGCAAATGAATCGTGCATGGGCAAAGCCGCCACTGATCCCGCCCTGGCTTACAGAGTGGGATGTAAATGTAGATGTTGTCAAGGTAAAACCCTCTAAATTTATAGAAATGTTATAGTTATGGCAAAAAATTTTCATGATTTACTGTGACTTGTTGTAGGCTTCTACATGGAGCATAAGGTTAGAAACTAAACCAAACTTAAGAAAACTCAAAAATAAACAAATAAAGTAAGAAAAAAAAAACCTTCAAACAAATCCAAGTAACTCTGCCCAAGTGTCTCTTTTGGGTCCCAAGCCCGGATAAAGGAGGAGGTTTGGACGTAGAGCTAACAATTCCACCACAGTCTTTTTATTAAATTTGATGTTCTAACATTTAACAATGCAGGACAAAATTGATTTATGTAATGTGGGTCTAGACAAAGCATTGAAGTCATGAAGTTATTTTGAGAAGTGATGACTTACTTCAAAGGCAAAATAAAAAAACAAACAAACCAAGAATCAACAGACGAAAGTTCATTTGTTGTTCTGAACATATTTAGGGTGTTTTTTCCTCACTTTTTGTTTCTTCCCCGACATTATTCCTCTCTCCTACAGTGTCTATTACAATTACATGCAAATTGACAATTATGCAAATTAGGTGATGATGTCATTTAGCGACTTCTAGTGACTTTTAGGACAGCCAATAGCTACTTTCCTTACTGAGGAGTTGGCAACACTGTTGCTAACGGAACAGTGAGCGAGCTATTGCTTTTTCATATTTTAGGTTGTAATAGTCTGTGGGACATAGATAGCCTCTATGCTGGAATTCTATGTATATGTAAAAACAATATTGGCCTAGTTACCGGGTTATAGAAAGGAGTGAAGCTAACTCATTGGGCTAGTTGCATGGGCTGTCGAGTTATAACTACGAGGCTAAGTTGCTAGCGTAAACTGTAAAAAAAAAAAAAAAAAAAAAAAAAAAAACATAATTGGGTTTATATGTAAAACATATGTGGCTTCTTAACTAGTTTATTTTGAAGTTGCTTCAGTATTTTATATTTATTTTACTTATATTGCAGGGCTGTGCAGGCTGGTGTAAACAAAAAGAACATTTAAGGTACAGTGCATGATCATGATGGCAAATCATTAAAAACGGCACAGACATCTGTAATCTAATGCAGTGGTTCTCAAAGTGAGGTCAGGGGATCCACAGCAAAAGTTGTAGCATCAAAATCAGCTGATCCACTTTAACCCTGTTTTATACTTTGGATAATCAATAATAAGCAGGTGTTCAAGGTCACAGCACATCACATTGGATGCTTTGTGAGCTTGTAGATCTGTTATTTTTTGCAAAATTATGAAAAATCTTAAAATTTGGAACAGTTTTGAAAATCGTTAACAACACAAATCATCTGGGGGTCTCTGGCACAAAACCTTTTCAAATTGGGGTCTACTGCCACATGCATATCAATGTGGGGGTTGTTGACATGAAAATGTTTGAGAACCACTGATCTAATATAGACTTTTTTAAAAAAAAAAGTAAAATCTGTTGACTGTAAACAGAATCAATATTTATCACAATATTTATCAATTATTTCTTTATTACAATTAATCTTAAATTTTCCTTTCTTGCAGTGCTGTGTTTGGGCTTGTCACTTGAGGCAGAACAGGAGTGTAAGTGATATGGAAGGGAACTGGGCTTACGATGAGCGGAGCAATATGAGAAGACGAGCAATGAAAAATTACAAAAACTTGTGGAATCATTAGAAAATGAGCAGGAAAATGTAAAATATGATAGAAACGTGGAGGTAGGCTTAAATATTGAGGCATCAGGTGGATGTGAAGAGATGCACACCGATAGTGAAGAAGAGAGTGAGCCTAGTCTAACTATGGAGGCAGAACATAGGTTTGATGATTCTGATGAGATGGACATGGATCACACAGATGCATGCAGTGAGAGCACTTCTGATTTAAGGGCTTCTCTGGCAGACTGGGCCATTGAGTTTGGCATTACCCTGATGGCTTTATCAGCCCTGCTCTCCATCCTGAAACCTCACCATCCCTTTCTGCCCAAGGATGGAAGAACATTGCTCAGAACAAAAACAACATACAAAATTGAGACTTTAGCAGGAGGTGGAATATTTCACTATTTTGGAATACTGAATGCATTTCATAGGATTCTGGATAATGTGTGGTCTGTTCTCCCAGATAGACACACCTTTAGACTACAACTGAATTTTGACGGTCTTCCACTTTTTAAGAGCACAAGTACTCAGTTTTGGCCAATACTTGGCATGTTGCAGGGGTACAGTAAGAACCCAGTGGTGATTGGCCTTTTTTGTGGCAATTCTAAACCTAAGTCTTTGTCCGAATATTTGCAGCATCTGGTTAATGAATTAAAAACACTGAGCAGTGGGTTTGTTTTTAAGGGAAAGACATTTGTTTTGAGTGGCAGCTCTGTTGTGTGTGACGTCCCAGCCCGAGCCTTCATCAAAGCTGTTAAATCACATACTGCATACCATGGATGCGACAAGTGCCATCAAATCGGTGTTCGAATAGGTAGCCGGATGACATTCCCTGAGGTCGGTGCAAGGCGGAGAACTGACAAATGTTTTAAACAAGCCACTGATGAGGACCACCACCATGCGCGCTCACCTTTCTCCAACCTTGATATGGACATGGTTGCCACCTTCCCTCATGATTACATGCACTTGGTGTGCTTAGGGGTAATGAGGCGTCTACTTGATTTGTGGTTGGGACCTCCTGGTCCATTGTGTTGTCGTATGTCATCTAGTCAGGCTTCTTTGGTTTCAGAGAGACTACTTGCTTTGAAGGACTATATTCCATCAGAGTTTGCCAGAAGGCCACGTACACTGGCTGAGAGAAACAGATGGAAGGCAACTGAACTACGCCAGTTTTTGTTGTATACTGGTCCTGTTGTACTGAAGGATGTGTTGAAGTCTCAAATCTATGACAATTTTATGCTTTTGTCTGTTGGTGTGTACATTTTAGTGAGCTCGGAATATTGTTTGAGAATGAATGACTTTGCAAACTCTCTACTGGTTTCATTTGTTGAACACTTTGGCTGTCTTTATGGGCAAGAATTTTTAGTTTACAATGTACATAGTCTTGTGCACCTTAGTCAGGATGTCAAAGTGCATGGCAATTTGGATCTCATTTCAGGTTTTCCATATGAAAATTTCTTGGGGCAACTTAAAAAAATGGTTAGGGGGCCATGCAATGCCCTGACTCAAGTGATCCGCAGGTTGTCTGAAATGGATCATGTCAACTCTAGTCCTGATCTTTGTTCTCAAACAGAAAAAGCATATAGGTTGGAACATGAAGATGGGCCAGTGCCACAGTCCACTAGTGGAGAAGTACACCAATTTAAAGTGTTGTCCATGGATGGTATGATTGTCAAACCTTCAAGGAGAGATTCATGCATCAAAATTGGGAATAAAGTGGTTTTGGTTGAAAACTTTGTTATTGATGGAGGAATAGAATACATTGCAGGCAAAGAATACAGATGCAATGAACCATTCTTTGTATATCCATTTGATTCCAGAGAGTTAGGAATATACAAAGTTTCTAACCTGTCCATGAATGTGAAGTACTTTCAGATGGAGGAAAGTGTACAAAAGTACATCAGATTGCCATATCATGATGACTTTGTTGTTGTGCCCCTGGTACATTCAAATGAATCAGTGAGTCAATAGGCCCCCACCCCCCCCACCCCTTAGAGAGCGTGAGTAAAGTGTTTTAGTCTCTTCTCATATTGCTCCCAAGTTCTCAAGTTCTTTATAGATAACAAATTACAGTAACATGAAAATGACTAAAAGTCTACATTTTATATAGGCAATGTATCACATTGTTATTTTTGAGAAAACTAATGAAGTGGAAGTGGTACCATCAAAGTGGGTCAGTGGAGAAGAATGTATGTGGCCACCACACAAAGTGGACGTTGTCAAGGCCACAAAAAGCCAAGAACAACCTGGAGCAGGCTGGAAACCATATAGGGTCCGAGTTATATTCACATCAAGTAAGTACAATTGTGTGGATTCTGGTACATGTCGAGACTAATCTTTGGTGAATGTCTTAATAGGCATAAGTCATCACAAACAAATGTAAATACAACACAACAAGAAACTTATCAGTCACGTTATTGAAATGTATTCATTGTGTTTGAGCTTTTTCATGTGAATAACGAAAAATTAACCATCAAGTACTTATTATTTTGTAGATGATTACAATGAGGCAAGGCTAAAGCTTCCAGAAGCTGTTGAACACACTGACCTTGGGACAGATGGGGAGGATTCTCCAATTAAACCCAAAAGGAGAAGAATGTAAGTTGTTATGTTTTATTTTTACATGCCTATATTTATGTGCATTTTCAATTTTAATAACCTCAAGTATTTAATTAGACCAAAGAACATCCTCTTCCCTGGTGAAGATGAAGATGAAGATGAGGTGGCACATGTCTTTCCAAAAGCTAAGCCACAGAAGAAGTAAGACGTTTGAATTGTTCATTTGAGTTTAATCTTCTGCTATTGGTATGTAAAATGTTGATACAATATTTGGTTTGCAATGTCATTGCAGATCAGCTGAACTGCCTAGTGCACCAAAGATTCTTCAGGCATTTGGCCTCGATCCCCAAGGGAATGACTCTGGGGAGGAAGCTGTCTTACCAACAGGAAAACCACGGTAAACTTCTACTGTTAATTAAGCAATATCACACTCGAGCTTGTGATGTTAGTAGTATATAGGGACCAGCTTTGCGCGTGCACGTGAAATGCGCGTGCGTGCGCGTGCACGTGAACCGCGCGTGCGTGTGTGCACGCGAAACGTGCGTGCGTTGCCCCCCCCCCCCCCTCACACACGCCCCTCCCCCAATCCCCTCCCCCACAAACGTCATATGAAATCCTGCTCTCATTGGTTAAACATAGCGCCTCCTTCTGGGGGTGGTTCCGAATGAAACCGTAGCTATTGGCTAATCAAAAGCCCCTCCTTGCGGCCGGATGTAGGTGGTGTGCATATATATACAAGGGATTTTCTCAGCAGGACATCCTCAACTTCTCGGACGGCGAAGCTACGGCGGGAGGAACTCTGATTTTTTTTTTTCTTCAACGATCGCCTGTATTCTGCAAGACGTTTCTGCAACCATGTCTTCCTGCACCAGCAACAGTGGCATCGGGTCAAGCGACCGCCCAGGTATGTCTAATGACCCGGCGACGGTTGTGGATGCTCGGGCCCCTTACAAGAAAAGGAGACGTGTAGGAAGTGGTCTCGTTACTCCGGAGAATCGTGAATTTGAGCTAGAGCTGGAGGGGGTTAATGGGTATGTTTACAATGTTAAATATCAGGACTCTGTCGTTACACTCAGTGCGGCCACCGGTCGCAGTGTGGTTCCAGGCGTTGAAACATGGACGGTCAGTTTGATGCATAGAGATTGGAAATTGTTTTGGTCAGAGGTCTGCCCTGACCTAGACCAACCCGGTTTCCCAGAGAGTATTTATGTCTCGCAGTGGGTCAGCAAAACGGGCCCCGAGATGTACCGCGTCGAGACGGATCGTTTTAACAAACGGCGGGAGGACTTTATTTTTCTCAGTGTGTGCAAAGATCGAGAATCTGTGATCGCGAGCAGAGGCCGCGACGCATGGGGACAACAACCCTACCCTCTTACACTTCAAGAGCGTGACGACTGGTTTAAAACTGTTTTCTTTATTCAGTGGTGCGACTGGAGATCTCTGCAGAAATTGTTTGACGAAGCTGACAAGGGCATCAGAAGAGACAGGATCCTCTCTTCTTATCAGAGTGTTAGAAAACGTCTTCTTTTCGATGATGCGCAGGCTAATGCGCGGGGTAGTCACCTTCCTTCCCTGTGCCGCCCGAAAATCATCAGACACGTCGACTACTGATAAAGCCTAGGTTAGCATAACTTTTGTATTTTTTGTCATTTTAAATTATGATAAACGGTGTATAAGATTTTAATGTTTTTTTCTGTTCTTTTTTTTTTTTTTTTTTTTTTACAGGTAGTGTCCTTATCAACACCTGTGACGACGATGATACTAGAGGGTGTTGGGAAAACGATTGCGGTGGTGTGGAACCCTGCACACCTCATATGAAGTCGCATGAGGCGCTGCATGTGAAGAAGAAGGAGAAGAAGAAGAAGGAGGAGAAGGGACATGTCTCGACACTGTCCCTGACAAAAGACGACGTGGACACGATCAAAGACTTTCTATCACGCTGCCAGTATCACGCAGGGTGGGAAAAAACAAAAGCTCTCTGCAGCGGGTGTAAAATCAGCCACCCGAGTCAGCGTCATCACTCTTGCTTGTTTGAATTTGATCAGATCAGATGTATGTATTTTGACCAGATTCTGGACTCTGTATTCAAGCAGTCTCTAGGAAAAGCTCTACATTACCTGTTTGCGCAGATATCACCGGGGGCTTTCTCACAAGACAGGCTTTTAGGAGCGGCCGAGACTCTGAGACACTATCTCAGACCCGGATGTGACGGAATATCTGCCAACGAGGAAATGGAGACGATGGAGGACCACAAGCACGAGACCGCTTTACGCAACGCCTTCACCGTGTGGACCAAGTGCTGCTGCTGCTGCATATCGACAGATTTGTAATATTTACCACAGAAAAAAATGATGTTGTTGTTTGGGATCACAATAGCCACGTATCTTTTGTCGTGGAAAAGACGCCATGCCATGAACAGACTGACATCACTTCTGTACGGGGTAATTACCGGTGACTGTGTCCCACGCGACTGTGTTACATTCAACAACCATTTAAACGATATAAGGACAAATGTTATAAATTGGAATGATACCGTGTGTGCGGCAGCACACAGTTCATCAGCGGTTAAAGATGTGGTAACAGCATATTTCACAAACTGTAATGAGTCTGAGGCGTTTGCAACAGGCCACGTTATTTGTCTTTGTGCATTTCTTTGTGATGCGTGTGTTTTGATGATTAAAAATGGTGTGCCATTAGATGTTTGTGATGCAGTTCAGCACCTAGTGCGACACATGATAGACAGAGATGTGACGGTGTGTGTAAAATACCTAAACATGTTGAAAAACCATAAATAAATAAATAAAAGACGGTGTGTCGACCTCATTTTGGCCACTTGTGTTGTTGACTGAATATGGAGCGCACGCTAGACAAGATTTACCACGACCCCGCACACCCAGGGGGTCTTGGAGGTGTACAAAAACTTTGCGACGCTGTTAGAAAATGCACTGGGGAGGCTCCGGGGATGCCTGAAGTAAAGCGTTACTTGCAGGGGCAAGATGTGTATACCCTCCACGCTAGAGCAGCTGTACACTTCCCTAGAAATAGGGTGTTGGTTAGCGGTATTGACAAACAGTTCCAGGCCGATCTGGTGGACATGAGTGAATATTCAGCAGAAAATGACAATGTGCGCTACCTGCTGACATGTATCGATGTATTTTCTAAATATGCATGGGTTAGGTGTCTTAAAAACAAGACCGGTACATCTGTTGCAAAGGCGTTTGAAGACATTTTGAACGAAGGCCGCATACCTGTAAAACTCCAAACCGATCAGGGGACAGAGTTTTATAACAAACAGTTTCAACACCTAATGGAGGTGTATAAAATTAAACATTTCTCTACCTCAAACGAGACTAAGGCTAGCACGGTTGAACGTTTCAACAGAACATTTAAGACCCGCATGTGGAGATATCTAACGTCTGTTAATTCACGTAGATATGTTGATGTCGTCCAGGACCTCGTCAACGCTTACAACAAGTCTCACCACAGATCGATAAAGATGGCCCCATCCGATGTAAACAAAGACAACGAGAAGCTCGTCTTTAACACGCTGTACAAGGAGAAGAAGAAACCGCCGAGGATCGTATCGTTCAAATATAATGTAGGGGACACTGTGAGAATATCAAAACTCCGAGGGGTGTTTAGAAAAGGTTATGAACAAACATATACAGACGAGTTTTTTACAATAACTAGGCGCATAGCCCGTGACCAGCCTGTGTATAGAATATCAGATTGCTCGGGTGATGAGGTAAAAGGCGCATTTTACGAGCCTGAGCTACAGCCGGTAATCATTGACAAAAACAAGGTGTTTAAAATAGAGAAAATAATATCCAGAAAAACTATAGGCCGGAAAAAGATGGCGCTTGTGAAATGGTTGGGGTGGCCTGAGAAATTTAACTCGTGGGTCTCTGAAAAGGACATCGTTGACGTGTAATATATATATATATATATATATATATATATATATATATCACGGGGCGTTATCTGTTTACACAGCCACTTTGGAATTGTCGCACGTCCCAACAACATCAAGAAGATGGAGAACAAGAACGGATTTTATGTCACGTTACCGAGTAATGCATCGCTACACGTGTATCCTAATAACAAGATATGGCGCTACCGAACAAAATTAGCAAAACCGATCGTTCTGAGCGAACCGTACGAGGTGGGGGTTATTGAACTTCAGTACCCTAGGGTGTGGTCAACGTTCCCTGCTTCTGACGCGGACGTGTTAATATACGACAGTAAAACCAACCAGACAGCCACTATAACACTGTTTGCAGGGTTTTACGACTCCATTCCCAGAATACTAAAAGAATTTAATGCTAAATGCATCGGCAACCCGATAACATCGCGCTTAGGTCTTCAATATAACAACATTACAAATCATGTTTATTTTTCGGGAGGAGAAGGATATAAGGTGACGTTCCGCGGGAAACTGGCCGAAATATTGGGTTTTAAGCCCGGTGAGCCGTTTGAGATACCGGTGACCCCTATTTTTAAGAAAATCTACGCCAGTCCTCACCCCGCAGATATTTTTGGGGGAGTTTATAATATATACGTTTACAGCGATATCGTTGATTATCAGCTAGTGGGAGACAGCCACGCGCTGCTCCTCCGATGTATAAATATAACGCCGGAGGTAGGTCGTATGCCCACTCTGACATATGACAAGCCACACTATACATCGCTCTCCAAATCTGTCATTGACGATATCGAGATATCGTTAAAAAACGATCAAAACCAGTATATACCATTCACGTACGGAAAAGTGATTGTTAAACTACACTTTAGACCTATGAAGCAGTATTTCTAGACCTGAGAAAATGGCCTACACACCATATGTGCGTGACGATGCCCGATATATGACATATTACATGAACCAAGCGGGTGGCGAATTACCCGGATTTATAGGTTCAAGTACACAATACGGTAACGGTTTAGGCGGCATATTTCGAGGCTTGCTTAGAATGGCTGTACCGTTATTTAAAAAAGGATTCAGCATCGCCAAGCCACATTTAAAAAACGCTGCTGTAAACATTGTAGGGGATATGGCGTCCAACATTGCCAGAAGCGCTGTATCGAGACGACAGGAAGGAAACGGGTTGATGGTGATCAGAAAAAGATTGTCCAAAAGACCCCCCTCGTCGAGGGGTCGCAGCTCCGGCAGGTCCAAAAAGCGTAAAACGACCGTCAAAGTGACACGACGCATCAGAAAGAAGTCGGCCGCCAAGAGAAGCGCAACTTCCAAAAGACGCTCGGTGATTCTGCGTAAAGACATATTCTAGTCTGAGAAGAGAAAACAACAGCACCGGCCATGGCTCTCATACACAACCAGTCGGAAGAATGTGTGAAGACGGAGCTGGATCTGTTCACAGTGCCGTACACACAGACATCCATTGAAAAATCTACATTTGTCGAAATACCCCCGGTTTCGGCATTACGGGATGCCGGGCCTCTGGAATTTTTTATATCGGCCTGCGGCGAGGATTACATTGATCTAAACGATACCTACCTGTACATGCGCGCGAGAATCACGAACCCCGATGGTACCGATTTGGCCCAAGCCGCAGATGTGGGTTTTGTAAACTACCCCGGGTGTACGTTATTCTCGCAGGTGGATATCATGTTAGGAGACAGGCTTATAACCCAATCTTCCAACACATACCCGTACCGTGGGATAATCGAGTGTTTAATCAACTACGGAAAGGACACCTTGGATACACAGTTTAGCAGCGGCCTGTTTTGTAAAGACACAGCAGACCACATGAATGTTGCCTCCATAGCCGGAGATAACGAAGGCCTAGCCGAAAGAGGGCGATACACTGTCAACAGCCGCACTGTGGAATTAATAGCACCAATACACTCCGATTTGTTTTTTCAGGAAAAGTTATTGTTAAACGGTATAGACATTTCCCTAAAATTTATTCGATCAAAGGACGAGTTTGCCTTAATGACTGCGCAAAATAATCAATACGCCGTGAAGATCGTATCGGCTAGCTTATTTGTGAAAAAGGTGGCCGTGGCACCTGCCGTTAGATTGGCGCATAGCAGGGCACTGCAGCACACTAACGCTAAATACGCTATTGACAGAGTGGCTCTGAAAACATTTTCCATACCTGCAGGAACAAGAGTGTGCAACCAGGAAAATCTTTACATGGGACAAATCCCCAAATTCGTCATCATAGGCTTTGTTGACCATGAGGCATATTCGGGGAGCTATAACCGGAACCCCTTCTGTTTTCAGCATTACGATACAGAGTTTATTAGCCTGTACGCAGACGGGCAGTCTCACCCTGCAAAGCCCTTTCAGCCACTATTTCAGAGAGGCCAGTATGTGAGAGAGTATTTCCAGCTGGTACAAACTACAGGACGTCATTTAAAAGACAGGTCTCTGGCCATATCACGTAATGATTTCGGGAATGGTTACACGTTATTCTGCTTCAATCTGGAACCGGACGACGGTCGTGCAGGGAACGTATCACTGATTAAAAGTGGTAATGTGAGGTTGGAAGTCCGTTTCAGAGTACCTCTACAGCGCACCGTTAACCTCGTGTGTTATGCTGTTTACGATTCTGTTATCGAAATATCAAACAAGAGACAAGTACTTTTGGATTATTACTAAAAAGAAGAAGAAGCGGTATCAGCCATGAACACTATAGAGCTGACCGGCATCCTCAATAAAAGAATCATTAACGGGACAAATTTTTTAGGAGTCCTGGCATGCGACCAGCTGTCAAACCATAAAGGCACAGCGTTCCCAGCCATGCTGGTTGTGAATACACATCCCTCTAACATGCCCGGTGAACACTGGCTCGCTATTTATATTACGAAACAGAAGCATGGATATTTTTTCGACAGTTTTGGAAACCCTCCCAACAGCGACAAATTTCCATCGGAGATATACAGATACCTCGTTGAAAACTGTGCAGGCGTGTATTATTCCCAGAGGCAGGTTCAGAACAACTACTCTACAACCTGTGGACAGCATTGTGTCTTTTTTCTGTGTCATATACAAAGAGGAATTCCTTTTACAAGAATATTAAACATGTATAGTGCTAATCTGGCACGCAATGATGCTATGGTGTGCAAGTTTGTAAACAAAATACAGCCCTCTGTATGCCGTGGATATAATTTCACATGTGTACAGTGCAGCAACATGCAGTGTGACTGTGAATAATTCTAATAAATAAAAGAGAGAGAAAGCATGATCCGCAGTTCAGACATTCCATTTATTTAACACATTTGTAGAATACATTCATTTGGTCAAGAATTTAATAATAGTAATAATGTAAATAATAAAAAATACATTCAAGTGGTCAAAAGTTAAAACAAAAATACATTAAATTGGTCAAGAATTTAAAATGAAAAAATACATTCAAGTGGTCAAGAATTTAAAATGAAAATACATTCAAGAATTTAATAATAGTAATAATGAAAAATAAAAATACATTCAATTGGGCAAGAGTTAAAAACAAAAATACATTAAATTGGTTAAGAATTTAATAATAGTAATAATGAAAAATAAAAATACATTCAAACGGCATTCAAAAGTAAATATTAAAAAAAGATAAAGAAATCAGAACAACTGTAACAAAATTACACACATCCTTTTATTATTAAAAATCCTCCCACTGTGAAGTGTTTAGTCTGTGAGGTAGTGAACGTGTTGAAGCAGGTGTCCTTAGTGGGGTGCTAAAGTACCCCGGTGAGTCTATTACCGACCGTTTTTTCCCCTTGCTTTTATGGGCTGAAAAACTAGGGGCGTCTCCGATTCTTTTATACTCAGCTATATCGCCACGCACCTGTTTGTTAGGGATGGCCATTAAAGGTATGTTTAAATGGGCTAGGGTTTTTAGGAACACGTCCCACCCCAGTGGTCTAGAAATGTCTGAAATGTTGTGTGATGCAGTGACACTTTTCACCAGGTCATACAAATGAGTACCGTGGAGGGGACGACCGTTAACAACAATTTCAGCGTTGTCTGTCCAGGATAAAACATGCTTTGAGCGGGTAATTGCATCTAGAATGTATTCAGCATTTCTCTGACTTCTTTTGGGAATGTGTTTTAACACACCCTCTAAAACCGTGTCCTTTTTATGCCCATCATCATCATCATCGTCAGGTCTGCGGTCCTCGGGTCTAATTTCGGTATCAGGCATTGACAGGGTCAGTACAGTTTTTTCACGCTCACCCTGTCTCACCAATGCCAAATAACGCTGCAGTACTTGAGAGTATTTTTTGGCCTTTTCATATATGTCTGTGTCCGGTAGTTTCAAAATGTCAGACATGGCTCGGTCAAGATCGTTTTGTACTACCTGTCTTATGCTTGCAGTGTTTTGGTCCTGATACTGCTGCTGCTGCTGCTGCTGCTGTTGTTGCTGTTTTAACATGTCAAGCTGATGCTGAGGAACCAAAAACATCTTCTGCGCATGCTCCATATTCTTCTTTCTTAACCTCTGCTTATCAGGCTTGTAATAAATGGTATAGCTGCTCCAAGTAGTGGTAGTAAAAACCCGCCGCTCTGGTTAATCGTCTTTTTCTTCTTTAAATGTTTAACATTTTTGTCCGCAACCAGTCTGATGATGCCTCTCTTCTTTTTTAACTGAGCGTACTGTTTTTCTGTCAAAGGGATGTTACCTCTCAACACATTTAAAGCTATTTCACAGAGTGCATCGATAAAGTCTGCGCTAGCGCCACACACAATGACCCTTCTCATACCCGGCGTTGCTTTATATAACAACTCCAACATGGCTAGATTCCTCTGCACGCGTGACGACATTATTTAGCCCTTTGTTTTTTAGGCATATAAACAACGTGCTGATTTGATAACAAAGCGGTTCTGAGCCTCAAGTGGTCTGGAGTGGCAGCTTTATAATCTATGAGGAGATACCCGTATGCAGAACTAGTGGCGTCATTAAACGCCTCTAAAAAATATTTAGTGTTTCCAGGAAACATCTGTTTGCCCAGAAGTGTAACCTGATATTTATCCCTAGGGTTTTTGAACAAGACAAGGTAGTTTGTGTTTAAACTAATGGTTCTGCTAGCCTTGCCTTGTATAAACAAATTTTGAACCAGATATATACAGCTGAGATTTCTATGGTGGACATATTTGGTGAATACATTCTGAACTTCTATATTGTTACTGGCGTCATTCATTAAATCGTCTATGACGAGTAGATTAGTCTTGTCCGGGGGTAATAACTCATCGTCACACAGGGAATCGGGTAACCCTTTAACAAAGTTGATGTCTCTTAATTTAAGGAGTTGGTCGTATAAAGGCTGCCAGCATGAGTATACGTAGACCAAATTATCAATGTTATGTGAAATAACTGTAGATGCATTTTCAATAAGACCCTTGACAAAATACGTCTTTCCACAATTTGAGGGACCACTCACCACCAAACTAAACGGATGCTGCAGTCTTGAGTCAAAAGAGATGTTAGTAGCCATAAGGCAGCGTGCTGTAGTCTGACAGGACTCTGCGCTTGTTATATACCACCTTGACTTTTTTGTGTACTATGTCATTTTTAAGATGAAACTTCTTTTTATCACGTCTGATGGTTTCCGCCTCTGTGATCACATGCATCTGAGTGTTCTGATTGGTCACAAAGGACTGGACCAACCCCTTAAGCGACTCGTGGGTGAGCACTGCTGCATTTTTGGCGTTAAGTGTGACACCCTTGCACTTGACCTGCGTTTTACCAAGTTTTGTGCAGTAGGCGTAACACTTTGGACCCCCAGACACAAACTCTGTGATATAATCTTCCTCTGGGAGCCCGCACACATCACCGTCATTGATCTCGTCGGTTAAGTCACCCAAGTATGAGCCTAGAGGGGGAACCCAATCACCTGGGCTGGACGTGAAAATGACGCTGTCCGTGTCACAGTACAGCACACGCTCCTGTAGCCTGTCCAACAAGTCATACAGCATCAGCCTAGCATAGGCGGTGGTCATAGCCCCTATGAACACATTCACATCATTCACTCTGGACGCCTTACCATCTGCGTGACACCACTGGACAATGGCCACGTCATCGGATATAAACCCAAACTGACGCACGTCATAATGGTCGCTGAACATGAGCTGTGTGAATCTCTCCGGTTCTGTAATTAACTCGCAGGAGGGCATGTTACTCCGCATGCTGAATCTGCCCCACAATGAGTTCAGGAGAAGCTTGTTACAATTCCTGACCGCCTTGTTGACACAGATTTTGTCAGCATCGAGTAAAATCCCCTCCTTTTCATGGTAGTCGCGTATGTACTGGGCTTTTTCTGCAGGAGTAGTGACATGCCCGGGGTAGCCTGACGCCTCCTGCTTACACTTCAAAAACGTCTTGACATATTCCTTGAACAATGTGTCTGTCTTGTTTGGGAAATGCCACACTTCATCAATGCAGACAATCTGGTACCCCTTCTCGACAGCTTTCTGAAGTTCAAATGAGACCCACACACCTGACAGCTGTCGCTCGGCGTCAGTATGCGCACAGACACTGGTCTGGTTTAACTCCTCAGCACACCTGCCACACAACGGAAACATGAGCCTTTTGTGACACCTGTAGGGTAGTACGGGGTGGTACAGACCTCTGGGAGGAAGCACGGTACACTTTACAAACCCGAAATAATTTTCTACCGGACCAAAATCTCGGTGGATAATTTGAGGGTGTCCAACTGGGTATTGTTTTTTTGACTGTACAGTAGGATACAGGCTTGTGAAATCGTAGTATCTGATTTTCTCATCTGCGTTATCAGCCTTGTGGTACATTTTGATGGCGTTTGTACGCCCTCCAAAAAGGGCTTGTCGTGGGTCGAGGCGTTCTTTGGGCCTGTAAGTGTTGAGGTGCGCCTGAACAGATGGGTCTGAACGTTTTAGCGCCTCCCACTCACATTCCCACATCACCACCACACGCAGACCATGCACGCTTTTCAACGCTGATATTTTTTCACAGAATGAGTGGTACAGACTGCCATAGGGTTTTTTGGTGACAGGATTCACTTCGGTCTGGACGCAACACTTGACACATCCGTGAAAAAAGCATCCCGCAAACTCGTAGCAGGTGTTTGTGGCCGTGTTATACCCGTCCACAAAAAACTGCCCAAATCGGTGCTCACCGCGGTTCAAAGCGTGTCTAATCTCGGAGCCTTCTACCTTGGCCACGTATTCCAGCCACTGCATAGACACCTCAGAATAGGTTTTATTCTGCTGGGTGTATGCGCCTTCATACGTGAGGGCGAGGGTGTCTTTGGGTAGAAAACGCGTTTTGAAAACGCCCATGCAACTCGACGCCAGTGTCGTAAACGCGAACGGGTCGAGGTCTGTGCACCTGATAAATGTCTCACGATAAATTAGACAGGCCTTGCGAAGCACTTCTACATCATTAACACAGTAGTGGCGAATTTCTGTCTGGAAATCAAAGGTTTTCTCACGGACGGTGTCATACCACATCATGAACCTATGCTTGTCGCTGTCAGACATGGTGTTGTACCCGTAATAAGAGGGGTCGGGGTATTTGCCCACATAGTACTCGTTCGCCTCGGTGTTGAACTTGTGCGGAAAATACCCCTTCTCCATGTCCTCAAAACCCATGGCAGCCGGTGTCCTGGATAAACGCATGGGTAGAAAGCTGAAAGAATCGATCCAGCGTTGCTGGAATGCCTTGTCATACATCAGGATGACCCTACTGCCACGCATGGTTACTGTGGGAGGGATCCCCTGTTGCACAAAATATTCCAGCAGTATGTAATTATCAAACCCAGAGGCGTTGTGTGCAATAAATGTGTACCCCTTATATTTTGGCTGCCGGTACCGTTTAACAAACGTGTCAACGTATTTCAGGGTGTTGAAACAAAATTTGTTTCCCTCTGTGTCCATAGCGCACACAAAGTTTGCTTCGTGCTTGCCCTCGTGATAACGCGTCTCAAAATCAAAAAATATGTATTTTGTGTGTGGGGTTTGTTTTTTCAGCGGCTGGATAAAACACTGGTGTACCGCATCGCTCTCATTTAGGGCCTCACCGCAGTGTGTACACTTTGGTGGTGTGCATTTATGCTGCGTTCTTGCCGCCTTGTAGGTTTTACCGCACTCTTCACAATATTTCACTTTGTCACACGGCGCTGCGTCGTGTTTAGAGTGAGGGTGTTTATGCTGATGATAGCAGTGTCTGGACTTGCAGATTCGTTTACACTCTGTACATTTTACAGTGGCCCCTGTGTGCATGTGACACGGTGTATAACAAACATTGCAGAGGTATTTACAAACGTGCTTAAACGGTTCTGTGTATGAACCGTAACAGTAGTCACACACATAGGTACCGCCAAAGAAACCAGATTTATTTACAATCAGGTAATAATGGTCATTGTGCAGGTACATCCACACAGTGCTGGCGTGTACTGCGTCATGGGTTTTGTAACACTGTAGGTGTTTACGCCCTGAACCATGGTGGAATACTACGATTTTTAGGTTTAAGTGATTTTCAAATTTTGTGATATCAGAGAGCGACACCTTGTGGGTTTCATCAAATCCTACAGCGCTATGCAGTTGTTTAGCATACTGCATTTTTATCAGCGGCAGACAAGCTTTCATTAACAAAATGGGCGAGACAAAGAGAGAAACAAAGACTGTTCTGAGACCCATCGTTTTCAGGGTTATACAGGTGCCTTCCCTTCTTGGATAAAATTTCATCATAAGGGACGCTTCCTAGCCTCAGTCTAGAGCCAGCACCACTACTACCACGTGCCACGGTCACAACAAACTCCAGATCATCATCTGTCAGCGACGTGTCATTACTCTGCACAACTTGAGAGATCACCTCCAAAAACTCGTCAGCGTTATATGCGTTGTCAGAGCTTAAAACAGCTTGCACATCGCTGGCTAGAGATGGTCCTCTCAAAACCACATTTAATACACTACCTGCAGGAGAGTCCTCTAAGGCTGCACCAATCACGCCTGACAACCTCTCTCTAACACTGTCAATTGCCTGGGTGATATTATCAAGACTAACGTCTCTGAAATCGACCCTCTGGCGAAATTCGGCAGCGTTGAATCTAGGTATGTCACGGACACACAACTGTGCACCGCCTGTACTGGTAGACGGCACAGCGGGTGTTCCTTCTACCGGATTTCCTGCACCGTGTTGACAGACCATAGAGTTACTCACAGAACCGACAGCAACATGTTCAGCAGAGACCCCACGATCACACACATTCACACCAGAGACCCCACGATCACACACATTCACACCAGAGACCCCACGATCACACACATTCACACCAGAGACACTCACGGCCCCAGAACCGACAGCAGCATGTTCAGCAGAGACCCCACTATCACGCACACATTCACACCGGAGACACTCACAGTCCCAGAACTGACAGCAGCGGCATGGTGAGGCTATATTATCATCACTGTTATTATCATTGTCACTGTTGTTATTATTATTAACACCGATTTCTACAATAACAGCAGCATTAGATGTAGCGGGAGTAGCAGCAACACCAGAACCTGAACCACATGCGTGTGGTGGTGATGGCGATGATGATGAGGATAAAATTCTGTCTCTTAAAAACAGCGCTGTTCTCTTCTCTATCCCCCGCATTCTTTTTAAAATGTATCTGGACCAGCGCATAACACTGCTGTGGCTAGCCAATACATCTGGTCCAGAGGGTGTGTTAAAACGTTCCCTAACTGTACCTGTCAAAGCACGCCGCCCCTCTGTAGTGCACTGGGACGAATCGACATTATCAGTAAAATGTGTGCTTTCGTCATCGGTGTCATAACGACCATCCCGACCTGAGTGCTCATTCGTTTTTAACAGTTTCCTTGGTGGTGCCATTATCTACGTCTACTTACTGTGTGTTCCTGTTTTTCTACACAATGCGTCTACTAGATTATTTATTGATGTTGTGGTTGTGTGCTGTAGTTCAATTAAGGTACCGACGCTCTGTTTAATCAACTGTACCTGTGTATTAAGGGCTCTGTAGCGTCGCTTGTTAGTTTTACTGTTCCTAATCAGGTTTCGCCGCTCGCTTGCCAGGAGGAGGTATCGCGTCTCGGCAATTCTTTTCTGCCGCTGTTCGCGCTTGATTAACCTAGCCTGCTGCCTGCACCTGATTTTGAGCAATACGTTCTCTCTTGCTAGAGCAGGCTCTGGTATGGGAGAATCAGAGGGTGAGACAGGGTCGGTAATAGGCTGAGGAGGAGTAGGTGGAGGCGGGGTGGACGGCGGGGACGTATGGTTTACGACACTCTCAACACCGGCATCAACAACCACCCCTACTGAAGGAGACAGGGGGAGAGGGACAGGAGGCTGAGGAGGGCTGGAGGGCGGGGGCGTATGGTTTACGACACTCTCAACACCGGCATCAACAACCACACCTACTGGAGGAGGCAGGGGGAGAGGGATAGGCTGAGGAGGGGTAGTTGGAGGCGGGGTGGAGGCTTGGCCTGGATATGCGTCAACAAATACCACGCTCTCATCAACAGCATCAACAACAACACCAACAGCTGATGGGGGAGGCCTGGGAAGAGGGATAGGGGATGGAGGGGGGAGGAGGACCCTGGGGGGTAGCGGCGGGGTGGAGGCCTGGCCTGGATATACGTCAACAAATACTATGCTCTCCTCTTCACCATTTTCAACAACAACGTCAGCAAAAACAGCGGGAGGGGGAGGAAATGAAGCGGGTATAGGTGATAATGTCAGTAAATTGGGTAAGTTACTGTGTCTGTAATCACCAGTACTGTCTAACAGGTCATCAAAATCTGGAATATAGTCATCACCTCTTAATAATGTAGGGATTGTGGGGAGATTCCCCACACACACACCTCTCCCCGCTGCGGGAGCAGAAGCAGCACCAGTATCAGCAACGCCAGCCTTCACAGGTGTACTTGTAGAAAACAGATCTTTGCTTACTTCGTGCTGATGCTGTAGGCTGGTGTCCAGTGGTGGGAAGAGCGACTCCTGATGACTCCACAAAGCCTCTACAGATATTCCCTCGTGAAATAGCCGCCGGTGCGGAGGAGGAGGAGGAGATGGTCCGTGTTCCTCACTGATCGATGCCCTCTCACGCTGCTGGGCGCCCGCTGTTCCGCCGACTTCCTCTCGGCCGTTAGAAAACGAGTTCACAGACTCCCCGACCTCCTCGAATGTGTCGTTGAAGCACTCCTCAACACTCGCTGGAGCCGGTTCTACACCGCCTGATCCTTGTGCGCTCCACGCTCCACCCGCAGATAATCCCTGGGCAACCAGTAACGCAGCTACCGCAGCGTTTGTTTCTTGCGTGGCCGTCAGCTCAGGCGGTTGAGTACTGTTTATTAAAAAAAAATAAAATAAAAAAAATTACAACATTAACGTTATCATTATTATTAATATTATTATTATTATCATTATTAGGCTGCTATTATTATTATTATTATTATTACATATAACGACGTGTCTTACGTGAGAAATCCTTGTCCTGACGGTGTAACCCTCTGGAAATTTTCAGATGGGTAGTCCTGGTGAATCGCCCAGGCACTGTTATGGAAAAACAAAAAAAAACGATATGTTAGCAGTATTCTGTATCCGACACATATTAGCATAATATTCATATAAAGTAGCATTAAAACATTATGTCTTACGTGTTAAACCCGCTAGAGAACTGATGGAGGGGTCTCAGCGGCCTGCGCTGTGCACTGTGGAGAAAGAGGAGGTAAAACAGATGTTTACAATGATGCCGCAAGCATTCCCCCATTAATGATAAATAAAATATATAAAGAAAACAGTCTTACGGTATAAAATCTCTAGCAGCAGAGGCTGGAGGGTCTGTTCTGCTCCTTTTCAACGAAAGTGAGCGTCTTTGTGTTGCAGCTGGAAAGTAATACCATTATTTAGCCTAGTAACACACTCTTTAAAATAATAATAATAAAATACATTCATTAGGTCAAGATTTAAAACGAAAATACATTCATTATGTTTAGAATTTAATATCAGTAATAATGAAAATAAGTAAACACACATGGGATGTCTGAGGGAGGGGATTATTACGCAAGGAGGGGCTTTTGATTAGCCAATAGCTACGGTTTCATTCGGAACCACCCCCAGAAGGAGGCGCTATGTTTAACCAATGAGAGCAGGATTTCATATGACGTTTGTGGGGGAGGGGATTGGGGGAGGGGCGTGTGTGTGTGTGTGTGGGGGGGGGGGGCAACGCACGCACGTTTCGCGTGCACACACGCACGCGCGGTTCACGTGCACGCGTACGCACGCGCATTTCACGTGCACGCGCAAAGCTGGTCCCTATATACTACTGATGTTGTACTGTGATATCATCACGGCTGTGATTGTCTACGACTGAATCACAGCCATGACGATATCACAGTACAACATCACGAGGTCGACTGTGATATTGCTTTCATACAACAGTTAAACAGTTAAATAAGCAAGGCTGATTTAAGAAATGTTGAAAAATGTGGACAAAATAGGTAATTTAAGCATTTTATTTGTCTTCCGCCAACAAAAATAGTTCCCTCAGGACTCCGCAGTCACCGTTGCTATGTAACACAGACATGGTGCGCCAGGCACTTACTCTTTATACACATTTATCTGAACGTTTCCATTAATTGTGCAGCTGGTGAAATAAGTCTCTGGTGACTGCATGGTGGACTGTCGCTTCACAGGCACAGCCGACTCTACCTTCTGATCTGACAGTATGTTGCTTTTCTCCAAGTCATTGAGCTCCGCTGATGAAACACTGACAAACCTGGATGTGTGCTCAGATGGATTCAGCTTCTCCTCTCCCTCATCTTCCTCTGATGACCATTCATAGTTCAATTCAAAACTTTTTTTAGGAAATAAATCCATATTTTTGGCTGTTTGACGGTGGATGAATTAATTAGCCTACAACGCAACTGCTGACCTAACTGACACTAACCGTCAGTTTTGATTTGATTGTTGATTGCAATCAGCTGTGAGGCGGAGTGATACATACACAGTGAAATAACCGTGATGATGTACTCCAGTATCGTTACGGTTTTACTGTCTCTCGACCAATCAGATTGCAGGGCAGGAACTAACTGTTGTATAATTTGAATTTGAAAAGCTATTTTTCATCTGAAAAATTTCTGGACTGCTTTGCTCTGTTTCTTTGTGTACAAGATGGACTGTCTAATGCACCAGAAATCTTTATTTATTCCTCATTCCTGAAGAACTTATTCCACTTAGAAAAACACCAACAAAGGAAGGACATCCTTGCAATCCGAAACCAAAACAAATCTAACACTAATCATGCTACTTGCAGAATGCACCATACTCCTGAGCTGGACCAGAGAGGCAATGCGTCCCCTAGCCTGCACCAGAGAGGCACTGCATCCCCTAGCCTGCACCAGAGAGGCCGTGCGTCCCCTAGCCTGCACCAGAGAGGCCGTGCGTCCCCTAGCCTGCACCAGAGAAGCCGTGCGTCCCCTAGCCTGCACCAGAGAGGCAGTGCGTCCCCTAGCCTGCACCAGAGAAGCCGTGCGTCCCCTAGCCTGCACCAGAGAGGCCGTGCGTCCCCTAGCTTGCACCAGAGAAAAACTGTTTCCTCTGAACCACATCAACTGATAAGGAGACCACAAACCAGTCTTCATACATGTGAGTATTTATTTGTATTCATAGGCTGTGATCTGTTGTTTGTCGTTAGAGACAAACGACTGTGGACCACAGTCGTTTCCTTAAACTACTGTGGTCCACAGTCGTTAGTCACATATGTCTGTTTCGGGTCACACCCAGTGACTGTCGTTAGAGACAAACGACTGTGGTCCACAGTCGTTTGTCTCTAACGACTGTCACTCATACCTGGTTTTGTGACTAACGACTGTGGACCACAGACCTCAGACCATCTGTCCTCTCTGAGAAGGACAGATGGTCTGAGAGAGGAGTTAAGGAAACGACTGTGGTCCACAGTCGTTAGTCACAAAACCAGGTATGAGTGACAGTCGTTAGAGACAAACGACCACAGTCGTTTGTCTCTAACGACAGTCACTGGGTGTGACCCGAAACAGACATAAGTGACTAACGACTGTGGACCACAGTCGTTTCCTTAACTCCTCTCTTAGACCATCTGTCCTTCTCAGAGAGGACAGGTGGTTTGACAGAGGAGTTAAGGAAACGACTGTGGTCCACAGTCATTAGTCACAAAACCAGGTATGAGTGACAGTCGTTAGAGACAAACGACTGTGGACCACAGTCGTTTCCTTAACTCCTCTCTCAGACCATCTGTCCTCTCTGAGAAGGACAGATGGTCTGAGAGAGGAGTTAAGGAAACGACTAACGACTGTCACTCATACCTGGTTTTGTGAGTAACGACTGTGGACCACAGTCGTTTCCTTAACTCTTCTCTCAGACCATCTGTCCTTTTCAGAGAGGACAGATGGTCTGAGATGGTCTGTAAACGACCACAGTCGTTTGTCTGTAACGACAGTCACTGGGTGTTACCCGAAACAGGCATGAGTGACTAATGACTGTGGTCCACAGTCGTTAGTCACAAAACCAGGTATGAGTGACAGTCGTTTGTCGTGTCCTTAACTCCTCTCTCAGACCATCTGAGAAGGACAGATGGTCTGAGAGAGGAGTTAAGGAAACGACTGTGGTCCACAGTCGTTAGTCACAAAATCAGGTATGAGTGACAGTCGTTAGAGACAAACGACTGTGGACCACAGTCGTTTGTCTCTAACGACAGTCACTGGGTGTGACCCGAAATAGACATAAGTGACTAACGACTGTGGACCACAGTCGTTTCCTTAACTCCTCTCTTAGACCATCTGTCCTTCTCAGAGAGGACAGGTGGATTGACAGAGGAGTTAAGGAAACGACTGTGGTCCACAGTCATTAGTCACAAAACCAGGTATGAGTGACAGTCGTTAGAGACAAACGACTGTGGACCACAGTCGTTTCCTTAACTTCTCTCTCAGACCATCTGTCCTTCTCAGAGAGAACAGATGGTCTGAGATGGTCTGTAAACAACCACAGTCGTTTGTCTCTAACGACAGTCACTGGGTGTGACCCGAAACAGACATATGTGACTAACGACTGTGGACCACAGTCGTTTCCTTAACTCCTCTGTCAAACCATCTATCCTCTCCGAGAAGGACAGATGGTCTGAGAGAGGAGTTAAGGAAACGACTGTGGTCCACAGTCGTTTCTCTCTAACAACTGTCACTCATACCTGTTTCGGCTCACACTCAGTGACTAACAACTCCAAACGACTGTCGTTAAACTGATTGAAGCACTCATGAATTTGAACACATCCACAGAGGCTAAATACCTGGGTTCCCACCATTTAGTTAGACTAGCTCTGACTAGTCTGATAGGCATGAACTGATGAAGCTTCTTGGATCAGAAGCAAAACGTCTTTATAAGACTTTTAAACAAGTCCAGTTGCTTTCAATTTAATCTTTTCCTGAGATTTTTATAAGATCAGATTTTTATAAGATCAGTTGTTTAATTGCTTATCCACAAAACCTTTTTTCTTTCTAGCACTCCTGCGAAATATCCTCACAAATCAAGAGATGATGATGGACCAAATGAAAATCATCTTCACAACTGTCCAGGGATTAAAATCTGTAGCTGAAGAAGAGATTGGTGTTGAGCCAAATCTGCTGCCATTAGCTGATCGCCAGTCTGTTGAAAACCTGGAGGAGCGGCTCAGAAATAGTCCTGACCTCAAAAACCAACTGGTAAGAATGTCAGGTCAACTTCCAAAAAAAAATGGAGGGGAAAAAAAGTAGTTTATTTTACTTTGCAAATTATTACTATTGTGCTTTCATTGCATAAGTCACACGCTGCTCAGACTACCAGACCAGTTCAGAATTTCTGCTGATAATTTCAAACATGTTTGAAAGGGCTAGGGCATGTTGTACTGCTGATCAACTAACAAGGAAATATCAATTCACAGAGAAACGCACTGGCTCTTAAAGGTGGGGGAGACGTTAAAGAGTGTGTAAAGAGAGTCATGGGTGCAACCTTAACACACTCTCTGGCCAAGAATATCAACATGAGAGGACTAAATGGGAAGATTGGCTTCCAGCACCTGCAGATAAAAGATGTTGTGATCGGTAAGTTTGTCTTGAGACTTACTGACTCCCGCACAGACTCACTTTGACTATGCATTTTTAGGGGCCGGGCAGCCTAAGCTGCCAGGACCCTATTGTTCTGCTGCATGTTGTTCTTCTCCTCCTCCTCCTCCTACTTCTTCTTCTTCTTCTTAATCTTCTTCTTCTTCTTCCGAGGAAGTCCTACTTCCCATGCGCGAAAAATGACCAAATTTTGCACAAACGTCCAGTCCCAATCAGAGTTTCTGTATAACTTTTCCATTACTTGCCCAGTTTGGATTTTACAGGCTTTCCAAGGTGAGATGTCAAAAACCTTAATGATGATTTTCGCCCTACCTCAACACACTGAAATGTCCACTGCGACCGGTGGGAATCTTGTAGAAAGATCAAACCAAAACTGGATCGTTCGTCTGATCAAGACCTACAACTCTCATGCTGTAACCACCGACCTAAATCCAACAGGAAGTGAGATATTGCGATTTCAGTGTAATATGTCATTTTTCGAAAATTCTGTCACAAAATTTTTTTTTACTCCTACACCGTTTATCTTATCGGCTTCAAACTTGCACGCTTTGCAGCTCTATCTGTGGTGAACAAAACTTGTGAATAACTTTGTCATTACTTGAACCATTTGGATTGTATGAGCACTCAAAGGTGCAGAACACAAAGCCTCATGATGATCTCCAGAAGAACAGATAAGGGTCAACACCTCTTTAACTTGCAAATAAAGTCACATTTTTGACTCCACACACATAAAAGCTTTATATCACTGTGTTCGTAACAAATTTATCTCCCTCATGATACTTTCAGATTGACAATCGGACCCACGGTTTTGAATCAGGAAGGACTTGTTTGAGAGATTTTAAGCCCATCTTCAAGTGCTTGGCCTCTCACCCAGCTGCATGCTGTCATTAATTTGCATATCAATGGCTTCACTCTGACAGACATAAGCCTGTGTGTGTGTGTGTGTGTGTGTCTCGTCACTGACACCTGACAGGATAACATTAACAAAACTGACCAGCTCATGTGTCTCATTCTTACACTTTCCTAAATAAATTCCTCATAGCAAATACGTGTAAACACAAGATCTCCAGCTCAAACTCTTTTGCCTCATTTAGAATTTGGATCAAATCTGTAGGTACAACTGTGCTGCAGCATGACACGATGACATACATGTCCTGCTCAGTTTCTCCACTGAAACTAACTAGTATATATTTATGTTTACCTGCTGTTACCTATATCCTCACAGCAGCCAGTCCACATCAATGAAGCTTTCACTAGGTCACATGATTTCAAATGAATATGGATTTGTCATTTGATCATCACACATATAAAAGTTTCATTAGGTCACATGGCTTATGTCTACAACTTTCAAATATAAGCTCACACCACCTTCATAAGAACCCTCTACTTTACATTTCATATTTGTTATACTTTTAAAATGTATATTGTGTATTTATATATTCATGTACGTACATCACAATGTGTTACACAACAAACCAGGAGTAGTCACCACAGACCTTTGTCTATTGCAGTACATGGGGAACCCTTTAAATCTCAACAGTGTAACAGAAAACATTTTGTTGTTAACTTTATATAACTTTTTTATCAGTACACTGTATTTAATTTCAACGTGGGGTTACAGAGGCCGACCGCGAGAGGCAGAGGTCCCACCCAACGCTGCTCGCAGCTTTAATTTATGGCTGGATTTACACTGCAGGTGTTGATGCCATATTCTGAATTTTTTGCCTGTATCAGATTTTTTTGGAAATATTGTGTGTTTGTGTGTTTTAGCGGCTGTGCGACGAAATCGTCTGACCTCTGATGCCACGGACCAAGAAATTGAGAACAGGATAACCAAATGGCTTCAAAATGCACCAGATAGGAATGGTGGCCGAAGTGAACGTATGAGAAGAAAGGAGCAGTGATGAATTTAAGAAAGCTGAAAGGCTATGTTGATGCTGTTTGAACAAATGTTGCTGCTGTTTGAAGAAAAGACTGTTCCAATGTTCAGTGCAGTGTTTTAGTGTTTTTTCCCACAAATATCAGTGTTTGAACTGTTGAGGACAGTGTGCCAATGCAAAATGTGTTTTTAATCTTGCATGTATTTAATATATTGTTATTTAATATATATTGTTATTTAGTGTATATTGTTTTTTAGAATAAGTTATTCAATTCAGGATAAATGTTATTTGTATGATTGAATCACCGTTGTTGAGGAATTTTTCATCTGGGCCAAATACGGCACGTCGTTATTACATGGCTTGATTAAAGGTATACATTAGGCTGACATCTGGTGCCAGTGTTGAAACTGTTCTGGGCCAGCACAGGGCCACCAGTGTGTCTGCAGCTGGCCTCGTGCTGGCCCATGTGTGGGCCACCTCTGGCAAACCACATCTGGGCCACCACAGGGCCACCAGTGTGTCTGCAGCTGGCCTCGTGCTGGCCCATGTGTGGGCCACCTCTGGCAAACCACATCTGGGCCACCACAGGGCTGTCATTCTTTGCGGTATGTGGGCCGAGTGTAAGTGCATTGTGTGGGCCAGAACCGGGCCAGACCAATTTTGCTATGTGGGATCCTATCACGCTATAAATACAGATTGTCTGCAAAATAAAAACCTTACGAATTTCTTTACAATCCATTATACAGATCTTGTTATCAGTCACTTCATATAGTGAGGAATATCGTATCTTACCACGTCTTAGGCTTGCGTGTGTTTCTCCCTGTCTATCCACATTTGTAGCCTGGCTTTCAAGATGCAAATATCTCCATATTGTCCAGTTGACACTCCATCAAACTTTGTATGACAAGACCAGCACACTTCACCTTTGTGCACCCAGACAACTGCAGCCTAATTATGCATGCTGACAAGGCCGTAGTCACCATATACATTGTGGGGGACACATGCCCCCCCACCAATGCCCAAAATGTTCCCCCAGTATATAACTGAAACTGAAAAACAACAACAAACTTTGTTTACTGCAAACAAAGTGGCAAATATTATCTTGGAGGACATCATTGCACTTGGTTGACTATTTTTCTATGATCTTAGATGTAAATATTGCATGTTTCTTTCAGATAAAACACATTTTTGACTTGTGAATGAGTCAATGGAATTTCTTGCAATAATGAAAAAATACAGGCAATCATGTCTGCCTGGCACAAACCACATGTTTTGGACAGCTGTGAAGTGACAGAATGTCCCACCATCATGGTTCTTATATTGCCGGATTCCAGAGAGTCTCCCCTCTTCATATATGGCAGAATATGTCTTCTTCCAACTTGCTATGGTGAGATACATGTTAAAATGTAAGAATTTAGTCACACGGATTTGTGTTTTTCATTGATATAAAAATTAATATAAAATACAGGCACATAGAAGGATATGGAATGATGGCAAATCTGGTTAGCCCAGATTGTCCTGAAAAAAACCAAGATATAGCATGTGTATGTAGCCTTTATAATGACTGTGATATGAGCTTAAAAGTAAAGATGCATGGTCGCGGAGAAAATCCACAGAGAAGAACGGGTGTGAATTTGGACGCACTATGCGTCGTTTGGGCCCATAGGGTTAAAACAAACATCGCGGAAATCTGAAAGGAATTGGTGTTCACCAAGCTTGGAAGAATCTCGTTTAGTCTGGCAAGACCAACTTAAAATGTACAGGAAGGCCCTCCACAACCCAGAGCAAACTGTTACTCAGCATTACTAGAAGAAATTAAGAACAACCCCAGGTTTCCTTTCAGCACTGTAGCCAGTCTGTCAGACAGTCATAGCTCTATTTAGCCTTGTATTAGAGGCAAAATTCATCACCTCCTGCCCTCAAACAGTACCAATCTGACTTCAAGCACAGGGACCTTAGACACAGCTGTAAGACCCGATATATATTCGGATTGCTTTTCTCCGATTGACCTGCAACAACTGACCTCAATGATTTCCTTTTCCAAATTATCAATGTGTCACTTGGATCCCATCCCAACTAGGCTACTCAAAGAAGTCTTACCTTTAGTTAACACTTCTATGTTAGACGTGATCAATGTGTCTTTATTAACAGGCTATGGACCACAGTCTTTTAAGGTAGCTGTAATTAAACCTCTTCTAAAAACGCCCACCTTGGATCCATAGGTGTTGGCCTATAGACGCATATATAATTTATCTTTCTTTCTAAGATCCGCAAAGAAGTAGTGGTAAACCAGCTGTGTTACTTTCTTCATGACAATAGCTTATTTGAGTAGTTTCAGTCAGGATTTAGAGTGCATCATAGCACAGAGACAGCACTAGTAAAAATGATCTGATTGCTTCAGACAAAGGACTCATTTCTGTACTTGGTTTATTAGATTTTAGTGCTGCATTTGACACAATTGACCATCAAATTCTGCTACAGAGACTGAAACATTTAATTGGCCTTAAAGGTTCTGCAATAAGCTGGTTTAAATCCTATTTATCTGATGGATTTCAGTTTGTTCATGTTCATGATGAGTCATCTTTACATACTAAAGTTTGTTTCAGAGTTCCATAAGGTTCTGTGCATGGACCAATTCTGTTCACTTTATATATGCTTCCCTTAGGTAACATCATCAGAAAACACTCTGTAAACTGCCATTGTTATGCAGATGATGCACAATTATATCTAGCGATCGAGGCAGAAGAAACGGATCAATTAATTAAACTTCAGACATGCCTTAAAGACACAAAATCCTGGATGAGCTCCAATTTCCTGATGTTAAATTCAGACAAAACTGAAGTGATTGTTCTTGGCCCCAAACACCTCAGAAACCCTATCTGAAGATATAGTTTCTCTGGGTGGCATTGCTCTGGTCTCAAGCACAACTGTAAGAAACCTCAAAGTAATATTTGACCAAGATTTGTCTTTTGACTCTAATATAAAACAAACTTCACAGACTGCAATCTTTGAAGTCTTTAAAAACTCTCCAGCTGATCCAGAACGTGGCGGCACATGTACTGACAGGAACTAAGGAAGGAGATGACATTCCTCTTGTCTTACTTTCTTTGCAATGGCTCCCTGTAAAATCTAGAATTGAATTTAAAATCCTTCTCCTCACTTACAAAGCTCTAAATGGTCTTTCTCTGTCATATCCTAGAGATCTCATAGTACCCTATTATCCCACCAACATTTAAGACGACGTAAGACTTTCCTTTTTGATGAAGCTTATAGTAAAGGTTGGCTCAGACTTGCCTTGGTCCAGGCCCTCGTTAGGCTGATATAGGCCTAGTCTGCCAGGGGACCTCCTATGACACACTGAGCCCCTTCTCTTCTTCTCTACTTCTCTCTCTCTCTCTCAGATTCTGAAAAGTTGGATCTTCTTCATTTGCTAGCATTCATGTACTGCATACCACAAACTCGGCTTCTCGGGAGCCTTTGTGCTCCACTGTCTCGCAGGTTCCCTCAAATTGCAGCTATGACTGGATGGTGGGTCGTGGTTACACTGCTGTTGTAGTCCTGCCTGATGCCTCCTACTACTGCTATTAATATTAGTCATACTTCTACTGTCATATACTAATACTTATGTATGCTACCGAAATACTATTATTATTATTGTTATTATATAACCAATATCAATGTTATTATAGCTATTATAATAACTGTTTGCTGTGCATCTCTCTCTGTCTGTCGGCCTCTGTGCGGAGTTTGCATGTTCTCTGCGTGTCAGCATGGATTTTCTCCGGGTACTCTGGTTTCCTCCTACAGTAGGTGTGAATGTGAGCGTGAATGGTTTTTTGTCTCTATATGTCAGCCCCAAAATAGTCTGCTGACCTGTCCAGGGTGTACTCCCTTTCACGTGTTGCAGGGGGAGCAACCATGCGGCCGTCTTGTTGAGGTTGGGATGTGTGGACAGTTAAATCGTTCTACAACAAGAAACCATGGATTACCAGAACCATCCAGAAAGATGGACAATTATTAGGCAGCAGCCAGCAATGTGAGAGGGTGCAATGAAGGACTAAATTACAGTGAACAAGGTTAAAGAGCTGATGGGCTCACATTTTACCGGAATTGCACCTCGTATAACTATGTGACAAGTTGGTTGATTGATTGATTGATTGATAAAGTAAATAAATAAAAAAACAAATCTATCAACCTGCTGGTGATGTTAGAGGAATGGTCACCAAGGTATAACCCGAATGTTCACAAAAAGTCTGCAGCAAACTGTTATGAGAGCCAAGATCCACATGAAATCCTTGCAGACAAAAATGCTGCTTTCAGTTTAGTGCAGTACAGCCTTCAATATTATGGTGTCATTATCTGAAATCAGATGACTAGGCCTACAAGATAACAGACTAGTGTACAGGCTTTCAAATATACTCATTTTTGATATGACTCTATGGTGAATGGGTTTCCTTGGTAATTCAATTGAATTGATTTGACAATCCAGTTTAACCCAGACCTGAGTCCATGTACGGTTTCTTCCAACCCCTTTACAAGGAGGTCTCATGAATTTATTGTGCACCTCTTACCTATGACCTTAGCATTCAGTTGTTGGCACAATGTCCATATGTTGGAAGCTATAAATACATTGATCTGAGCCATGCTCTTATGGTGACTAATCAATCTTCACGACACTGGCTGCTGAAATGGTTGCCGTCATGGAAACACTGAAGGCGGGGCTTGTGATGGCTCGTGTAGATTCATTACACATGCAAACATACAAAGAGATGCACAGCCTTAATTTAATGAAATTATTACTTTTTTTCTTTTTCCGTACACACAACCCCATGCACACAAACACATCTGTATTTACACACACTCATTTTTGTACACACGGACATGCTCAAATCCTCACTCTCCTTCTTAGTATTTCTTATCATCTTTTTCTTCTTCAGTCTCACACCTACCCACACACACACACACACACACACGCAAATGTACTACAGCGTCAGCAGCAGGATGTTGGTAGGTCAACTTAAGGTCTGGCATTTTGTCCCAGCATATGATGCCTGTCTGTAGTTGACAACCTTGTTATCTGTTCCTCCTCTCTCCCCCTCCTTCTAATTCCCTATGTCGCTCAATCTCTCAGTATGACTGACGATCTGTCGTACCAAACGGTCGCAGCTATAAATGAATCATGAAATAAAACGTTTCTCAAACTGTCAGCTGGTCTGTGGCAGGCCTGATCCTCGCATTCAGAAAGTCAAGGGCGTAGAAGGGACTTGTTTTACTCTTGTTCACAACATTTTTGTTACCAGCAGCATTTGTTAGACAACTTGTTAGCCTTCACACACTGTAAGAAATTTGACAGCCCACCCACTTGCCCTCTTAAGGTGATTTTTGATGATCATGATATGTAAAACAACTGCTGTATTTATTGTGTTTTAAGTAGTTTTCTCATACAGCATGGCCTTGCAGTGCCATAAATGCTGACCATTTCAAGATACAACCACCACCACAGTAGGTACAATAAATGCTGCTGTCAGACAAAAAACCAACAGTTAGCTCCACAGCTCCCATTTCCCTTCAGACACACTCTCAAAGGTCCAGCCAATCAAATTCAGCGAAATAGTCCAAACACATTTTTACATCAATAGATAACCACGGACTGCCATTTGTTGGGATTCACATAAATCTAACTGGACATGTGAAGGCTTTTCTTCTAAGCATGCTTTGTGTTCTTCAGACAAAGAGAGCTATTTCTCACCTCAGTGACACCAGTCGTCAAACTTGATTGGCACAGGACTTTTACAGTGAGATGTGATTCTGTGATGTCACCAGGCAACTGTAGAAGGTCTGCTCCCTTCATACAGTCTTCCTCTTGCTCCTGAGCTGTCGACCAGCTCACACCACCTCTGGCTCCTGGGTCTTTGACTGGCCCAGACAGACCTCTCTTGTGGGCTCTGACCAACTCAGAGGCCCTTGCCCCTGAACCATCAAAAGGGGGGCAATTGCTCACAGACTCTCCTAAACTGAACCAGAGAAGTTAGAGGTGCAAGCACAAGGTTTGCAATTAACTTTCCAGCAACAACGAGGACCAAGTTGAGTTAGCATCCCAGCATCTAACTCTGCATGGATGAGCATCCAGCTTCCTCGGATCTGCACCTCTGGAACAAGGACACAACAAAGATTGCATCTGGAACCACAGCTCTTTCGAGCCTTCTGCCAGCTAACAAAGCAGCACAGCACAAAGCGACTCTTTTTTTCCCATCTATTCAAGGATTGGTAATGTAACAACTGGGCATTGCTTTATCACAGCTTTACAGGCTAAGCAAGACTGTTTAGGTTGTATGTGATTTAATGCTGTTTCTTGAGTGATTGTTGTGATTGTTTGCAGTTAGGTCATTGGTTAGTCGGCTTCACCACACCTAAGCATTTTTCAATGCTTTTCACGGACAATGTCTTGCATGCAACTAAACACTAACTAAATAAACAATGTGTGTGTTTCCACTGGCTGCGGCTGTGCTGCATTCCGGCTCCGTCTCAGCTCCGGCACTCTGGAGCCTTCCGAAACAGATACGCAGGTCTTCTGGTTAATTTTCAATCATATTTCATATTTCCCTGCACTACACATTGAAAACATCCAGTGGAAATCCAGCGTGAGCCCTACCCCTTGGCCCTACCCCTACATTTGCGCATTACAGCGAGGGGTAGGGGTGTCCCAATTCCTTTTTGCGTGTAGGAGTAGGGGGCATAACAAGGGGTAGTGGGTATAAAACTAGCCCTTTGGAGCAAGGGATTTCAGATGCTGACTTGCCAGTGAGGGGTAGACGTTGCCATGGCTACCACCGAGCAAGAGACAGGGAAAAAAGTTCATACATAGCTGATGTTACCATCGTCAAGTTGCTTGTTAGCTAGCTAGCTACTCGCACTATCTGGCGTCTGTCATCTGTCCCTGCTGTCTGTTTAATGTTGCACAAGAGTGAGTCAATAGTCAACCTCTGTTACGTCAAAAACTCTGAAATCCTTCAGGCTTTACTATTAAATTTGGTTATTGTTATTAATCTAATTATTAATCAAAATTCCAAATTGATAGTTTAGTGAACTTTTGAGACTGATATCTTTAACTGGCTATCATTTTCCCTTTTCGGGAATGGTGCCCCATGAGGTGATTTGATGTAAATTAAGTCATATTATTTAACATATTTGGTAACACTTTATATTAAGGTACTGTAATAAGCGTTAATTAATGCTTAATAAGCACCAATTAACCAGTTAATGAGCACTTATAAGACGGTATAAGATGCTTATTAACATTAATAAGACTAGACTAAGTGTTTGTTACAGCATAACTGACTGAGTTATTATTGCTTATAGGAGCATTATTAGCACTTAACAGAAACTTTGGTAACAGTTTATAAACCTATACTAAATATTAATAAGATGTCTATTTACATTAATTATAATTTATAAGGGTTAATTATAGAATAATAACCACATTTATTAATGGTTTATAAGACACTATAAGACCTTATAAGATGAAATTAATAAGGTGTTTATTAACATTAATGAGACTATAAGAAGTTAATATAAATGCCATATTACGGTTAATAAATGCTTAATTATGTACTTAAATAATGATCCTTTGCAGCTACAAGATCTAAAGTGGGAACAGTGTCGTATAAATGTTAATAAATTATTAATATGCACTTATTAACAGCTAATAATGTATCTTTGCAGCTACTGGATCTAAAGTGGGACCAGTATCATATAAAGGTTAATACATTATGCACTTATTAACAGCTCATAATGCATCTTTGCAGCTACTGGATCTAAAGTGGGAACAGTCTTGTATGAAGGTTAATAAATTATTAATATGCACTTATTAACAGCTCATAATGCATCTTTGCAGGTACTAGATCTAAAGTGGGAACAGTGTCTTGTTGACATTCATAAACTCTTTATTATGCACTCACTTAAGTTAGTAATTCTATTAATTATGCACCTATTGCAACATCCACATATCAATCATTATTTCAACATTAAAGAATTCTGATGCATTCTTTTGGACCTGCATTTGGACCTGCATTTTGTATAGCACCTTTCTAGTCATCTAGTGACCACTCAAATCGCTTTTTAAGACTAGAATTAAGACTTTCCTCTTTGATAAAGCTTATAGTTAGGGCTGGCTCAGGCTTGCCCTGTACCAGCCCCTAGTTAGGCTGACTTAGGCCTAGTCTGCCCGAGGACCCCCCTATAATACACCGGGCACCTTCTCTCCTTCTCTCTCTCTTTCTCTCTCTCTCTCTCTCTCTCTCGTATTCTATTACTGCATCTTGCTAACTCGGCCATTCTGGATGTCACTAACTCGGCTTCTTCTCCGGAGCCTTTGTGCTCCACTGTCTCTCAGATTAACTCATATCGCAGCAGTGCCTGGACAGCGTGACGAGTGTGGTTGTGCTGCTGCTGTGGTCCTGCCAGATGCCTCCTGCTGCTGCTGCCATCATTAGTCATTGGTCATACTTCTACTGTTATTATACACATATGACTATTGTCACACATGTATACTATACATACTTTCAACATATTGTACCACAGTAGCCAGAACTATGACTATAATATTATTACTTTCAATAATGTTGTTGTAAGCTACTGTCATTACCTGTATCTCTCGCTCGCTCTCTCTCTCTCTCTCTCTCTCTCTGTCTCATTGTGTCATGTGGATTACTGTTAATTTATTACGCTGATCTGTTCTGTACGACATCTATTGCACGTCTGTCCGTCCTGGAAGAGGGTTCCCTCCTCAGTTGCGCTTCCTGAGGTTTCTACCGTTTTTTCCCCCATTAAAGGGGTTTTTTTGGGGAGTTTTTCCTTATCCGCTGCAAGGGTCATAAGGACAGAGGGATGTCGTATGCTGTAAAGCCCTGTGAGGCAAATTGTGATTTGTGATATTGGGCTTTATAAATAAAATTGATTGATTTTACACTACGAGTCACGTTCACCCATTCACACACACATTCATACACTGGTGGCTGAGGCAACCATACAAGGTGCCACCTGCTACTCAGTTTTTTAACACACTCACACACCAATGGAACAGCCATTGGGAGCAATTTGGGGTTCAGTATCTTGCTCAAGGATACTTCGACATGCAGCCTGGAGGAGCCCGGGATCGAACCGCTGATCTTTCGATTGGTGGACGACCCGCTCTACCTCTGAGCCACAGCCGCCTTTTCACTCTAGTATGTTATTATTTTCTTTAGCAAAGGATCATGGGAATCTCATTTCCTCAAAATGGCATACTAAGACAAAGAGTTATTTGAACTTAAACATTTTTCATTCATTTCATTTCAATCATTTCATGATTCAGAGTTAGCTGCTTTATTCACTCGTGATGAGAATTCAGCTTACCAGTGGTGATGAAAACACAATATAATGACATATTTCCTTTTCATATTGATTTTTAATGCAACCACTATTGTCAAAAACAGGAAAAAAGGATTGGAAACCCTAATAGCTGAGTTCTAAAAGAAATAACAGATCTGAGTTCATTTGGCTTTTTCAAAAGTTTTGTTACTTAGATTGACTGTTTGGGAATACAGTGTTCCACAAAGCTCCCTGTAACCCATCAGTTTTCTGAAAGACAGAGACAAAAGTCTCAACATCAGCCAGGCCAAAGGTGGCCAGGTCAGTGATGTCTTCAGGCCAGTTGCTTAGGTCAAACATGGTGGCAGCAGCCTTCAAGACACCCATATCAAGATTGCCAAACCACGTGGTGAGGTTGTCACAGAAGCCATTGATTAGTTTATCTTTCATTTTGTGGAAGTCATCATCATCCACTTGTTTCAGTCAATCAATCAATTTTATTTATAAAGCCCAATATCACAAATCACAGTTTGCCTCACAGGGCTTTACAGCATACGACATCCCTCTGACATCCTGTTGAGTTTAACACCAGAGAAGGTGTTTCCGGGAAAAGGTCCCACTTCATCCAGGAACTGCTTCAGATGCTGACCTGGGACTGTCTGAAATACAGAAGAAAAAAACTTTTACTGTTACAATTGCTAAACATACACCATAGCATATTAATTCCTCTCTAGGGAGTTTATTTTGTTTACCTGCATGGCTATAAGAGCCAGGGTCGTCTTCTGCAGTCCATCTGACACCATCTGCAATGTCAGCCCATCCCTCTGAAAGAGAAGGCTCAGAATTAAACCCATAAACACATTTAATCTAACTTCCCTTGTTTTTAATCCACAGCCTATACTGAATTACTCTCACAATGGTTTCACAAGAGTAATAATAAAACACTCACACACTGGGCCTGGTACAAACTTCAATTGCCAAAATGTATGAAATGCTCCTTTAACCTTACTGACGTAGAGGAATGAAGTCAGGCTATGGCATTAACAAATCAGCAGGAGTTGGCATGAACATGACGCAGCCTATATCCATTAGCCTGCTCAACATAACACACAGCTCATCGATGCTCCTAACACATTCACTCTGCTCATCTTGCTTCACACATTTACTGTCACTCTTGTATCTCAACCATATGCATCTTCACACACATTTCACTCACTTTAACTCACAAAGAACGTCATTAGCGACTCACTTAGCTACCGAAGCTATTTCTAGCGGCACCCTCCACGAGCTGCGACACACACACACACACACACACACACACACTCGCACAGACTCTCTTAATCTTAAGTCAATGTCCCTGAGTGTCACAGTTACACACTAAGGTTCTGCTAAAACATACTACTGTTATCTGGGTGTTCATTATACTCAGCTTACCTGTAGGAAATTTAGAAACATGACTGGCTGCTAGTTCAAGCATGAACTTCATCTCTCTAGCTAAAGTTGCTAGCCTAATTATTACTGACTGAATGAACCGAGTACACCTCTTCTGATAACTGTAACGTTACTGTCATTATCATAAACATCAAAATTTAGAATACATAGTCACATTTTATAACTTTGTAAGGCCATCATGTGCATGATTAGCTGAGTTGCTAGTGTTAGCTATCGCAAAGAACTAGAACTAACCTTAGCTAAAAATCAACAAGCTAACGTTAGCCTATAGCCTACTTTAACAAACTAACTTACCACAGGGGCAGAAACAGATGAAACATTGTCTTCAGAGTCCCGAAGCCAAGTGTCGCATCCTACTCCAACTGCAGCGGCACTGGAGGGGTTTCATCATTCTTTCTGTGCTCTGATGAGGAGTGGCGAGCATAGCTGGTGAGTGGCACCCAGCGTGACCATCATGCGGTGAGTTAAGCTCCGTGTGTGCATGCGCGCGCGTGTGGAGCCAGATCAGGTGCAGCAAAAGCCACTGTATTTTTGCTGTTCATAAGTTTTTATTGAAATTATTCAAGCCGCAAAAGCCTTGGATACCCATACAATGACATTGTAAATAACTCCCATTTCCCTATTGCTTTGCCTTTTTTTTTTTTTGCTGTCCCGGAATTGTCCCAGACACATCATCTTTGTGTCCCAGTAACATTTTTTATAGTCCCCAGGACGTTTATTATAAACTATTAATAACACCTTATTAATTTAATCTGATAGGGTCTTATAGTGTCTTATACACCAGTAATAAATGTGGTTATTGTTAAGTAAGTAAGTAAGTAAACTTTTATTTATATAGCACCCTTCATAGTACGCGTACACAGAGTGCTTAACAGTACAAACAATAAGACCACAGTTCAATCAGTCACAATAAACGTGCAACCGAAACATTCTAGAAAACATACACACAGGCATATGGCAATGCAAGGTCAGTGCATGTAGAAGCATGCAATAAAATACATAAATAAATAAAAGTAACAATAGAACATGATCACATGGCACTGCAAAGCCAGAGGAAATAAGGTAGACAAGCTGAGAGAACAACAGAAAGCGACAGATAAAACAGTGGATACGGCCTAACACTCAAAAGCTAGTCTGTACAGGTGAGTCTTTAACTGATCCTTGAAACTATTTACTGACAGGGCAGATAGCAGAGCTGGAGGGATAAACAAACAAACATGGCAGCACACTGGTAAGTTAAGACAACACTGGTAAGTTAAGACAACACGTTTACATGTCGTTTTCTATATGTTCTCTGACATTTATCCTAACGATATGAGGTGGTCTTTGTGGAAAAAAAGCTTGTTAGTGGACTAACTTTGCACTTGAAGGTATACCCGTTCACTTACGTTTTAACAGGTCTGACGCTACGGCTGTATCTAGGCTAACGACTAACATGCTAACTATTATTTCTATGTCACTAGTCACTTGAAACAAATTTAGGACGATAGGAGACGGGTTGAAATAAATCGAAATTTCCCTTTAAGGCTTAAGTCCCAACAAATGGTGCCACCATGTAAAACATAGCACTGGTGCCTCGATCACAATAAATAGTATCCCCTCTTTTACAGTATCACTTGTATGATTTACAACATTAATTGTGTCCCTCCTTGAGGCCCAGAATTGTTCCCTACATTAGCCCTTTATGACGTACCATAGAACAAGTCCGCCAGAGCATATCTTTACAATTTTACCTGCTGTAGGGCCGTTTTTTTTAGTATTTTAATATGCTATACATCAATATAACCCTTAAATCCCAAATTTTAATAATATGTGTGGACATATGTCCATACTAATGAAAGAAATTGCTAAAAAAAAGTGCAATAAACCACAAAAAAAATCATTTTTGTTTTTACACATATTTTTCTAAATACAGAAATATCATGGCTGTATCCCTCAAAATTGTAAATGTAAAAAAGTTGCACAAAATACTTTCAAACCACAGAAAATTTATTTTGAGTGTTTTCATAACTTAATTTTTGAGATACACTCATTTTTCTAAAATGTGACCAAAACGAAAGTTAAATGCACATTGTGCACAATTAGCAAAAATACAACATGTACATCAAAATAAACTATTTACAATAGAACAACCAAAGTTCCAAGTTCAAAGTAAAACATTACTTTTCAATAGCACCAGGGGAGCTGTGATCGGTCTTGTGGCAGTTCCTGTCCACGATGAGCAATATTTTTTGCTGCATTTTTATTGGTGTTGGCACACAGTGTTTTGATGACAGCCCAGTGAAAGTACATCCTGAACAGCTCAGATGGAGAGGGATTGTCCACATACTGTGATAGAGGTGGCTGCACACCTGGCCTCCTTTTGGGCAGAAAATGTAGTAGGGGATGTGGCAAGATGTTAGGCTCCTTTTCGGTTCTCCAGCCAGCTGCATCACCAGGGAGTGTCTCTGACCTGGAGCCTCTGTTTGCTGGAGACCGACTCCTTCCTCCCCCTCTGCCTCCCTCCGGGGTGCAGGGCGAGGAGACCCCCACTTCCTCCTCCTCATCATCGTCAACTCTGCACACAGATGTTACACAGTGTGTTAGATGTGTTCAACATGAGAGTAATACAATAATGGTGCGTATTTAGTGCAAAATGCTTTCAGTTGTGTTACATATATATTTTCTTTAGTTTACTCTAACTTAAAAACAAACAATATTTCATGAATATATACATACATGTCATAGGAGGAATCTCTCCCTTGGATGAGGTCGGCTTCATCTCCACTGTCGGCAGAATCCGGACCAGATGAGTGGACTGAATCTTCATCCGACGCTGTAATAAGCTCGAAAGCTTCGCGCCAGAAGAAAAGCCGTTTTGCGCGTCCGGGTTGTTGCGGTTCCATAAATATATGTGTGCGAGTGTGTGGTGACCCAGAGGAAATGAAAATTCAAAAAGAGATCTCAAAAATGTTTCATTTATTTCTCCTAGACAACTATGAGATCTGTGTGACACTAAACTGAGACTAAGGTGTATTTCTTCTGTCTCTCACTTTTTTCTCCTGAGCAATAAGATGCACTAAATCTCAATTTAGTCTCCGTTTAAGTTTCAGAAGAGATCTCATCAAGCTCTAATATAATTCTCAGAGTTTCTCAACTTTTGTGTCTTTTTGTCATTTCAGACAGAGAAATCAGAGAGCTCTCTCTATGAACTCAGTTTACTCTCATCTCAGCTTCAGTTCATGCATCTCATACTAAGCTCAGACAGAGCAAATGAAGAGCTCTCTGCAAGCACTCATTGAATGCTCAGACTTAGATAAGTGTTTTGGTTGTTTTTAATCTGATATCTTGTTGACTTTATTGTAATCCACACAATATTTTTTTAAATGATGTAATATTGTACGCAGAATGAATTGATTGAAAATGTATGATTATGTTTTCTATGAATAATTCTAAGTATTCAACTGCACGTAATTCAGTTGTTTTCATGCACCACAAAAAGCACATTGTAAAATAAAAACAACAGCAATTCATTGGTAACTTGAGGACTATAAAGTTACTATTGCAACAAAGTGCAATATCAAAATAAGGCCCTGCTTATTTATTTCCTCAGATGTCATTTAAAAATACCACTACCACTATCATTGCCTCCAATAGCGGACACATTTGTGAATATACAGTTATGAAAATAAGAACAGAACAGAAAACAGAATGCTACACTTCTGACATTTGTATTGTGGAATTTTGGTTTACATAACTGACAAAACCATGTATAACAATATTTTTCACTGGACATCTCAATAATCTAACATTTTGGGGATGACTTGCACTTAAATAACACATGCACATGGAAAATTCAACAAATAGTTAAGTATGAGTAAGTTATAACCGTCTTTCAAGTTCATAAAATTAAATCACCATCAAATAATGTAGTCTTTAAGACCAGGAAAATACAACATTTCAGCTGTATCAAAGTCAAAAACTCAGACCATTACTTCTGTCAATGTAGTATATTCAGATGACTGTATCTTCTTATGCTGAGCCCCAATGGGACTTTTTTGTGTGACAATAGATTTCTCCATGTAAAACTGTTGTGAGATCACGGGCATTTGTCTAGGTATGGCATCACAATACTAACTATCTGTCCATCAACTTGAGACTGTACATTTTCAGTAAGGAATTTCAACTAGGTGGAAAAATCATGAGGTCTTCGGTTCACAATAAGATCACATCTTTGACTTCATAATATGTTTAGTCTCTGTCACGTTTGTTAGGGAAATGTGCAGCAAACACAATACCAGGCATTGAGGACAAATCAATTTGCCCAAAATACTGTCAAGTCCAGCTACTGTCCTCTTTACAGGAGGAAAACACAGACCTTTTTGAATTTCATCCCTGACAAATAACGTTACTCCATATAACAAGAAAGACTAAAACCTTAAACTAATAAAAACTAAACCAAAACTTAGGATTGAAAAAAAAACAACAAAAAACAAAACAACTGAACCTAAATTGAAAACAAAAGGTCAGAATGAAATAAAAATAATAACTAATTATAAATGCTAAACTATAATAATCTTGGTAGGCCAGGCCTATATGTACATAAAATCATTCCAGTGATTAAAACGTACCAGTAGCAGATACTTTTATGCTTTTTCTTAGATTTGGCTACTGTCAAACAAAAAAGTTAATTCATTCTTTAGAAACAGTGTAGCTTTATCCACTCACAGCTTACAGAAGCTGCATTTGACTCAAAACAGCTGTGAACCGTGAACCCTGAACTGTGAACCCTGTAGATGATGCAGCCACAGCGTCAACATCTAATTGGAAGAGAGCACCATCAGTCATACATGCTGCATCGTGATTGGTTGATTCACAACGGGGGCTGACTTAACGGTCGGAGAACAGTTAATTCGCTAACACGGGCAGGAGGAATGGTGCAAGAAACTGTCACAGGATGAAAAAGAAGGTAAGCTACATGTTTGTCAAACATTATATGGGTAAAAGTTTGTAACATTTGGATGGTGAGTACTTATGTTGGTTCTGATACTTTCTGAAGGAACTGGTCGACATATGTAGCAAATAGTGAAGCTACTGTACCTAGCTAGGCTATAAGCCAGGACCACATGTGGCTCTGAACTTGTTATGGCGCGTGTGTGTGTCCACGAAGCGCCAGCGTCCTCTTTCAGTTGTTCCCAGTGAGCAGAGAGCTATGCATCTCTTTTCAGAGCGCTCCGAATGCTTCTAGTTGGAGTTACATGAACTCTTCAGAAAGGCGCTGGTATCTTCACTGCTGCTCTTGCGACTCGTCACCATGGTAACCAAATGCCCCCCACCTAAATGTCCACTTTATGTAAATAACATGCAGTTTGGAAAAAAGGATGTAATTTTTTCATTTAGTAGGAATATGTGTTTGTTTCTTTCGCCTATTCTAAAAAGGTGTATTTGATTATTTTTACACACAGCTGGCCCTAGACTGTCCTGCAGTTACATAAATCATATATGACTGGACAGCTTAGGCTCTTGTTGTTCCAGGGAGCCAAAAGTGTATTCATATGTGATGAGCCTATCTCCCATAGTAGCTACTGCATTGTAGTGAGACCATTAAGACCATTTCCTCTAGATTCATGCAGCTAACATTTATAAACTTGAGATGTAGGACATTGAGAAAGTGCATCTGTCCAAGTTATGTTATCAATAAGCAGGAGTTTCCGAGCAATGTCCAGAACAGAAGAGCTCAACAACTTATCCCAGTAAAATGCAATTTTAACAGAAATCTCAAAAACATCAAATGTCACAGCCTGGATTTTTCTATGATGTTCCTTTAAGGTCTCTGTGTCTTATTGTGGTGTGTCTGGTGGATTTTAGATCATGTGTTTCAGTTCTTGAGTGTTGATATCTGAAGAGACCCTGTTGCCACTTGATTACTGATTTTAGGATTTAATTGTTTCAAATGTATTGACAATTTACTGAACAGTTTCAGCAGCCCAACATTAAAAAAATACAAAAAAACAAACAAACCGCAATTTGAGACAAGGTGACAAAAACAGAAGAATATGAAGAACAGAAATAGAGACAAGAAAGACACATTTTTAGCTGTGCTAAGGTCTAAGAGGATTAGAATTGAGACCAATAAGATATAGTGGCATGTTTAAGTAAGATTATGATTTTTAGCCTGTACTGGTTTACTCAAAATTTTCATTATTTACTCTGTGTTCATTTTCAGGATGTTTTGTATTTTTGACATTTGAAGATGGATACACAGCAAAGATTTTTAATGCCTGTGATATACTAAGCAAAGATGATAAACCCATTGCTTGCTTCAGAGATCTGAAGCCAGGAGAAGAAGTACTTGCAAGATGGTCTGACAACAAGTTCTACATTGCTACAGTGGACTTCATTGGAACAGCTGACAAGACAGTGGATTTCAAGAAGGGCACAAAGAAGGACATGAAAAAAAGAGATGCAGCTGCTCAGAGATCCTACAACCTTCCATCCCTGTCTCAAGCAGGTCAGTCCTCCTCTGCACAGCATCACCCAAATACCGTGGACCACAATGTCATCCAGCCTCCAACTGCCTGGCCAGTGTACAACCTCCACCTACAAGTCATCTCCACCTACCCAGCCACATCACCGGCCTCCACCTATCCAGTCATCTCCACCTACCCAGCCACAGCACCGGCCTGTAACTGCCTGGCCACTGTACCAGCTTCCAGTTACCCAGTCATTGCCACATACCCATCCATATTACTAGCATCCACCCATCCAGCCTCTCCACACCAATACACATAAAAACCCTGCTGTTCTTGGGGACCAGAGCCAGGCTAGTATGTCTGAACTTAAGAATTCTTCAAGCTCATCTGGTACACCTGAACATGAGAATTCTTCAAGCTCAACTGCAGGTACTATAATCACCGAGCGTGATCCAATACCAGATTATGGAGAACCAATTCTCAGACCGCCTGAATCAACAGAAGACAGATCATGGAAGCCATGCAGGGCATGCAAGGCAGAGGTGGCAAAATTAATGGAGAAGGACAAACTGCAGGATGTGCTGTGTGGTATCAGTAAGTACATTTTGTCTCTCTGTTGCAAATTTACACCATTTCAGGATTTCATTGTTCAACACTGTTCATTTTTCTCTCACAATTTTCCTAAGGTACCCAATTGCTATTCAGTACACACAAGCACTGTAAAATGAGTTATAATGCAAAGAATGCGGGCAATAATCAAGTGTCACTGATTGTAGAACATTAAATTCTAATTTTGTTTAATATTGATATATGTAAAGTTCGACTAAATTTTGTTACTTTGGACATTTGGGAGTTATTGGGTGCTTAAGCTCAAACTTAAAAGCTTTATATTGTTTGGTAAAAATCTTAGCCCATCATGAAATCTTTGGGTTTTTTTAAAATGTGTCCCCTCCTTTTCTTGACTTTATGAATGCTGCTGTGTCCCTGTAAAGTAATTCATCTTTTGTGTCACAGGTGGTGGCCACATCAAGGCATTAAAAAGCTTTCTGGACAAAGTGGAACAGATCCAACCTCAGACTGGTGTTTGGGCTCCAAAAAACAGATGTGGGAAGCAAGAGCTGTATCCAGAAAGTGGCCTCTTCCTCACCTCTACCCACCTGGCCGCAATCCATGCAGAAGCAAGGAAGGACTGCCTTCGCTTATTCCATCTTCTTTTCGATGAATTCTTTAATGCAGAGGAGTGCCAAAATGCTGTGGTGTTTGGGAAACACGGAAAGGTGCCAGATGGGAAGACAGTGCTGGATAAGTCCAAAGTCGTTGGGATTCTAAGTAAGTACATTACTCATTTGAGAGTTAAAAAAATTTATGGAAATGTAATGGAAAAGTTTTGGAAATTCATTGCTAAAATGTGTGGCAACCCAATATAGAGAGCCAAAGTCACGCCCACGGTGGATCCCTTGGGACCTTATTTTGGAAAAAAACAAAATGTATGGCAGTGAACGGCAAGAGACAACTAATCTTTTGATCCTGTTTGAATTGTGTCGTGAATTACACATGATGTTTGTCAATTTACAGTATAACTTTACAACTCTAAAAGTCACAGTTTGTTGACAAACTGTATAACATTGTGAAAATATGTAATTAGACTACACACTACACAGTTGCATAAGTGACGTCATGCTACCCAGAGCTGCTGAAGCTAGCGTTAACATGATGCCTGCATGTTTAGTTCCAGCATGTAGTCATTTTTTTTTTTTTTTTTTTTTTTTTTTTAGGTAACATTAGAATATTGATTAATATAAATTGACAAACATCATATGTGTAATTCATGATGCAATTCATGGGATCAGAAATCAAGTTCCCTGCCTTACATATTAGGGGTGTCATGATTCTCCAAGTCCTCAATTCGATTTGATTTTTGATTTTAAGGTCACGATTCAGTTCAATTCTCAATCTTTTTTTCTGTTTTTGCACAAATGGCATGCCACTTTAAGACTAGTCTAATCTGGGATCATTAGTTTTATGCCATGATAACTCATATAATTTTTAATTCTTATTTCAAAAGATGGTCTACATGGTGTCATGAGTGATATAATCTCCATTATTTGTTTGCAGTGTACCACACTAAGGCCTTTTTTGTTAAATTTAAATAATTTATTAACAATATAATGAAAGAATAACTTGTTTCACCAGTCAGTTGGGAAATAACTAACAGGTTTTAATGTTGACAACACTAACAGCAACCTGAGCCTCTAACCCAAAGCGGTGCTAGATTCTATATTGGGCCTTTAAAAAGCAAGAACCAGAGATTTTTTTCCACAAAAATTCTACTTGTTTAATTTTAATTAACAACTAATCAACTAATAGTTACAGCTCTAGAAAATCAGTTTAAACATCAACTTAAGTGTTTTTGTTCAACAATGCTTCAACGACCTCAAGTACTGCTTAACATGCATCCAACCATCAAATTTTTCATCCTAAAGAAGCACAAATCATTTTCAAAAATGAAGTTGTCCTAATTCTAGTTTTTATTTCTAGTTTGTTTTCCCTCTTTCTTCTGCCCCTTCTCCTCACATTCAACACCATCAAATTTGTATCACGTAGCTACATTTAATGTTGAGATTGTTTCAGTGACCTCAAAGTTTTACTGAATTTCCTCATGCGTGAATCATAGAGATATTACAACATGACTTTTGTGATATCAGGATAAAAAAAATCTCAATAGTGTTGTGGTAACTGTTGTTACATTATGCAGTTTGTAATTTGTGCTTTCTTTTCTTTCTTTTATTCTTGCAGCTTACATCATGTGCTGTTGTACACTGGATGGATGGACACCGGTTGAGAAAAGTAAGATCAAAAAAGCTTTCATAAACAAATGCCGCATGAGGGGCACAAACACTGTGTAAATTCTTGAATGTGGCATACTGGAGTGATGGACATTTGTTGAGGTGACCCTGTTCAAGAAAGCCCTGTATACAAATGCTGCATGAGGGCCTTAAAGACTGCAAGCTGTTGAATGTTGTGCATTGTTGTAAAGCTGTGCTAATACTGCTCAAAACACTGTTAGAGACACTGTTATTCTATTTTTAAAAACATAGCTTTACTGAGAAGAGGCACATTTATGTTCAGATTTTATAATGATGACAATGTTGGAGTAGCTTTTGCTGTCTTTAAAGTGTTAACATGTTATTACAGCTACCCGAAATACTCAATTGTGATTGATTAGTAAGTTAAAAGTACAATTTTTGATAATTTGAAAAAGCTAGCACCTTATATTCCATACTAGAGTGATGGACATTTGCTGAGGTGACCCTGTTCAAGAAAGCCCTGTATACAAATGCTGCATGAGGGCCTTTAAGACTGTAAGTTGTTGAATGTTGTGCATTGTTGTAAAGCTGTGCTGATACTGCTCAAAACACTGTTAAGAGACACTGTTACACTGTTTTAAAAACATAGCTTCCGGCCGGATGTAGAGCAGAGCACACGTGTGAGGAGTCGCTCCCAAACAAATTGCGCTTATTTCTCAAATTAAAACACTGTTTATTGTTGCAGTCGAGCCTACACCCGCCTTTTATAACGACAGTTCAAGCTACTTCAGCCTAATGCCAAAACAACTGAAAAAGGTAACTCCGGAGACTCCTAATCCTGCGGGCTCCTCGGAAAGCTTGGGAAACATGGCCGCTAATACGGAGGAACCTGTCTCAGCCTCCCTTTTAATCAGTGAACTCAACAAACTCAGAACAAGCTTTTCAGCTGAATTGGCGACTGCCCTGTCTCCAATTCATACTGCACTTGAGGCAATCCAGCTCACCTCAGACAACCACGGGCGAACTCTCGCTACCGTTGAAGCCTGCCTCTCGGATCACAGTGACAGGATTACATCGATGGAGGCAGCTCTCACCGAGTTAGCCACTGAAAACGCATACCTCAAGGCGAAAGTGGATGACCTGGAGAATCGCTCCCGACGTCTGAATATCCGTATTGTTGGTGTGCCTGAAAGTGCCGGACCGATATCTGCTAAGTTTGTCTCTGAGCTCCTGATGGGAATGATGGACAGCGAGAAGCCGCCGGAGCTGGACAGAGCGCACAGGTCCCTGCACCCAAAGCCCACACCGGGTGAGCATCTAAGGGTGATAATAGCCCGCTTCCACCGTTTCCAGGATAAGGAGCGCGTAATGCGCTGGGCAAGAGAGAAAGGCCAGCTGCTCTACCAGGGCAAGAAAATATTCATCTTCAATGACCTGAGTGCCAACCTGGCGAAGAAACGGGCTGCGTTCAATGACGTGAAGTCTTCCCTCTACAAGAAAGGCGTCAAGTTCATCATGCAACATCCAGCTGTCCTGCGTGTTTTCTTTGAGGGAAAAACGCTCAGCTTCGACACTCCGACCAAGGCCAAAGAATTCTACACCAGGAACATTGAAACGACATGAACTGGTCAGACTGATTAAACGCCAAATCGACACGCTTTGAGACCGTTTGGATGGAGTGGGACTGCTGATTATCATATGGTAGCTGGCCACTTTATTTCTTCTGGACTGATTTAAGTGCTTTTTGTTGTCGGTGTTTACACTTTCTTTGCTAGACTGTATCTTGCTTGAAAAATCCCGCTGGTTGGCCAGCTGATCAGATAAACTACAGACAAAGTGGACAAAGCAGTGACATTTTTCCTTTTTTTTTCCTCGCTCTCTTTTTTTTTTTTTTTTCTTCCCCTTTCTTCTTATTTATTTTTATTATCCCGGCTATTGTTATAGGCCTAAATGGGTTTATGTCAAATGCGATCACAGTGCGGGTATGGTTTATATAAGATTTAACGTGCTGATCCTTTGATGAAACCAGTGCTATGATTTTTGTTGTTTTAAAACTCGAATATTGCTTTAAATGGATCCATCTCAAATACCGCTACGGAGGCACTTACGAGTAATATTATTTGATTAAAGTGAGACAATTCCCACGAGATTTAATGTGTATAATTTTAATTTTTCAAGTGAGTTAAATGTGAAGGGTTTGTCTCAAGTTAAGTTATATTATATGCTACTGGTGTCTTTTGAATAACTATGTCAGGGTTGGTGATGGGTGGGAGTGCTGGGTGTGCGCTCCGCGTTGCGCAGTAGATGTGTGGCCATAGATCTTATGGCAGCAATGGCTGCCAATGCGGGGTGTATGCCCGTGTAACTCCGGACTGTCACCGAGTCAGAGGTATGAACAGCCAGTGGCTGCTTTGCACTGTTACTTGGTAGGCCACAAATATTGATTTTTTTTTTTCTTCCTCTCCGTGTAGTCTATATTCATGTTGGAGCTACTAGGTTGATAAATATATGGGATTATTAATATGAACAGTAGCGAAGCTGTATTAGCCTATTTGTGGAAATTAATAAGGGACACTGACTATGTCCTCTTAAAGATTTCTCTGTGAATACAATTCTTTTTTTTATCCAAGAAGGGGTAAAGCGCCCAAATAATCAATATAATAAGCCCTTCAACAACATCATCTGGCAAATTAGTTTTATTATGGCCAGATCACTTTACTTGTTTAATCATAGTGTAATTTCATTATTACTGTCTTTATTTTCGCACTTGATATGTTTTATTTTTTCTTACAACATGATTACATAGATTAACGTAGGTACTCTACTAGAGGACTATTCAAAATGGTGTAGATATTTCAGCACTTGGGGGCCTCTACAGGAGGATAGGGACTATGTTCTACAGGAAGTTATGTAGTTGTAGACACCTGCTGTTTGCCATGTTTGGAGAGGCAAACATAGGATTAGGGTTTTTTTTTCTTTTTTTCTTTTTTTTTCTTCTTTATTTGGGGGGGAGGGGGGTGGTTAGTATTAGAGGAAGGGGTTATAGGGTTTTTAGGGGGATGCCGATTGCCTTTAAAATATTTACTGAATGGAAACTTTACATTGACATTTATTTTGATGAATATTTGTCATACCTTTATTTATGTATATTGTACTCATACCCTGCATGCGAGTTACACAGCACCCAAACGATCTTTTCCATGTTTCACGCATGTTTTGTCTTATACTTAAAGAATCTACTTGGGCCATTTCTAAGCTACTTTCCTTACAATAATTTTAATGACTAACTCTTGTAATATAAGGAATACACCTGTCAGGCTGACTTCATGGAACGTTAAGGGTTTAAATGGTCCAATAAAACGGACAAGAGTTCTGTCACATCTGAAGGGACTGCAGACAGATAGAGCATTTTTGCAGGAAACACATTTACGTGAGTCAGACAAAAATAGATTGTGCAAATCATGGGTGGGCCAGATCTTTCACTCTAAATTCAATATGTAAGTAATAAGTCCAGAGGTACCGCTATTTTAATTCATAAAAAAGCCCCCTTCTTTCCTGCTGACATTATTTCCGACCCTCAGGGCCGTTTTATTATAGTAACTGGGTCTTTGTCCCAAATGCCAGTAATACTGGTAAACATTTATGCCCCCAACTGGGACGATGTTGAATTTGTAACTAAGCTTTGTTCTCTTTTTCCCAGTCTTAATACCCATCATTTAATTTTAGGGGGGGACCTTAATTGTTTGATTGACCCCAAACTAGGCCAATCCAACCCCAAAAATATATTTCCTTCTAAAATGTCTAAAGCTGTATCGACATATATGAATCAAACGGGTTGTGTTGATCCATGGAGGTTTTTTCATCCAAATACAAAGGAATTTTCATTCTTTTCTCATGTGCATCACTCATACACCAGAATAGATTATTTTTTTTATTGACAAAACACTCCTTTCTTTTGTAAAATTAGTAGAATACAAAGCCATAGTGATTTCAGATCATGCCCCTCTTTTGCTTGAATTTGCATTCCCATCAACTTCCACCCAGCGACCTCCATGGAAACTAAATTGTTCTCTACTATCAGATAAATTATTTTATGATTATATATCAAAATCAATTGACCATTTCCTGGAAACCAATAAAAGTGATGATGTTTCTCCTTCTTTACTTTGGGAAACGTTGAAAACGGTTCTCAGAGGCCAGATTATTTCTTTTTCAGTTCATGCTGCTAAGCAGCACAGGTTTAAAATACAGGAACTAACAGAATCTATTTTAGACTTAGATCGACAATATTCCAAAATGCCTTCCCCAGAACTATATAAAAAGAGATTGGCCCTCCAGACAGAGTTTAATTTATTATCCACTGCCAAAGCAGAACAACTGCTCTATACACGTGGTACTTTTTATGAATACGGAGATAAAGCAAGTCGGCTCCTTGCCCATCAAATAAAATGTAAATCTGCATCACGCGTGATTTCTCAAATTACCGACTCCTCTCAAAAGTTAAATACAGACCCTGTTATCATAAATGATATCTTTTCATCTTATTATGTCAATCTGTATACCTCAGAAGCCCCTAGTGACACATCACCCATGAATTGTTTTCTTGATAACTTAGTAACGCCCACTATTAGTGCAGAGCTAAATCTGGAGTTAGACAAACCTTTTTTATTGGAGGAAGTGGTAAGCTCCATTCAAAATATGCAAAATGGTAAATCTCCAGGTCCTGATGGGTACCCCATTGAGTTTTTTAAAAAGTTTTCAAACAAACTAGCCCCTCTTCTTTTAGAAATGTTTGAAGACGCTTTTTCTGTAGGCTCTTTACCTCCAACATTGACTCAAGCATCTATCTCACTTTTGTTAAAACCCGGAAAGGACCCTGCAAACTGTGCCTCCTACCGTCCTATTTCACTATTGAATGTAGATGTTAAAATACTGGCAAAAATGCTTGCATGCCGTTTGGATGCTGTTTTGATAGATATTATTTCAGAGGACCAGACGGGTTTTATGAAAGGTCGTCATTCTTTTTCCAATATACGTCGGCTCCTCAACATTATTCATTCTACATCTTCATCTGACTCTGCAGAAGTAGTAATCTCGTTAGATGTGGAAAAAGCTTTAGATCAGGTAGAATGGGGATACTTATTTGCTGTTTTGAAAAAATTTGGTTTTGGTGAAAAATTTATTGCAATGGTTCATCTTTTTTATTCTTCCCCACAGGCTTGCGTCAGCACTAATAATTTACATTCTTCATACTTTCCCCTTTCACGTGGTACTCGTCAAGGTTGCTCTCTTTCACCGCTTTTATTTGCTTTAGCCATTGAACCCCTATCCATAGCCCTGAAAGCATCTCCGTTGATTATGGGCATTCGCCGTTGGGGTGTTGAACACCGAGTGTCTTTATATGCGGATGACTTATTATTATACAGTACAGGCCAAAAGTTTGGACACACCTTCTCATTCAATGCGTTTTCTTTATTTTCATGACTATTTACATTGTAGATTCTCACTGAAGGCATCAAAACTATGAATGAACACATGTGGAGTTATGTACTTAACAAAAAAAGGTGAAATAACTGAAAACATGTTTTATATTCTAGTTTCTTCAAAATAGCCACCCTTTGCTCTGATTACTGCTTTGCACACTCTTGGCATTCTCTCCATGAGCTTCAAGAGGTAGTCACCTGAAATGGTTTCCACTTCACAGGTGTGCCTTATCAGGGTTAATTAGTGGAATTTCTTGCTTTATCAATGGGGTTGGGACCATCAGTTGTGTTGTGCAGAAGTCAGGTTAATACACAGCCGACAGCCCTATTGGACAACTGTTAAAATTCATATTATGGCAAGAACCAATCAGCTAACTAAAGAAAAACGAGTGGCCATCATTACTTTAAGAAATGAAGGTCAGTCAGTCCGGAAAATTGCAAAAACTTTAAATGTGTCCCCAAGTGGAGTCGCAAAAACCATCAAGCGCTACAACGAAACTGGCACACATGAGGACCGACCCAAGAAAGGAAGACCAAGAGTCACCTCTGCTTCTGAGGATAAGTTCATCCGAGTCACCAGCCTCAGAAATCGCAAGTTAACAGCAGCTCAGATCAGAGACCAGATGAATGCCACACAGAGTTCTAGCAGCAGACCCATCTCTAGAACAACTGTTAAGAGGAGACTGCGCCAATCAGGCCTTCATGGTCAAATAGCTGCTAGGAAACCACTGCTAAGGAGAGGCAACAAGCAGAAGAGATTTGTTTGGGCCAAGAAACACGAGGAATGGACATTAGACCAGTGGAAATCTGTGCTTTGGTCTGATGAGTCCAAATTTGAGATCTTTGGTTCCAACCGCCGTGTCTTTGTGAGACGCAGAAAAGGTGAACGGATGGATTCCACATGCCTGGTTCCCACTGTGAAGCATGGAGGAGGAGGTGTGATGGTGTGGGGGTGTTTTGCTGGTGACACTGTTGGGGATTTATTCAAAATTGAAGGCACACTGAACCAGCATGGCTACCACAGCATCCTGCAGCGACATGCCATCCCATCCGGTTTGCGTTTGGTTGGACGATCATTTATTTTTCAACAGGACAATGACCCCAAACACACCTCCAGGCTGTGTAAGGGCTATTTGACCAAGAAGGAGAGTGATGGAGTGCTGCGGCAGATGACCTGGCCTCCACAGTCACCGGACCTGAACCCAATCGAGATGGTTTGGGGTGAGCTGGACCGCAGAGTGAAGGCAAAGGGGCCAACAAGTGCTAAACACCTCTGGGAACTCCTTCAAGACTGTTGGAAAACCATTTCAGGTGACTACCTCTTGAAGCTCATGGAGAGAATGCCAAGAGTGTGCAAAGCAGTAATCAGAGCAAAGGGTGGCTATTTTGAAGAAACTAGAATATAAAACATGTTTTCAGTTATTTCACCTTTTTTTGTTAAGTACATAACTCCACATGTGTTCATTCATAGCTTTGATGCCTTCAGTGAGAATCTACAATGTAAATAGTCATGAAAATAAAGAAAACGCATTGAATGAGAAGGTGTGTCCAAACTTTTGGCCTGTACTGTATGTCACTGACCCTCTTATCTCCGTACCAGAAATACTGGATATTTCAGGAAAATTTGGTGCTTTCTCTGGATATAAATTAAACTTTACAAAAAGTGAATGCTTTCCACTTAACAACTCGGCCTTAACGATTAACCAAGGAGAACTTCCTTTTCATCTTTCCAAAACCGGTTTCAAATACCTTGGCATAAAAATCACTCGCTCTATCAAATCCCTCCATAAAGAGAACTTTGCAGCTCTGGTGGAAAAGGTGAGATCAGATCTCCAGAGATGGAAAGTCATCCCTTTATCTTTAGCCGGTAGAGTTCAGTGCATAAAAATGAATATTTTGCCCAGATTCCTTTATCTTTTTATGTGTTTACCTCTTTTTCTTCCCAAATCCTTTTTTCAGTCGGTAGATAGCCTGATTTCATCCTTTATATGGAGGAGCCGGGTTCCTCGTATCAATAAATTTCTTCTTCAGAGAAGTAGGCCAAAAGGGGGCTTAGCTCTTCCAAATTTTATGTTCTATTATTGGGCAGCAAATATTCACAAAATAATTATTTGGTTACTGTAGTATCTGACGTGCCACATGTTATGTGACGACCGGGGTCTTATATGATTAGTTAGGGGCCCAGGTCAAGATTTTATTATGGCTTAGGTCAAGGATAGATAAGTAAGATGAAAGGTTGGATTCCAGCTAGATTGTCTCTTTGTCACTTGTCACATTTTGTTTCAAAGTTCATCAAAACAACCAACCTATATATGCAGGGTAAACTGAGCCGTTATTCAGAGTAGTTCATATTTGGCTTCGAACTCTCTCTCAGGCTTCCTAGGCGCTTGATTTGATGCTGTACTTCTTGTAATAAACCTTTCTATATACAAGCAAGACAGTGTCAGTGGAGTGTCCTTCATCATCTTCACATCATCGCTATTCAATAAACAACATTACAACATCCGGATATAAACTGGTGTCGTATGGAGGCTGACTCGTGTTCGTCCTCCCTTCGAGCTCTAGTTTGCGCTCCCTTGCCATCCTCCCCCTCCCGACACACCTCTAGTCCCGTTGTTACCTCCACACTTAAAATTTGGGTACAGTTTCGTAAATATTTTAATTTTCGAGGTCTCTCTCTGTCTGGGTCTGTATGTAATAATCACTTATTTCTTCCTCCAAAGTTGGATAATGTCTTTGGGCAGTGGAACAGAAGGGGACTAAAATATTTCAGAGACTTTTATATTGATGGTACCTTTGCAAGTTTTCAAACTTTATGTGAAATTTAACCTGCCTAGTTCAAACTTGTTTCGGTACCTTCAAATTCGTCAATTTTTAAAAACTCACAATCCTTTGTTTCCGTCACTACCACCCAAATCCAGTATAGACACACTCCTTGAAACTCCTCCCATACCTAGAGGACTTATCTCCTGGTTATACAATAGTATTCTTTCTTTTAAGGACCATACACTTAACAATATTAAGGGCGCATGGGAGAAAGAGCTGGGTAAGGAGTTTGTCGATGACTGGTGGGAGAGGGCTACTACTTGTGTTAACTCTTCTTCTTCCTGTGCTCGTCTAAACTTAATCCAGTTTAAAGTACTGCATCGAATGCATATTTGTAAAGTTAAACTGTCAAAATTTTATACTGAAATAAATGATAAATGTGATCGATGTGCGCAATCTCCAGATGATCTAACACATATGTTCTGGTCATGCCCTGCATTGTTAAATTTCTGGTCCTTTTATTTTAAAATGATCTCTGAGATTATTGGGGTGGAGGTTCAGCCGGGTGCAGAAACCGCTGTCTTTGGAGTTCCTGATACGAGTAGTAATTTTACATCAAAACAATTAAACATTATTTCATTTAGCTCCCTCCTTGCTCGCAGAAGGATATTATTACTTTGGAAGTCCTCTGCACCCCCTTCATTCTCATCACTGTTGGAGGACCTGATGACATTTCTTAAACTAGAAAAAATCAAATTTGTCATTCGAGGGTCAGCCCAGAAATTCTATTCCACGTGGCAGCCTCTTTTATCTTATTTTGATCAATTAGTTGTCCTTCCATAAGGCCATTTGTATGTATATGTAGCCTGTGTGTATATATGTTTGTATGTATGCATGTATGTATGTGTGTACATGCATGTATATGTAGCTATGTATGTATGTATGTGTGTGTGTATGTGTGTATATATATATATATATGTGTGTGTGTATGTATGTGTGTATGTGTATATATGTGTATATATATATATATTTTTTATTTTATTTATTTTTTTTGTGTGTGTGTAAGCGCAAGCTTAATTCTACTTGGGTGCTGTGTCTCAAAAACATATAGGCCTACCTGGGTATGTAAAAGGGCTTTACTTACATGTACATGCAGGTACATGCATTTAAATGTACTTAAATGTATGCATGGTGCACATGTATTTAGAGAAGTCAATTTTTATTTTTTATTTTATTTTATTTTATTTTTTTTGCATGGGCAGTGGGTGGGGATTGGGTGGGTGGGATTAAAATCAAAAAAATGGAGGAATACTCTGAAACAAACCTATGTATGTATTTATCTGTATAATTATTCCTGCCATTAATAAAAAAAAACAAAAAACATAGCTTTACTGAGAACAGGCACATTTATAGTTCAGATTTTATAATGATGACTATGTTGGAGTAGCTTTTGCTTTCTTTAAAGTGTTAACATGTTATTACAGCTACATCTTGCCAACAAATTGGTGTGTTCACCCCTACACGAAGCTCCAAATCTTACCAAGTATATTTATCTAATTTCTTGTCAAAGTTTCTAATGAGACACAATCACCAAAGTCATTGAGATACAGTGGCAGAGACAATGTCGACAATGTACCTTAGTGACAAGCAAATTTTACTTCTTCCATTTTTTTTTTGTATGAAGTATTTTTAAATTAAGTGTATTCTTTGACAAGAAAATAGACAAATATGCTTGGTTAAGATGTTTGGTTTTTGCAGTGTAGGTAGTCATTGTACTTACAAATTGACTACTGCTCAATAAAGACATAATTTCTCTTGTAAGTGTCGTGTGTGTGTGTGTGTGTGTGCGTGCGTGCGTGCGTGCGTGCGTGTGCGTGTGCGTGTGTGTGTGTGTGTATGAGACTCACATATTGCTCCATAGTAGCTCCAGTATTGCTCATTTTCTTTTCCAAAGGAGAAACAAAGGAGCCATTAAAAACACTGAATCAAGATTAGCAAGGTATCTCTCTTAAGTCTCAAGTATGACTCCCTCTAATTATTCTGTCTCACCTATTTCTCCTAGTGAATTTTAGGAGAAACATATGAGAAACATTTCAGACAAAATAGAAACTAAAATGAGGCTGAGATGAGAATCACAAATTTGTCTCCCGAGCTGTAGAAGAGCAAGCTTTGAGCAGTAAAATTTTCCTCTGGGGAGTGTCTGGTGTGTGTGTGTGGTGAGTATCTGTGTGTGTGTCTAAGTGTTGTTGTGAAAGAGTAAAATACAAAACGGGAGTGAGAGCGAGTGTGTGACTGCAAGCTGAGAGAAATATTTACCGCGGAAGAAAGAAGGAAATTTCCCGGGAAATTACGTCACTCCCTGTTGCCGCGGGTAGTGTCGCGAGAAAGACACGCAAGAAAATCATGTGACAGTTCATGCTCACAACGTAATGACGTTTAGTCCAACATAGTAAGTGCTGTGAATACCCGCGATCAGGATTATAATGTTTTTGTTTTTAGTGCTTTTTACTGTTTTTCTACAAACCTATCAAGGAAACAGCACTCTGGGACATGATGAATGCATGGTAATTTAGAGTAACTCCTCCGGTTTTAAATGCAAAAAGAATTATTGCTCTATCTTATTTGGTTGCAATTCTACCGGCATTTAAAAATCAATATGCAAATGGGATCGCGGGCGCTCCCGCCGATACTGAAGGGTTAGTGATACCCCTTGGTGGGGCCTTATGCTGTTGTTCCCAACACATTGCATCATTTCAAATGTTAATATTACTTAACATATTATCCATAATTTCTGTCCTGCATGTAAACAAACTGACTGTGGGCTGCCATGATGGAGGCAAATTCCTGGTCTTTTGATTGACACCTCACTTGAGCCAATAGGAGCTCCCAGTGCTGTTCCATTACCAACCAGAGCCTGAGCTGAAGGAACATACATTGTAGTTTCAAGCTAGTTGGAGCACCAGTGATTGGCTGAGGCTTATAGGTCTTGGAGTAAATGACACTCCTCACCTCCAGAGGAGTTTTTAACCCCTTGTTGTCTTCATAAGTTGTTATAAATGTACAGAAATCATAAACAAGTAGCTCCATTGTTGTCTCATGGAAAAAAAACAGTCTTTCTTGTCAATGTAGGTTTTCTAGAAGTTTATATGCAGTAAGCTCCTACATAGACATTTCTGTCTGTTTTGATTAGTTTTTCACTCATAATCACACATGCAGTACATTGTTTTACCTTCTTTTTTTGGAAAGCACCTGCACAAAAACTTAAAGAAATGTGTAGAATGTTAATTTTCTGTACTATTACTGTCTACTTTAAATTTGGACTATGTGAGGCTTCATGATATGGCCCCATTTTGTTTTTCAGCTAATACCTCCCAGTTCTAGTCATCTGCAGCATCGTTTTTCAAGTCAATATTCAGGTGAAGATAAAAAAGCCCTTTTATTTCAGTGTGTTGAAACTAATAGAACTCAATGTCAGAGACACAGTGATTTTGACTGTTGGGGAAAACTACTAATAGTGTTACCTTTCAAATAAGACCATGCATGTACATGTACTAGATATGGAAAAAGAACAGCTTTCAATTTACTTTAGGTATGCCCTGGATAGACATGTTAGGTAAATTTTACAGGATCACTATTAAAATTACTCTCCAGTTTCTCACAGAAGACATCATGTGTTACAAATACATTGAAAAAGCTGTCCTTTGTAAAGGCTTATGCAGAACCTTTCATGTCATCTCTGAAACCCCCCCCCCCCCCCCCCAGACCTGTCCCAAAGAACAGTGATCATAAATGCAATTTCCAAGACTGCTGGTACTAAACTGGATCTTCTCCAAATACAGGCACTATGTCATATTACCATAATAAGAATCCCAACTGGCTTGAACTAAATGTGTCAGGAAGCCCTGTGCTGGTGTGGAAGCTGCATACTGCAATACTCACAACAACCTAAAATCCCAAGACCATGGTGGACACATTATTTGACTGCAGGGCAATCTCATAGAATGCCCACAGTGAGTATCATAGGTGGCAACAAGTGTGCAAACTTCCCTGCTCTGCCGCGTTCGGGAGGAGCCGAATGTCACCGGAAGGACCCGAGTAGTCCTGAGGGAACACGAGGACAACAGAATGGCCCCAAAGGCAGCTGGGCTGGTGACACACCTGTGGGGTGCCTCACACTTGCTCTACAGTTATGTAGAGTATCGTCATAACTACCCACGCCGTCACCTTGTGTCCGTTGCGCGTGAGTGCAAAGTAAGTTTACACTAGGTGTTTATTGTTATGCTGTTTCTGATGTACGTGGCGTGGAGTCGGAACGGCCGCCATTTTATGATCAGTACTCTCGCACACGGAGTTGTTTACATTAGATATATTGCCACAGACTGGTTAATATGTCCGCCTTTGTTTATGTGTTCTAAACATATAATACTGTTTCGATTAAGTGTTTACTACCGCGGATGGGCTCTACATCTGGCGATATTCACGTTTCTTACAGTTGTTGTGTGTTACATTATAACAATGTGGTCTGAGGTGCCCCTGTGCGGCCAGTTTGCTTTGTGTAGTATCACATGTCTGTTCAGTTCACAGTAATATGACTTTATTTCTGTACCATACTAATATAATTATTGTTTATCTATTTGTATGCTTCAGGAAACCACAATGAACATATCCTGTACACTGTTCCAAGCTGTGTGAAATCATTAAAGAAGGGTTAAAGAAACCTCTGGAGTAGCCGCAGTTTTTCTGACGCCAGCATTCAAAATATAATTCACAACAAGTATTCCAAATGAAGGATTTTGACTTCACAGTTGGACTGATTTATTCTGTTAGTGGTGTTCCAACATGATTTGAAAAAGGACAGAGAGAACAGCTCCTCCAATGTCTCTGTAAGTATGAAGCCCCCTCAAAACAACCGAGTCGCCAACAGAGAATTATAAAGATATCACCATGCCCGGCATGAAAGATGACAACTCTCCCTTTCTGCACTTTATCAGTAGAGTTGACCTTTGCAGACAGCCCCTCACTGAGTGATTAAAGCCAAGTCTCAACACAGATTGGTGGTATCACAGAAACAACGGCATCCAGAAGGGGAGGGAGAGGAGATGACCACCCACAGCTCAGATTTCACCCTCCTTTCCATCCGTCGCTTTCCAGTATGCCAAAATACAAGCATCCAGGTAACCATTCCTCATATCAAATAATGAACAAACACCTTTGACACTGGACTGGTTTTGACTGCAGTAATGTCACATTTTACCTGAAGACGTGACCAGTGAAAGTTGTAGAAATTATGGAGGATACTTTTATTGTACAACTATTACTACGTTTATTCTTCACCACACTACTTAGAATGAGCTAAAAGAGACAGCATAAGCGTTATTTACTCTCACAGCAGTTTATAATACTGGTTTACATAGCCAGCCAATCAGGAAGTGCTTACTCAACTGCCTACGTGCACATTCTGATTGGCCGGCTACATCTGCAAATTTCAATGTGCAAAACCTTGCTTGTATTTAGAGGAGTAACCCTCATTCTGTTCCCCCAATATGTTCTTATCCCGAGTCATTACATATCATGTCTACATGTCTTTCATGGCTACATATTATGTGCTAGGTCTCCTCCTGCATCTGCTGTTGACGTTCCAGGATGCCGTAACCAATACATGGATGTCAACAAAGCACATGATTAGGTTTAGGTAACACAATTACTCTCCCACGTCCTTATAAAAGACATAATGTGTTACAAATATCTGAGGCTCTATTTCTGGTCTGACAAGGGCATTACTTACCATCATGCAAAGAACTAGCACAGAGCAGCTGCCTCCCAGTGTGTTTCAGGGTGGGTGGGGCAGACAGCATGTTGCTTGTTCCATTGTGTGGGCTGCCTTGCTGAGCGCTGGGAGCAGTGGCACTGAGACCATTATATTAAACACAGTTTAGGCTGTATATTTCATTTTCCAAATGTAATAGGATAGGTCAACGTATCATTTGAAATGTGTACCGACTGGTTCAATACATATACACATTTATTATGCATGTATATATATATATACATATATATATATACAGTGCAGCCCAAAAGTTTGGACACACCTTCTCATTCAATGCGTTTTCTTTATTTTCATGACAATTTACATTGTAGATTCTCACTGAAGGCATCAAAACTATGAATGAACACGTGGAGTTATGTACTTAACAAAAAAAGGTGAAATAACTGAAAACATGTTTTATATTCTAGTTTCTTCAAAATAGCCACCCTTTGCTCTGATTACTGCTTTGCACACTCTCGGCATTCTCTCCATGAGCTTCAAGAGGTAGTCACCTGAAATGGTTTTCCAACAGTCTTGAAGGAGTTCCCAGAGGTGTTTAGCACTTGTTGGCCCCTTTGCCTTCACTCTGCGGTCCAGCTCACCCCAAACCATCTCGATTAGGTTCAGGTCCGGTGACTGTGGAGGCCAGGTCATCTGCCGCAGCACTCCATCACTCTCCTTCTTGGTCAAATAGCCCTTACACAGCCTGGAGGTGTGTTTGGGGTCATTGTCCTGTTGAAAAATAAATGATCGTCCAACTAAACGCAAACCGGATGGGATGGCATGTCGCTGCAGGATGCTGTGGTAGTCATGCTGGTTCAGTGTGCCTTCAATTTTGAATAAATCCCCAAAAGTGTCACCAGCAAAACACCCCCACACCATCACACCTCCTCCTCCATGCTTCACAGTGGGAACCAGGCATGTGGAATCCATCCGTTCACCTTTTCTGCGTCTCACAAAGACACGGCGGTTGGAACCAAAGATCTCAAATTTGGACTCATCAGACCAAAGCACAGATTTCCACTGGTCTGATGTCCATTCCTTGTCTTTCTTGGCCCAAACAAATCTCTTCTGCTTGTTGCCTCTCCTTAGCAGTGGTTTCCTAGCAGCTATTTGACCATGAAGGCCTGACTGGCGCAGTCTCCTCTTAACAGTTGTTCTAGAGATGGGTCTGCTGCTAGAACTCTGTGTAGCATTCATCTGGTCTCTGATCTGAGCTGCTGTTAACTTGCGATTTCTGAGGCTGGTGACTCAGATGAACTTATCCTCAGAAGCAGAGGTGACTCTTGGTCTTCCTTTCCTGGGTCGGTCCTCATGTGTGCCAGTTTCGTTGTAGCGCTTGATGGTTTTTGCGACTCCACTTGGGGACACATTTAAAGTTTTTGCAATTTTCCGGACTGACTGACCTTCATTTCTTAAAGTAATGATGGCCACTCGTTTTTCTTTAGTTAGCTGATTGGTTCTTGCCATAATATGAATTTTAACAGTTGTCCAATAGGGCTGTCGGCTGTGTATTAACCTGACTTCTGCACAACACAACTGATGGTCCCAACCCCATTGATGAAGCAAGAAATTCCACTAATTAACCCTGATAAGGCACACCTGTGAAGTGGAAACCATTTCAGGTGACTACCTCTTGAAGCTCATGGAGAGAATGCCAAGAGTGTGCAAAGCAGTAATCAGAGCAAAGGGTGGCTATTTTGAAGAAACTAGAATATAAAACATGTTTTCAGTTATTTCACCTTTTTTTGTTAAGTACATAACTCCACATGTGTTCATTCATAGTTTTGATGCCTTCAGTGAGAATCTACAATGTAAATAGTCATGAAAATAAAGAAAACGCATTGAATGAGAAGGTGTGTCCAAACTTTTGGCCTGTACTGTGTATATATGTATATATATATATGTATATATGTATATATATATATATATATATGTATATATATATATATATATATATATATATATATATATATATATATATATATATATATATATATATATGTGTATATATATATATATATATATATATATATATATATATATATATATATATATATATATATATGTATGTATATATATATATATATATATATGTACATATAACACATATTTCTGATTAGCATAGGCTAAAACAGGCTAGCATTGCTTAATATAATGTGAAAAACTGATATTGGATTGAAATCTTCACAATACAATGTATACAATGTCATAATTTCATATGTTCATATATACTATATGATGACATGTTATGATATGATATGATATATATGATTGATGTGGCCATTTTTGCATACAGCAATAAAATCTGCAGGGGAGGATTTTTGCACATTATTAGCATTCATTTTAAATTTTGATTGACGAACTGACGTTTTCAGTTCGTCAAAAGTGCAAAAAAGCAAGACAAGCAGGAAAAAAGGTGATGTTAGCATGGTACAGCACGCTACAACCATTTCATTGTATATTGTATATATTTCAGATTATCTACTTTACTATTTTATTATTTATTTTATTTTATTGTCTACTTTAATATTTTATTTTATTTTATTTTAATGTCTACTTTAATATTTTATTTTATTTTAATGTCTACTTTAATATTTTATTTTATTTATTTCATTGTCTATTTTAGTATCTTATTTATATCTTCATCTTTATCTCTTGTTTCCATTCATGCTGTATTTCTATTTCTACTTTGCACAGAGCATTGGAACAAAAACAATTTTCCCCCGGGATTAATAAAGTATTCTGAATCTGAATCTGAATCTGAGTAACATGCTCTCAGTAATAATGTCAACATGCTGATGTTTAACAGGTCAAGCTTGTTTTCAAATAACATATGTTTTCCTATGAAAAGTAACGGAACTAATTTCGTACATATTCCACGTAATCACAAGTCAGTAATTTGTGCTTGACCCAAATATTTTGGAGGGCTGCGATCACAAGACCGATGTGCTGGTGGGAGTAAAGACGGAAGTGGTCCTGAGCAGTCCAGTTAGGAGGCAGGCTGGGGTGGTGGATGGGTCACTTCCTCAGGAATACGTTGTTCAGATCTGTGTGAACCATGAGTCATTTTAAGGTACCTCCTAACCATGTTAATTTTCCTAAAACTAACCACAGTTACTTTAGTAACTTACATAACATCATTCATGGGGGGCTAATTCATAGGACATCATACAAACCGCTGTATGAGGATATATTGAGCGGGTGATGGTTTGAATGCAAATGAAATAGGACACTGAAAGCTTTGACTTGGAGCTGTGGGCAGTTTCATTTTGGCGTCACTGGGTATATAATAGTCTTTGAGCATTCAAGTGGCCTGAGAGAACATGAGACTTCCGAAACGTCTTCTTGGCTTTGTTTTCAGGCTTAAGAAAATCCAGCCTATGATGGGAGACTTTGGCCAATCACAGGTCATTTCAGACAGAGGGCATTCCCATTTGCCCATTCCACAAATACAATGGCATGTGCATGTCTCAACAGATGCTAAAAGCCTGATTCAGTGGTGGAGAATCCTGCAGGGAAAGTCACTTTTCCAGCAGTGGCAACAACTGCCTACACTGCAAAAGAACCCAGAAAAGAAAGTAAAAGAGCTTTTTTGTTTTGCCTTTTCCCCATTTCTGCCTACCCCTGATTTAAAGCTCATCTTCCTATGCCTGTACAATGCCTATTTCAGAGGAACTACTAACTACTGAAGGAAAAGTTACTGCGTAAACTGTTGACTTGAATGTTTTGTGGATTTTCTAGGTGGAGGGTGTGGAGGGGTGAATGAAAGCTTAACGAATGGATGGATTCCATTGATTCTACCTTTGGAACCTGCCGGCAAAGCAAGTCTGTTAAAGTGCAAAAAAGTCCATTACATGCAAAGAATGATCCAACTCTGATCGTGCAAAGCAACGTACAAAACAAATACATGAAAATATGATTAAGACTGTTGACTCTGTTTGGTCATCATGTGTTCAGCTGGTGGTTATCAGATCTTCAGCCTGCTGACCAGCAGTACTGTGGTCATACAGGTCATACAGCAGTAATTTGAAATGTGGACTCATCAGACCACAGCACATTTTTCCACTTTGGGTCAGTTCATCCCAGATGAGCTCGGGCCCAGAGATGTTGGCGGTGTGGTAGTGTCTTAACTTGCAGTGATATACTGTACTGTGTTTACTGATAATGGTTTTCCAAATTGTTCCTCAGCCCATGTCGGTTTTTGATGCAGTGCCATCTAAGGGGTTAAAGGTCATGGCCATTCAGTGTTTTTTTTAGTTTGTGCCTTTTACATGCAGATTCTCTCTCTCTTATGATGAGATTATGGATTGTAGATGGTAAATTGCAATACAGCAATCCTCTAAATTTCAAAACTTCGAAAATTCATAACAAATCAACCACAGCTTTGGAACTTTCACTTTGAAATTTGCTTTTCCATGGCATGGATGGCTACTGTCTGGCACCCTGATGCTTGGCTTAGTCAATTTGTGAAGCCACACATGAACTGTCACTTGCCAATTAGCTCAGTGAGATAGAAGACGGACCTCAGTCTCAGAAGTTGTGAGTTAAAGCCTCAGCTAAGGCAGAACGGACATTCTAATGTGAAAGTCCTATGTTCAGGCATCATGCTATGTGGATTAGAGACTACCAAGGTTAAAATAATTATGATCCAGGCAGTTTCGCTGAGAGACAAATAGTCTGTATCAACACTTTTCCCTGTTATCCCTTGTCTCTTTTCCCTGTTTATTTGGCTTAGCTATCAGTCAATATGCAGAGTCTATCCAATAGCTACTTTTACATTTTAAAAAATGTTTTCATCTTTGTCACCATGGATAATGTTTAGCTTTAAAGGGATAGTTCAACATTTTGGCAAATTCGCCTATTGCCGTAATCCCTATAGTCATATGAGTAGGTACATTACCTTTAATTGTCAGTGCGTGCTGTTCTGAGATCGGTGTAGCAGAGCTGCCTGCTGAAATGGAGGTGAACGGTACAGGTCCCTCTCTCCCTCAGAACTAATCAAATACACCATCAGATGACTCCAAAACGCTCTAGTGGACAACACATGGCTTCCGCATTCCCCACGCCATGACATAATAATGTATAATTACGTAACATCACGACACATGACGCAAATACTCGGAACTACTTTCTTGAGTAAACCACTGGGTGGAGTGACACAGTGCGCAGCTGAGACAGTGCCGTTGTTATTGCTTGCAGCCTTGCATTTGCGGTATCGTCAGCTGGACACACCAGAAGGTTTGAGGAAAGTTTACAAGTGTTTTTGTAAATCATGGTTTACACATGCATTGTAAAAGGTTGCAGTAACAAGCTGAAGACATGGAGCAGAGTGAAGTTTCACGTAGTTCCAACCAGTAATGCTGACAGGATGAAACAATGGCTATTTGTGCTGGACATCGACCCCAACACACCTGTGGAAATGGTCCGGAAAATGTTTGTGTGCTCCTGCCATTTTTTACCGGAGGACTACAGTGAAAGGATGGAGCGCAGAAGCTCGGGAATGGTTGAAACTCCTTTCTTGAAAGATACTGTCACACCATCTGTCGGCATCACAAAACGAGTAGACATGGTAAGTGATCGTTGTGTATTTTGCTCAGCAATCTCTCTGCTGTAACGTTACCTCCATGTTGAGTAACATTAGCCTACAACCCAAGCATGGTAAATAAGGCTAAAATGCAAATGTTGTTGTGGTTATGTTATGGATAAGTGCTTGCCCAGAGCATATAGTGAAGTGACTGGCATTACTTCTCATTGTTGGGAATAAACAGACTGCTAGGGAATATTTTATGTTGTTCCTTCAGGAGTTGTGATTTATGAGTGTGGAGTTAGCATGTTCTCCCCGTGTTCCGGTGATTATTTTGAGGCATACTCTATGTTTATATTGCACAGGTGTACCAAATAAAGTGGCCAGTAAGCCCCACATTTACACCACCGGCTCTGGGTCTCCCCTCAGTCCCTGGTTGCTCGGCAGACTCAACCTCTCCTTGCTCTCTCTTCTTCCAAAACCTGTAACTCTTCCTCTGTATATTCTGGCTTCTTCTCAACAAACTTGTTGTTTTGATGATGGGAGTAACTGCACTAAACATACGCTGTTTGAAATCACTCCGCCCAGCAAGTACTGTATGTCTGGAATGTAGTTCCGGCTCTGCATTTGGCTTCAAAACAACTCTGTCTCGTAATATTACATTATTATTTCATAGTGTGGTGAATGTGTAAGCTACAAGTTGTCCACAAGAGCGTTTTGGAGTCATTTGGTGGTGTATTTGATTAGTTTTGAGGGAGAGAGGGACCTGTACCGTTCACCTCCATTTCAGCGGGCAGCTCTGCTACACCGATCTCAGAACAGCATGCACTGACAATTAAAGATAATGTACCTACTCATATGACTATAGGGATTACAGCAATCGGCGAATTTGACAAAATGTTGAACTATCCCTTTAAGCTAGATCAGGCCAGTTTGTTCATAATTGCTAGCAGTTAATGTTATTCTTACTTTCTTGTTCTTGAGTTTTTTCTTTCCTTTGTATATTATGGGTCTGATCACTTCAGCCACTCATCCACAATTTGAAGGGCATGCCATAATTACATGATGTAACTTCTATGTTGTGATATGCTTTGTTTTAGTGTGTGTTGCTCAGAATTGCCTAATTTTGCCTAAAATTGCCCGGCCCCGACCATTGCTGCGCAGCAGCTATAATCTGAACTTGGGATCAAGTGACACAGACACTGTTTCCTAAAATTAAGTTGTTGGTTTTTTTTTTTTTTTTTTAAATGTAACTTTTCACTGATGTGGGCACCACAACAATGATTCCATACACAGCCATAGTGTTGGTGTGGGGGACAGAAATCTCAGAGAGTCAGGCTAGAAAATGTGCTGTTTTGCAATTTGGGTGGACTGACCCTTTAACGATGGAGTTCTTGCAAAACTTTTCAAGCATTCTGACTTCTTCCTGAGCCTCTATGCCTCTTCACTGGCCTTAAAAGTTGATTATTAATGAATACACATGAGGTGTAAATGACAAACATTAGCCATAAACCAGAGACAGAAAGTAGGCAGCTGTTGTCCTGTTCCACAGCTCTAAGAAAAAGACATCTCTGGCTTTGCTTTGGTCCAGACTTGATCATTATAGCCATAAAAATGCACACTGTTGTGTGACCTGTAGTTTTCTGGCATTCTTTGTCCACTGATGTGTCCACACGGATTGTGTCAAAGGGCTGTAATGACTATGACACCATATTCAAAATGTTTTAATTGCTGTTGTCCTCAAAATATTAAACAATGGTGACCAATTGTGATGAAAATAATCTTTCCATAAATGTCAAAAAAGTGTTAAGGCAGAGTAAATCTAATTTGCTGTGATCACTCCTCCTTCACTCATTTCTTCCACATTACATCCATTTGATCCTTTGCCATGAGGTCACATATAAAGAGTTTTCTTTGTTGTTGCAGGCCACCTGTACACAGACTTTGTTGTGGTCTGCTCTGATGCTGGCTGGGAGTGCCTTTCCCAAAACAACTCTCATTAAACTGGAGTATGCTCCCTGAAAACTGATCCTTGGACCTGCTAAGTGATGCAGGTGGCTTACTTTAGTATGCTGGAAAATGCATTTTTTTGTCCTATAAACCTTTTTAACACCGGCTAAATATTGAAAGTGTTTTTCTGAAAGAACATTGCCTGCCTCTGTTTTTAAAGGGTCTAAAGAAGCCCTGTCGTGTGCTGTTGAAAATGTTTTCTCGGGTGTTTTATGATGCCTCACAGTAGTAATACTGCCCTCAAGGTTATTGTTGGAGCACTGATGCAGATTTTGTTTTTCCTTTTTGGTTTGCAGTTAAACACCTGTAGTACCACATACCTGTGCAACTTCTACTCGCTACTGGCCATGAGATATCTGGACAGTCATGTAAAACACGATTATCCCCCAATATTCAGAGAGTATCAAATATTCTGTCTACCTAAAATGGTACTCTGGCATCCAAACTTTGAAAATCCCTCCTCTAAGATTTTTGTTTCACAATGCTCTGAATTGATCATCTTAGCTGTTACATTTCTTAAAATTTCTCAACCCCCCCCCCCCCCCCCCACCAGACCTTCCTGGAGGGCTGGATTGTAGAAGCTATTTTTAGACAGAGATCGCACTACAGGGCCACTATGAAAACCCTTATTTATGCTGCCTTTGTATTGTTAACCAAACCAAAGGACGGCATCATGCTGCTCCGCTGTGTGATTTTAGACAGCATGCTGGCATCATGGAAGCAAAACAGGGGTGACGGGTGTGACATGTACCACAACAGTGCCAGCCTCCAGTGTGACCTCTAATAGTGCTTTATCCACCTTATTCCTAGCCTCCACAATGGCTTGTGTGAATTATGGGTGTGACTTCTGGTGCTGAACCGTAACCGGCGTTTTCCAGTGGTAACAGTATGCTAACGGTATGCTAATCCTCTTTCTTGGAGCAATTGGGAAATAAAACATGTGGAACACATTACCTGTTACATCTCTGATGGAATAACATATTACCTCTATCATTTCTGACAGAGTTCGGTAAACATCTACTCCTTCTAAAAGATCTAACTCATTCAGTGAACATTGAACATAATACTGTATTCATTTTAGCTACATATAAGGAGAATAAACGTGATGTTTCCCAGCTAATGCTCCACTCATCTGCCTTAACAACGCAATTCAGACATTTTTGTAACTGCTGATGTAATAAATCAGCTCAACTGAGTGAAAATAATGCTGAATTTAGCAGCAGACTTAAGTAATATCAGTATAGAAAGAAGTTAAATAAATAACTTTAGGCATTCATTTTATATATGAATGAAGTGTGGCAAATCAGTAACATGTTCTGAGCCCAGATGACCAACGTTAAACACAATTCAAGATATGCTGCCGAGTTTATCTTATAATGGGCAATCTCTAATGTAGGTTGGGAATGTAGTCAGACAGAGAAATAAAGGGATATCATGTGCTGATGTTAAGTGACAGACCTGTCATTCCAGGTGTCACCCTTCTCCTCAAAATCTGATTTAATACTTCTCCACCCTCCAAGCTCTTTTTATTTTATTATTTATTATGTCATTCCAATCATATGAAAATGTAGTGGATGCATTAGAGTAGGGTGTGCATGAAAATGCGGGACAAACCTCACCCCGTATCGATTCAGTTCGATCAGGAGACACATTTTTATAGTAAAAAGAATATTTATTAACGTGCATATAAGAATGCAAAATGTGAAAAGTCTTTAACGATTAGACCCCGTAGAGATGGTATAATTTAAGGAGGGTGATGAATCCATAGCTGAATAAAGAATTGTTTTTCAATACAGTACGATCCTGTATCAAGGTTATACAGAATTGGTGGCAATCTATTCCTCTCTGTAGGTAGGCAATAAAAACTGTTTGTTTTGGGTGCATGTTTGACACCCATGTTGGTGTTAAAGTCAGATATTTAGCTTAGTCTGGTTGATAGTAATATTACAGACATGGACAGTGCAACAGGTACCAGCGCTCCTAAGGGAGAGCTTAGAAAATTCTATTTTCATTTTATTAAATATCTGTTAAAACAATGCAGTGTTTGCTTCATTAAAGGTGAATTACTTTAGAAAAGAACCGCTGTTGGTGGTTAGCCACCAAGATTAGTCACTGGAACAAATCATAGAGAGTCAATGTGATTAAATAGTTTGCTGCCACTTCCTCTCTCTGTCAAAAGTTGCATACATTATCATTCCTACAATAGTGCCCTCAGGACGCCCCTAAGGTGGATAACATTTACATTTAATACATACATAAACAATAACAATGACATAACATGTCAGTAACGATCATTTACCATCCCTGTAAAGCCTCCTACAGACTGTGAGATTTTAGCAATCTTATAAGTTGAGTGCAGCTACACTGTGCGACATGGATCTAACAAACTTGGGTATGACATCAAGTTTGAAGTATGCAGACTCTATGATGACAGCGGCCACTAAATCTCAGGCTACGATGTATGATGGAAATGCTTCCCATACTGAGTGTGCAAGGATGTTGCATGGGTTATTACTTCTTCAACTGTGAAGCACAACATAGAGGGTCACATTATTAAATAATCAAAAGTTTTGTGGGCAATATATAATGTGAAGTGTCAGCCCTCAGCCCTGCCTCTAGTTCCCTCCGTGGTTGGTCCTTTGTTACGCGATCATGGTAAGAGATGGTGGACACATACAGGCAAGGCCTCTGCTGCCAAAACTCCACAAGGCTTCTTGATGGAATCCCATACATTTCTTTTAGTGTGTTCTGCCTCCAGGACAAGCTGCTATCTGTCTGTTTGTTTGGGTTTAGTCCAGTGCATCATTTCATGCTGCATTTCTAATGGGTGGTTAGTTGAAGTAGGTGATAACAGCAGTCAGATAGTGAGATGGTCATCCCAAAGTTCTGACACCGTCAGAATTTGATCCCAAGCTGTCTTTGATCTCAAAACTGTGACAACAGCCATCCTTGAACCTCTCTCACTGTGTGATGTAAGACCACAGTTTTAGAGACACAACTAAAGATATCGGCACGTTTCTTTCATGATGGTTGTCTTTTATCTGGGACAGCTCAAAATCACTAAGTAAGGTATACTGGGATGTAGATGGCGGTTGATATCAACCTCTGCTTGGAGGGTAAGGAGCTCCTGGACCTCACTGTTTTTGTGGACATTTCTGTCGTTTTTCTTTGAGTTAGCTGCTATTCATCAGCTGTGTGAAAGGCATATTGTACTGCATGATATTCTGCCTATACACTAAACCCATCCACTCTGACCACAAGAACAAACATGTCAGCAGAAAATGTCTGCTTTTGAACAGTTGCCAGAGAAAGCCAAGAGGGATGGATGTGGAAGGAGGGTGAAACAGAGTGGAGGGTAGATATCTCTTAGCCAGAGAGAGAGAGAGCAGTGAGAGGCTAACGTTAATCCACTTATTAAGGCAACAACTGCAAGCCTGGAACCTGTGCCAGATATTAATACCTAATCATGAGTTAATTAAAGGAGGGTTAGTTGGCACCTAATCTGCTGTGATAGGGGGTGATAGTGACGGGGAGCGATGGTGTCCTGAGGGGGTGACGAGGGGGTGGAAAGCCCTCAATAGTGCTAACGCTAAGTGCTAACACCAGAGCTGTGGACTGGAGATATAATTAACTTCAGGTTGGGCTATTTGGGACTATTTGAGAGAGAATATGTTATCACATTTGGAATTTTCTGGGTGTGAGAGATGATTAATGTACCACAAGATGTTACTGTTCAGGAGGAACTGCATGAGCTTGAATGTGACACACAGAAAAAATTAACACACAGACCTACTCATCACAATATGCAGCCTCTAAGTATGCTTTTTTTTGGGAGGCTTTCTTTCTAAATGAATGTAAAATGATCAATCTGTGAAGAGCAGAGTGTTTCATTTGGTAGATTGTCCTAAATGGCCATTATGCATTCGGAGAGACTTTTGCATAGTGGAGTTTACTGAGATCTAAAGACTATCTAAAGCCCTGTTTCCACAAAACACTTTTGGTATGGTTCCTTTGGAACCCTTAAGATATGGTACAAACGATACTCTTAAATGTGAGTGGGGTTGTTGTTGCTCACTGCTCTGTCCAGCACTTGCTATATTTCCTCATCACTGGTGACACAGAGGGAAGTCTGCATCTCGTTTATCATTCATAGAACAGAGTTACACATAGACATTTTTAGTACAAAACAGAACAGGCTGCAGTGAGAGTCTGTCTCGATGGGGTATTTAAAAGTAGCGGGTTCATGCATTTACTCCTTCTCAGGCAAGTGCAGAAGTTTAGTGTTGCTGTAACCCACAAGAATGACGCTCTGCAACACTTTTTTCTCCATGTAAGAATTAGAATATATAAAGTTCACTTAATCTGGTCGAAATGAATATATATTTTTTAATGCTTGAAGATCCACTCATTACTAAAAGTGTCTGTCATCCAAGAGAGACAATAAAAACTAATGGAAAGGTCAAAGTTGTCATATTGAACTTAAAGTTGTGCTGATGGACTAATGTCGTCAACTCATGCATTGAGTAACACTACAAGTAAACCTTCCACCTGGGAAGTTGCCAGCAGTCGACTCAGTAAATCAGAATTTTTTTCTCAGTTGAGAGCTGCTGTGAGAGGCAGCAAAACATCGTTTCATTTTAGAGTTATAGTTTACTAGTGTATGTAAATCTTGCCACCGTATTAACAGTGGTTACATAAGCATCAAATCCACCCCATGTGACTGTCACAGTGACCGTCCTCTATTGACCAATCAACGGACTGTAGTGTTTCTAGCTCTACCTGTTAATACCAGATCTGTGTGCTAGGTACCCCAACAGACGGGTGACCAAAAATGGGGACAGTATGGAATGGGTCCATTGGTACCATCCACAACTTCTCACAGTGGAAACAGAAAAAATGCATACTGAACTGAACTGAACCATGCCGGACTGCTTGGTGCAAACAGGGCTTTAGCATTTCCACTACAAACAGTACTCTTAAATGTGGACTGGGTTGTTTTCACTCACTGCTCTGTCCAGCACACACTGTATTTCCTCTTCACCGATGACAGAGATGGAAGTCTGCGCCTTGAAGTCTGCACCATTTTCGTTTCACTTTCTGGATGGTTCTTACAACAGAGGACACAGTAACAGCATTGGTTACTTCCTTCCGGGCCTTTGATTTACCTGTCCCTGTCATACCACTACTATTAGAATAAAATAAAATGTTTTCCTCAACTCCTTTTCACCTAAAATATCTTAACTCTCACTGTTGGAAAAGTTTTCCTTTCTCTCTCCCTCTTTCTTTGTTTGCTCCATGTTCGCAGGTTGATAGGGTGCACCTATCCATAGTAATTATCACTTCCTTTTATGGTGGTCACTGGCTATTCATGGGCGGGAATGTATGCTAATTGCTGATTAGCAGGAGCACGCCATCAATTTACAATTGATTGCCGTTCATGAACATACGCATGTGCCTATGATCAAATCCGAGTTTTCTCAGGGGTTCATGAATCCGGCGTAGGTTTTTAGTACCATGTTTTTTTTATGTGCAAATCTTTTTACAGATTTATTGACATTTCATGAATGAGACCGTTTGTATTTTTGGTTGACTTCCTTCGGGTTAGGAAACAAAGAATTGATTTAGGTTTAGAAAAAATACATGGTTTGACTTAAAATTCAGACAGGAAACAAACAGCAGGCTCCTGGGTGAAAGTCTGGAGTTTGTTTGACCCATCCACCTCCCCTTCCACCCTCCCTACAGCCACTTTCTCACTCTTTATATTACGCTACTTACTGCAAATGGTACATATCATACCGCCATGGAAGGTGCCTCTGTGTGTTGTTTCTGATGCCGACGTCCACTGACAAGGCAGTGGTTTTTGACAAGCTGGGAGTGAGAAAAGGCTGGTGTGTCTCCCCACCCCTCTATTCCATCTTTCAGCATATCACTCTGTTTCTATCCACCCTCCTCCCTCTTCTTTATGTATCACTTATTCTTTCATTATCCCTCTCTCTATTTGTCCTCTCCATGCACCCTCTTTTTCACCATTGTACTGTTTTTCTTTTCTTTTCCACCTCTTGCTAGTTAACTTTTATCCTCCTCTGTCTCTTCAAGTTTTATCTCCTCCCATGTCTCAGCTCATTCTCCACAGCTGTGCTGTGGGGAGAATTTTCCCTAAAGGGCCTTCTGGCAGAAATGGCTTTCTGGCAAAAGGCAAACCTCCTCTGCCACAGCCTCCTCCACCTCCTTCCTTACTTCCTCTCCCACTTCCACCTTCTTTGTCTCTTCCCCTTTTCCTGTCCCCTCCTCTGTCTTCCTTCTCAATGTGTTTTAGAAACAGTGTCAAATCATCACCTCTCAACTCCCCTTGTGATGCTGCCCTCATTCATTAGCATACACTCAAATAAACACACCTACACACACACACACACACACACACACACACACACACACACACACAGGCATACACATAAGTAAGTACATAAAGCCAGAGAGAGTTGTACACACTCTCCCCTTCATTGTAATGAGGATGTGTAGTAATAAAAGGGGAGTTTCCAACACGATAGCAAGAGCGTGGGCATTAGCATTTAAAAGGTGCAGAATTAGCCATCGCACCACCATCTCCAGTAAATGAGTCTGGATGTCAGACTAACATGGCTTTTATCGAAGGCACAGCGGAGGAAAAAGAGGAAGGTGCAGAGGCAGATAGAGAGGCGAAAGCTTCAGAATCTAAACTATTCAAATGCAGCTCCTGCTAGAAAAGACATAGCAGCTCTTCCCTCACAACAATCCCCAGTGGGCCTGGACATGACGTTATGTTTAATTTAAAACATGTTCCCTGCAAAAGAAGTTCCCTGAACCCTGTCTACTCACTCGTTAGCTCCCACAAAAAAGAAGAGAATCAAGGAGGGAGATGTTAATCCTAGGGAGAGGAGAAGAAAGGAAATTGGAGGTAATTCAAGGGTGATAAAGGGAGAGAGAGAAGGGTCAGCGAACCTCGGTTACCCAGAAATGACAGAAAGGTCACAGAGGGAGAGAGTAAACAGACGTAAATTCAGTGACAGCAGCAGTCCAAAGGCCAAAATTTTTTCTCCCCCTCTGTCTTCATTTTCCTCGCTCTCCCTTAAGGTTGAGATTAATTCCCTGTTATCTCTCTCATCTAAATCAGCCATATTAATTACATGCATACTCATGCCGAATGGTTTGTGCAATGTCAAATGCACAGTATAAACATCTAAACATGCTCAGTGTGTAAATGAACAGAGGGGTTGTGACAAACAAACAATAAAGGCAATGATATTAATAATGAGTATGCTTTATGCATGCAGGTTCTACATATGGCTGCACATGCTGCTTAACAGTTTCCATTTCACACCTCACACTTTGCATGAGACAGAGGGCAGACACTGCTTAACCTCTGATTTCACACTACAGGCTATCCACAGAGAACCAGCACTTTAAATATAGAGGTGAAGTAACACGGCTTCAGCCCCTATGGGAAAATTATGGAAATATTACATTAACACAATTAAATATAGTACTTGAGGGTTCTGATAAACTCACTGTTACATATTAATGTATCCTTTAAATAACTATCTGTGTTTTGCATTACTATCGCTATATCCTTCCTACAGTATGGCTGTACCTCAATATCCTGTTTCAGTGTGCTCCAACCTCTGATCATTGGGACCAGTGGTGGCTCTGGTGATGCTGCCAAAATGCCAAACATTTACTGACCACAAAACTTATTATAAATACATCTCTATGACATTTCAGCAGTAGCTTCAGTTGGTATCCTGACTGTAAAGACTATAAGACAGTCATCATACAACATTTCAAGTCAAATTGCCAGAGCTGTGGAACTGTGACAACATAAGACATTAATTATGAAAAAACAAAACAAAAAAACAAACAAACAAAAAACTTCAAAACAAAAATATCAGTCTACAGTACCTCAAGATTTGTGACATTTTCTTCACAAGCAAACATTTTAATTTAAAAACCATATACATAATTGCTCCCAGATGGGCTCCATGCTACAAGACTAGAGTAGCCAATTCACTGAAACTGAGACATCTGACCTTAGGTTCCCCAAAGCCTTTCAAATATCTGTATCCTCCAGGAAACAACAACAACTGTAGGGTTAAAGTCATACTATATTTCACAATATTAATATTACATAATTTTCAATGTGAGAATTACATGGACTCTAAAAATATTGGACATATCTACAACCCATTCTCATCCCAGCTTGTCACATATCATCGCTTGGCCATTCACATCTATTGCGCACTAGGTATCCTCCTGAGTTTATTGCTGACATGCTTTATTGTTATTGTTGAGGCACGTGGTTAGGTTTAGGGAACGAATGCACTAGGTTAGGTAAAAGCACATGGTTACGTTTAGGGAACAAAAACACATGGTTATGTTTAGGAAACAAAAGCACATGGTTAGGTTTGGAAAAAAACATCATGGTTTGGCTCTACATTCATTCAGGTAGTGAAGACCAGGGGGGTATTCCAGGTAGGAGGTTCAACAAACTCTGAGTTTAATCCTGAACTCTGAGTTGACTTACACTGAGATGGGAAAGTCTTAGTATCCGGTTCCAGAACAGCTGATTTGAATTAGTTCCATCAACTCTGAGTAGGTACACCTTGAGTTAAGCATGTGCACAACCACAATAAAAAGCCATCAATGGAGCCCCGATACCTTGATTCACCATGGCTACCAGAGAGAGAAAGCGATCAACTTATTTTACACCTGTGGAATTGGAGGTGCTCATGAATGCCTACAGCGAATATGAGCATATATTTTGTAAAAGAAAGTAACACCGCTAAAACTTCCAAGGAGAGAGGCGGCATGGGAGAAAATTGCTACGCCAGTCAACGCGTAAGTTTGAATGCGTTGAATGCGTTTGAATGAAGTGGTGGAGTGGTTTTGAATAAAATCTGATTTTCATGTAGGTGCAGTCTCACAGGGGAAAAACGCAATTGAAAGCAGCTTAAAATGAAATATAAAAACATCATTCAAACAGGTAAGCCATATTTTACTTGGCCATGATTGTACCTTTCTTTAGTTTTATTCATATTATTATTAAACAAAGGAGCTTGAATAACCTATCATTCAGTGGCTATTTCATGATGTACTGTAGGTCACTATTAATTTAAACCCCCCAAAAAATACTGTTTCAACTTTTTCTGTCCTCTTGCCTAATATCAAGCTTAGTAACATTTGAGCTCTACTCTGCCAACAGAAAGATGGCAGAAGCTCCCAAAACAGGTGGAGGGCCACCACCACCACCTCTAACAGAGGCTGAGGAGCTGGCCCTGAGCCAAAATACTGGATGACCAGTGGCTGAAGGCATCCTTGGGGGGAGCTCATCCGAGACACTCACTCCCCTAGACAAAAGTGCCTATGTAAGTGTATGTGTACTGTATAATATGTGAGTGTATATGTTTGTGTGTGTATACATACATACAGTACAGGCCAAAAGTTTGGACACACCTTCTCATTCAATGCGTTTTCTTTATTTTCATGACTATTTACATTGTAGATTCTCACTGAAGGCATCAAAACTATGAATGAACACATGTGGAGTTATGTACTTAACAAAAAAAGGTGAAATAACTGAAAACATGTTTTATATTCTAGTTTCTTCAAAATAGCCACCCTTTGCTCTGATTACTGCTTTGCACACTCTTGGCATTCTCTCCATGAGCTTCAAGAGGTAGTCACTTGAAATGGTTTCCACTTCACAGGTGTGCCTTATCAGGCTTAATTAGTGGAATTTCTCGCTTTATCAATGGGGTTGGGACCATCAGTTGTGTTGTGCAGAAGTCAGGTTAATACACAGCCGACAGCCCTATTGGACAACTGTTAAAATTCATATTATGGCAAGAACCAATCAGCTAACTAAAGAAAAACGAGTGGCCATCATTACTTTAAGAAATGAAGGTCAGTCAGTCCGGAAAATTGCAAAAACTTTAAATGTGTCCCCAAGTGGAGTCGCAAAAACCATCAAGCGCTACAACGAAACTGGCACACATGAGGACCGACCCAGGAAAGGAAGACCAAGAGTCACCTCTGCTTCTGAGGATAAGTTCATCCGAGTCACCAGCCTCAGAAATCGCAAGTTAACAGCAGCTCAGATCAGAGACCAGATGAATGCCACACAGAGTTCTAGCAGCAGACCCATCTCTAGAACAACTGTTAAGAGGAGACTGCGCCAGTCAGGCCTTCATGGTCAAATAGCTGCTAGGAAACCACTGCTAAGGAGAGGCAACAAGCAGAAGAGATTTGTTTGGGCCAAGAAACACGAGGAATGGACATTAGACCAGTGGAAATCTGTGCTTTGGTCTGATGAGTCCAAATTTGAGATCTTTGGTTCCAACCGCCGTGTCTTTGTGAGACGCAGAAAAGGTGAACGGATGGATTCCACATGCCTGGTTCCCACTGTGAAGCATGGAGGAGGAGGTGTGATGGTGTGGGGGTGTTTTGCTGGTGACACTGTTGGGGATTTATTCAAAATTGAAGGCACACTGAACCAGCATGGCTACCACAGCATCCTGCAGCGACATGCCATCCCATCCGGTTTGCGTTTAGTTGGACGATCATTTATTTTTCAACAGGACAATGACCCCAAACACACCTCCAGGCTGTGTAAGGGCTATTTGACCAAGAAGGAGAGTGATGGAGTGCTGCGGCAGATGACCTGGCCTCCACAGTCACCGGACCTGAACCCAATCGAGATGGTTTGGGGTGAGCTGGACCGCAGAGTGAAGGCAAAGGGGCCAACAAGTGCTAAACACCTCTGGGAACTCCTTCAAGACTGTTGGAAAACCATTTCAGGTGACTACCTCTTGAAGCTCATGGAGAGAATGCCAAGAGTGTGCAAAGCAGTAATCAGAGAAAAGGGTGGCTATTTTGAAGAAACTAGAATATAAAACATGTTTTCAGTTATTTCACCTTTTTTTGTTAAGTACATAACTCCACATGTGTTCATTCATAGTTTTGATGCCTTCAGTGAGAATCTACAATGTAAATAGTCATGAAAATAAAGAAAACGCATTGAATGAGAAGGTGTGTCCAAACTTTTGGCCTGTACTGTACATACATACATATATATATATACTGTCACTTTAAGATGAAGGGCTAGTTAATGGACCTGAACATTATTGCTGTGGAAGGACTTCCTATTAACATAGTCCCTCTCATTTTCTGCTGGAGCAGTGATGGGTATTTGGGTGCCATCTATGCACCCTAAGTCTTTGGAAAGCCCTGCAAAATAATAGCTAATTACTGATCTCAGTCTGAGGTTGCAGCAAAATGTCTCTAGCATAATATTAAATATAATATAGAATATAGAATATAATTTTATATTACCCCCATACTGTTGTCATGAAGAAGAAAAATACTGTTTTTTGTACCAGGCTGTAACAATGTTTATTTCTGCTGTAAAGTTGGGCATTTTAACATGGCGGTCTATGGGCACTGAAGCCAGCCTCAAGTGGCTGTTCAAAGAAGTGCAGTTTTTGATGCTTCCGCATTGGCTTCATTTTTCAACCCCGCAGGTTGCTACTTCGAGAATAATAATATATGCTACTGTAAGTTCATGATAAAGTCATCATTACTACAGTACTACCCTAAGGTTGTGATAATCTTACACTTGTACACTACAGACACACTCTATGGGGGATATTACAGTATGAAGTATTTATATATTACACAAGTTTGATCTGAACACATTATTAAGTATACCACAGATACAGTGAGTCAGTACAGGAATAGTACCATCAAAATGTTATATGGTCACTTTACATTGTGTGTGTCAAACAGATTATTTCTGATATATTATATAAATAATATCCTCTATACTAATGACAGAATATGAAAGCAGAGTTAAGTCTGCATTTTATACTGTCATATAAGTCATTACTTTTTCAGATAGAAAATTTTCTGTGTGCCACAGGGATCCATTCTTGGTCCAGTTTTATTTTCTTTGTATTTGTTTGCCTTGGGTCACATTATTAGACAGTATGATATTTCATTTCATTGTTACCCTGATGATACTCAGCTGTACTCGTCCTGCAAACCATCAGAATCGGCTAAATTATCTGCCCTGCATAATTGCTTAGCTGCGGTTAAGGACTGGATGACAGTGAATTTTCTCCAGCTTAACTCTTCTAAAACAGAGTTCCTTATTATAAGCCCTGAGCACTCTCACAACCAAGTTCTGCCTGCTCTTGGTTATTTAGCTCAACTCGTCATTCCCACTGTTAAGAGTTATTTTGGATCAGAACCTCACTCTGGAGTCCCATGTTTAAAGGCTAACCCAGTCGTGCTTTTTTCATTTGAGAAACATCTCTAGAATCAGATCTTTTATTTCTTTTAATGATCTTAAAAAAGTGATTCATGCTTTTATAACGTCTCGTCTGGACTATTGTAATGCTGTTTTTACTTGCCTGGGACAAAACTTGACTCAACGGCTTTGGGGTGTCCAAAATGCTGCAGCCAGACTTTTAACTAGAGCACGAAAACATCATCACATCTCACCTATTTTATTCCCTTCATTGGTTACCTGTACATTTTAGAATTGATTTTAAAATTTTACTCGTCTTTTAAGCCCCTGCATGGTTTGGCAGCAAGCTACCTGGCTGAGCTTTTAATACGTTACTCACCAGCTCATAGCTTGCGATGCTCTGACAAGGCCCTGTTAGTTATCCCTTGCTCTAGGCTAAGGACCAGGAGTGACAGGGTTTTTGCTGTGAGAGCTCCAACCCTTTAAATCAGCTCTCAAAACTTACTTTTATCACATGGCCTTTGTTTAAATTGTTGACTCTTGATTGTGATTTTGCTTGATAATTGTTGTTTTGCTTGTTGCTACTTTTAATTGTTTTATGTGAAGCACTTTGTAACGGTTGTTTTGAAAGGTGCTATATAAATAAAGTTATTATTATTATTACTTTATGAATATAGCAGGGATGTTGTAAGGAATACTTAATAGATTAGTTGTTTGCCACAAATTCACAATTTAACACCAATGACACTAAGTGCCTTCAAAAATACCATAGGAATTATAAAGCAATGAGAGTAAAGAAACAGTGTTACAAATGTATCATAAAGTTTCAGAAAGCAGTAAATATGCTATAAACTGCAATAAATGAACCCATAAACTCACTACTCAGTACCATATACAGGAAGTAAGGATATTTAGAAACTTGATGTACTGGGCTGTGGTCAATTTTTGATCCATCCACATGGGGTGTCTGTCTATCTCCACATCACAGAAGCAGGACAAAGGCTGATTGAGTAGGAGGAGAAGGAGGAGGAGGAGGAGGTGGTGTGCATTGCAGGTCATTAGCTGAAGCCCAGGATTAGCCTGAGCAGAGCAGCTAGACGCAGCTCAGATGAGGCTAATTAGATCTGTCTATCTGAACACATCCATCTTCTGCTCATCCCTCCTCCCTCGCTTCCCCCTCTCCAAATAAATTGCTCTTTATTACTCTATCATTCAGGTTATTGCCTATGAAATAATGAGACACTCCTGGTCAGGTCCAGCGTAATTGATTTCTTTTTCTTTCTTTTTTTTTTCTTCTGTGTGTGTGCGTGTGTGTTCAAGGTATTGTTATTATTAGCTGGCCAGGGATTACTGAGGAGATTAGCTGGTGGGAACGATAGATGAAGAAACAAAAGCAAAACAAAGGTTGCCAAAAACAATGGCAACTTGTGCAAAAGGTGTTCAGCACAAATTTGTACTGTCATCACTTAAGGTGTGGACAAAATGTGTCTCCTTAGTTGAAATATGAACATCTCAAATATCAACATCCCTCTATTGATCCTCTTCCTCTTTCTTCCACTCTGTCTGTCTCTCTCTCACACACACACACACACACACACACTGAGATCACAGATGATACACGAGGGCTGAGGAGGAAGGAGGGGCCGCAGTATAAATGTTTCATTCCTCCTGAATGGCAGGTTAAGTGAGGATACGATAATACTGCCGACAGTAATGGCAACTTTAATTTCCTTTTTCTATTGTGGAGATTTATGTGGAGAAATTAAATTCCAGCAGCTCGCAGGCCTCAATAATCATTATACAGAGCAGAGAGTGAAAAGAAAAGGGAAACTGTTTTCATGGTCACAATATATAAAGGAAGCAGGTTAAGCACTAGGGAAAAAAAGAATGTAATCTATGAGCGCTTAATAAACACAAAAGACATTATACAGATGTTCAAAAAAAAGGTCTCAGAGCACTGAGTAACACTGGTTCATAAAAGAGCTGAAGGCTATCATGAGCTCAAACAAGAGCGAGTGTCGCTGAAACCAGCTCAATGATGTCTTTCTGCTGTCACCTCCAAATGAAACAAATCAGTCTCCCCTTTAAATACAGTAGCTTTAAAGTGAAACATTGCTGGACAACACACCTATTCAATTAGCGGCCCATGGGCCATATCCGGCCCAGAAGCAACCTTTGAGTGGCCCGACTAGGGATGGCTTCCGAGACCCGGTATAAAACAGCCCAGAGCAAAATTAATCAAGACTGTAGTAATAATAGGCTCCGAATTTATTGTCTCTTTTATCGTTACTTTTGAAAGATTTTGGTTGTGTGTATCGTCATGCTGCAGCCTCTCTCCTGCTCTCTGCATGTTGGGGCTGACGTCCTTCTCACAGGCAGACACCCACACACACACAGACACACAAACACAACAGAGTGAAACCAGACAACAGCAGGAAGGCCATGGTGCAGATGAAGGGAATATAACTTGACAACAACAACGCTACTGTTACTGTAAATGAGTGCAATAACCAATACTTATCTATACACGTGTTCAGCATGTAGACAGCCATATTTCAATTGGTTCTCCTGCAGTCCCTCATTCACCGTTGTTATGGTTTACAATCGCGGTTTACAGAAAGCACAATGCACTCGTGGGGCTAAGAGCAAATTGTTAAACACAGTGCTGATAAAGAGATAGAGTGTGTTATAAGTTACTGTTAATGCCACTTGTTATGCCTCTGTGCATTGATTTTTTTTTAAATTCTGTTTCTGCATTATGTGATGCTCCTAGGTCAGATGGAAATATATATTTTTTTACTTCAAATGTGTAGCGATAAATATTGCTACTTTTACCACATTAATTTGCTTTTGTTTAAAATTTGTCATTACCAAAAGCTAAAAAAAAAGTTTTCAATAGGTTGCTCACTGCTGAAAATGTCTGGCCCATCAACATTTTCTGGCTTTAAAATCCAGCTCAGAATAGCCCTGCTGTACAGCATCATCACAGTGATCGGTAACATATCAAATGTAATCTCAGGTACATTTGCCTGTAGTACAGCCTCTACTCAGAGGCTTTGAAAGCTACATCTTGATTCAAATTTGAATAAAATTATGTATGTTTGAACAATTTTTGTCTACATTATGACCATGGAAGTGGGACCAGCAGTAATGCTACGCTTACACTGTGACACATTGATAATCACAGTAATTGATAATTATGACAGTTGTTTTGTCAATGAACGTTGTAAGCTGAAATGTAGCTGAATTTTGTAACATTACCTTGGTTAAATATTGGTGTTGTCACTAGATTTATATGAGCAGAAGAAATCTCTGCTAGCTGCTTTACTAATTTATACAATGTAAAATACCATAGGCTTGTGCTAAAAACATTAGCATTGTGGGGAAAGTGTGTCCAGCAAAAGGCAAGTGTATTGTCTGTGAATCCTGCAAGTACCAGTGAAGCTGATTTGTGTACTTGTAATTGAAAACGTTGCTTAAGCTATGTTTAACGTGTGTTTTAGGCAACCTGATCTCACAGAAATATGTGAAATGACCACGACTTCTTAACACCGCATTCCGTGGTGGCAGCACATGATGGGTTAAACTTACGTGCCGGTACCATGGAAACAATGCCAATGTAAAGTTAATTAGGATCCTTTGTCGTGGTGGGAATACAAATTCCCTGGTTCAACAACGTCACGTCAACGTCGTTTTCCTTAATGATATCTTTAACATTTCTGTAGACACACAAAAACACAAACGTGTCCTTGATAACTCAGCAATATGATAGGTTAATGTTAAGGCCATAAAATAAAATAAATGTATTTTGCCAGCTTTTGATAGCGTAGGGCTCTAAAAGCATTGTGCTGTGGGCGGATGTGGCGCGTTCGACTACTGTTTTGTATTGTCTGCCGTCTGTGGGCTTCATTCCATTTCAAATTGCCGCCACTCTGCCGTGTGTGTGTGTGTGCATCAAATCTTGTACCATGGCAGTATAAACAGGATGAAGACAGGATGATCAAACCGGACTTTACATTTCACATCCCTCATTTAATCTCTGCACTTGTCACTTTCATATTATTTCATCAAACTGGACTTAAAAAGGCGCTGTATGTAAGAATGTGGCCAAAACAGTTACTGCACTCAAATTCAAAATACTGCTTCGTCGTATCCGCCCCCCCTCCCCTACAGATTCGAGGTTGCTGGACAGTGGCACGCTGGAGACTGATTTGTTTGCCCACAGGCGGCTGCCGTGGCAGGGCCGCGTCGCCGCGTCCTTGATCTTCAGTTTTCCAACAGACCGTTCGAGCAAGTCCAGCTTCTCTACTGCTAACTCTGCTGCCGGGATACAGCTGAGGAGAAGCCAGCTGCTAATGCTATGTACCAGAACACTGCTAACGCTGCTGCCGGGATACAGCTGAGGAGGAGCCGGCTGCTAATGCTATGTACTGTGACACTGCTAATGCTGCTTGCCGTGCTGCTGTAGCTCAGTCGTAACTGTAACTGATGCTAAGACTCTACTGACTGCGTGACTGGTAGACGGCGGTGGGTGGCGCAACAGGCCAAAATTTCAATATAATTAGGGACCTCGGCCAAAGGATTATTATTAGGGCCCGAGCGACGATGAAGTCGTCCGTGAGGACCCTATTGTAATCGCGCTGTTTATTATTATTATTATTTATTATTAGGGCCCGAGCGACGACAAAGTCGTCCATGAGGACCCTATTGTAATCGCACTGTTTATTATTAGGGCCTGCGAGGTCCCTATTGTTTTTCGAATGATTATTATTAGGGCCCGAGCGATGACGAAGAAATCGCACTGTTTATTATTATTAGGGCCCTCGCACCGACCCTATTGAAATGCAAGGATTTTTTATTATTAGGGCCCGAGCAACGACGAAGTCGTCCAAGGACCTTATTGTAATCGCGCTGTTTATTATTATTAGGGCCCAAGCGACGATGAAGTCGTCCGTGAGGACCCTATTGTAATCACACTGTTTATTATTAGGGCCCGAGCGATGACGAAGTCGTCCGTGAGGACCCTATTGTAATCGCGCTGTTTATTAGGGCCCAAGCGGCGACGAAGTCGTCCGCGTAGGACCCTATTGTAATCGCGCTGTTTATTATTATTATTAGGGCCCGAGCACCTAGCGGTGCGAGGACCCTATTGAAATGCAAGGATTTATTAGGGCCCGAGTGACGACGAAGTCGTCCGCATAGGACCCTATTGCAATCGCGTTGTTCATTATTATTATTATCATTATTATTATTATTATTATTACGAACATGTAATCTCCAATTTGGCCCCTTTCCCAATTTCAAAAACTCGGCAGTGTTGAGTGTGGACGGGGCCAAATGGCGACATAGCGCCCCCTAGAAAATTTTGTGCCTCGAGCCGCGCCTGTGAGTTTCACCTACATGCATGAAAATTGGTGGGCTCATAGAACATGCCAAGTCGCACAAAAAATCCTCTTGGACCCATGCTGTAAACCCAACAGGAAGTCAGCCATTTTGATTTGAATTTTTGACATGTTTGAACGAACTCCTCCTAGGGATTTCGTCCGATTGACTTCAATGTTGGTACAGATCATCCTGAGAACATGCTGATCGAAGTTATTAAAAGCTTTACACTATGTCAAGGGGCGTGGCCGCTAGGGCGTGACAAACTTTGGCGACTTTTCGTTTTCTCGCCATCGAATTTCGAACGGACCTCGCACCCACATACTTGATCTCAGCAGCTTCAAACTTGCTGGTGATGATGATGGCTCCGCCCTGAACGGCCAGATATATTAATATCCCACCTTGCTCATAGCGCCACCCGGTGGTAACAGGAAGTGACCAGTTTTTACTTTAACATGTACTGATGACACAAACTTGACCGCATCAACTTCATTCCACTTCTAATGCATGCAGAACAAGTTGGTCAAGCTACCTTATGAACGCTGTGAAGCTATGTCTAATGGTGTCCATGTGGCAGCGTGGCGACTATCGATCCCTCGCCAGCTTTTCTCTATGTCAAGGGGTGTGGCCGCTATGGCACCACCCTCGCCATCAAATACATTTGGCTTTTTGATGGCTTCAACGACCTCATCTCCTCATGAAAACTGATACATAGGTCAAGAATGGCAAGCTCTTACATCTGATAGGGGCGTCACCCATGGGGGGGGACAAAATGCCTCTATAGCGCCCCCTTGAAATTTTCAAAAACCCCTCCCCATAGGGTTTTTTTTTTGGAGTTGGAACAGGAAAATTGGTACACATGTGTATGTTGTCCAGACGCACATAAAAGTCTCTGGCACTAATGGTCTACTCCAAACAGGAAGTCAGCCATTTTGATTTTGACTTGTCATTTTGGCGTGATTTTCACATGTTGTATTTTAACGAACTAGTCCTAGGGATTTCATCCAATCGACTTCAAATTTCTTACAGATCATCCAGAGACCATGCTGATCAAAAGTTATTAAAAGATTTTCTCTATGCGAAGGGGCGTGGCCTCCATGGCACCACCATATTTGATGCATCGCATATTGATATTGATGCATGCATATTGAAGCAGCTCTCCCTCCCACATACTTCATCCAAACTGCTTCAAAATTTCTGTACATGATAAGAGCCCCACCCTCAACGCCTCCATATGCTCGTAGGCAATCTTGCTCATGCCGCCCCCTTGTGGAAACAGGAAATGCCCTATTATACATTGACATTGTCCAATTTGCTTGAACCTTCACATGTGTGATGACGGTCCACCCCTGAACACACCTGCCCACATCTGGTTATGCTCGTGGCACCACCTGGTGGATGAACGAAACATTGCGTTTTTCGCTTCTGCAAAGGTTTTTCTCCCTTCTCGCTCTGCGCCACAGCCCCTGCATGCCTCAGGCCCCCGCAGTTGCATGGGGGAGCGAGGGCCCGATCACAGCTGCTTGCAGCTTTAATTAGGGCCCGAGCACTGACCGAAGGCCGGGTGAAGGCCCTCTCGAAACTGAAGGAATTATTATTAGGGCCCAAGCACCGACCGAAGGCCGGGCGAAGGCCCTCTTGAAACTGTAGGAATTATTATTATTATTATTATTATTATCATTATTATTAGGGCCCGAGCAACGACGAAGTCGTCCAAGGACCCTATTGAAATCGTGCTGTTTATTATTATTATTATTCTTGCGACATTTCGTGTCCCAATTTCGCCCCTTTCCCAAATTTGGAAATGCTTCTAACTCTCCACATTCGTCCGGCCACATCCGAAATTCGATATTTTTGGGCGGTTGCACATGGTTGGCGCAAAATGCCGAAATAGCGCCCCCTACAAATTTTCAAAATACCCTCCCCATTGGGGTTAGTTTGTCGTAGGCAAACGAAATTTGGTACACACATATATCATACCCAGACGCACAGAAAAGTCTCTTGACGTCATGGTAAAATCCCAACAGGAAGTCGGCCATTTTGTTTTAAATTTTTTCGTTACGGCGATTTCCACAACTTACATTTGAACGAACTTGTCCTAGGGATTTCGTCCTATCGACTTCAAAGTTGGTACAGATCATCCTGAGAACATGCTGATCAAAAGTTATTAAAAGCTTTTCTCTATGTCAAGGGGCGTGGCCGCTAGGGCGTGACAAATTTTGGCGACTTTTCGTTTTTTTGCCATCAAATTTCGAACGGCTCTCCCGCCCACATACTTGATCTCAGCAGCTTCAAACTTGCTGGACATGATGATGGCTCCGCTCCGATATGTTAATATCCCACCTTACTCATAGCCCCCCCCGGTGGTCACAGGAAGTGACCAGTTTTTATTTTAACATGTACTAATGCCACAAACTTGACTGCTTCAATTTCATTCCACTTGTAATGCATGCAGAACAAGTTGGTGAAGGTACCTTATAAACACTGTGAAGCTACGTCGAATGGTGTCCATGTGGCAGCGTGGCGGCTATCAATCCCTCACCACTAAATATGTTTGGCAATTTCATGGTTTGAACGACCTCATCTCCTCATGAAAACTGATACACAGGATAGCGAGCTCTTACATCTGATAGGGGCGTTGCCCATGGGGGAGACTAAATGCCTCTAAATCACCCCCTTGAAATTTTCGAAAACCCCTCCCCATAGGGGTTTTTTTGGAGTTGGAACATGAAAATTGGTACACATATGTATATTGTCCAGATGCACATTAAAGTCTCTGTCACCAATGGTCTACTCCAAACAGGAAGTCAGCCATTTTGATTTTGACTTGTCATTTTGGCGTGATTTCCACATGTTGTATTTTAACGAACTAGTCCTAGGGATTTCATCCAGTCGACTTCAAATTTTTTACAGATCGTCCAGAGACCATGCTGATGAAAAGTTATTAAAAGCTTTCCTCTATGTCAAGGGGCATGGCCGCTATGTTGCCTCCCTCGCCTCCAAATACGTTTGGCTTTTTGATGGCTTCACCGTCCCCATATCCTCATGAAAATTGACACACAGGTCACGAATGGCAAGCTCTTGCATCTGATAGGGGCGTCACCCATGAGGGGGACACAATGCCTCTATAGTGCCCCCTTGAAATTTTCGAAAAACCCTCCCCACAGGGTTTTTTTTGGAGTTGGAACATGAAAATTGGTACACATGTGTATGTTGTCCAGACGCACATTAAAGTCTCTGGCACCAAGGGTCTACTCCAAACAAGAAGTCGGCCATTTTGATTTTGACTTGTCATTTTGACATGATTTCCACATGTTGTATTTTAACGAACTAGTCCTAGGGATTTCATCCAGTCGACTTCAAATTTTTTACAGATCATCCAGACACCATGCTGATCAAAAATTGTGCTCTGCATGTCTGTAGGTCAAAGGGCGTGGCTGCTATGGCGCTGCCATTTTTGATCCATCGCCATGCATATTCAAGCAGCTCTCTCTCCCACATAATTCATCCAAACTGCTTCAAAATTTCTGTACATGATAACAGCCCCGCCCTCAACGCCTCCATATGCTCGAAGGCAATCTTGCTCATGGCGCCCCCTTGTAGAAACAGGAAATGCCATCTTTTACACTGACAAACGCCAACCTCAAGCTCCTGACCTGATCAACTACATTTTGTGGCCACATGATGATCAAGTTGATGAATCTCCACAGTGACACACGTGTCCTGTCATGTTGCAGGCTGCCGCAGCGGCACTGGCAACTTTTCATCCTTCGCCACGGAACATCAACTTGGTATAAATCCTTCATGCATTGTCCGATTTGCTCGAAATTTCACAAGTGTGGTGAGGGTCCACCCCTGAACACACCTGCCCACATCTGGTTATGCTCGTGGCACCACCTGGTGGATGAACGAAACATTGCGTTTTTCGCTTCTGCAAAGGTTTTTCTCCCTTCTCGCTCTGCGCCACAGCCCCTGCATGCCTCAGGCCCCCGCAGTTGCATGGGGGAGCGAGGGCCCGATCACAGCTGCTTGCAGCTTTAATTAGGGCCCGAGCACTGACCGAAGGCCGGGTGAAGGCCCTCTCGAAACTGAAGGAATTATTATTAGGGCCCGAGCACCGACCGAAGGCCGGGCGAAGGCCCTCTTGAAACTGTAGGAATTATTATTATTATTATTATTATTATTATTATTATCATTATTATTAGGGCCCGAGCAACGACGAAGTCGTCCAAGGACCCTATTGAAATCGTGCTGTTTATTATTATTATTATTCTTGCGACATTTCGTGTCCCAATTTCGCCCCTTTCCCAAATTTGGAAATGCTTCTAACTCTCCACATTCGTCCGGCCACATCCGAAATTCGATATTTTTGGGCGGTTGCACATGGTTGGCGCAAAATGCCGAAATAGCGCCCCCTACAAATTTTCAAAATACCCTCCCCATTGGGGTTAGTTTGTCGTAGGCAAACGAAATTTGGTACACACATATATCATACCCAGACGCACAGAAAAGTCTCTTGACGTCATGGTAAAATCCCAACAGGAAGTCGGCCATTTTGTTTTAAATTTTTTCGTTACGGCGATTTCCACAACTTACATTTGAACGAACTTGTCCTAGGGATTTCGTCCTATCGACTTCAAAGTTGGTACAGATCATCCTGAGAACATGCTGATCAAAAGTTATTAAAAGCTTTTCTCTATGTCAAGGGGCGTGGCCGCTAGGGCGTGACAAATTTTGGCGACTTTTCGTTTTTTTGCCATCAAATTTCGAACGGCTCTCCCGCCCACATACTTGATCTCAGCAGCTTCAAACTTGCTGGACATGATGATGGCTCCGCTCCGATATGTTAATATCCCACCTTGCTCATAGCCCCCCCCGGTGGTCACAGGAAGTGACCAGTTTTTATTTTAACATGTACTAATGCCACAAACTTGACTGCTTCAATTTCATTCCACTTGTAATGCATGCAGAACAAGTTGGTGAAGGTACCTTATAAACACTGTGAAGCTACGTCGAATGGTGTCCATGTGGCAGCGTGGCGGCTATCAATCCCTCACCACTAAATATGTTTGGCAATTTCATGGTTTGAACGACCTCATCTCCTCATGAAAACTGATACACAGGATAGCGAGCTCTTACATCTGATAGGGGCGTTGCCCATGGGGGAGACTAAATGCCTCTAAATCACCCCCTTGAAATTTTCGAAAACCCCTCCCCATAGGGGTTTTTTTGGAGTTGGAACATGAAAATTGGTACACATATGTATATTGTCCAGATGCACATTAAAGTCTCTGTCACCAATGGTCTACTCCAAACAGGAAGTCAGCCATTTTGATTTTGACTTGTCATTTTGGCGTGATTTCCACATGTTGTATTTTAACGAACTAGTCCTAGGGATTTCATCCAGTCGACTTCAAATTTTTTACAGATCGTCCAGAGACCATGCTGATGAAAAGTTATTAAAAGCTTTCCTCTATGTCAAGGGGCATGGCCGCTATGTTGCCTCCCTCGCCTCCAAATACGTTTGGCTTTTTGATGGCTTCACCGTCCCCATATCCTCATGAAAATTGACACACAGGTCACGAATGGCAAGCTCTTGCATCTGATAGGGGCGTCACCCATGAGGGGGACACAATGCCTCTATAGTGCCCCCTTGAAATTTTCGAAAAACCCTCCCCACAGGGTTTTTTTTGGAGTTGGAACATGAAAATTGGTACACATGTGTATGTTGTCCAGACGCACATTAAAGTCTCTGGCACCAAGGGTCTACTCCAAACAAGAAGTCGGCCATTTTGATTTTGACTTGTCATTTTGACATGATTTCCACATGTTGTATTTTAACGAACTAGTCCTAGGGATTTTATCCAGTCGACTTCAAATTTTTTACAGATCATCCAGACACCATGCTGATCAAAAATTGTGCTCTGCATGTCTGTAGGTCAAAGGGCGTGGCTGCTATGGCGCTGCCATTTTTGATCCATCGCCATGCATATTCAAGCAGCTCTCTCTCCCACATAATTCATCCAAACTGCTTCAAAATTTCTGTACATGATAACAGCCCCGCCCTCAACGCCTCCATATGCTCGAAGGCAATCTTGCTCATGGCGCCCCCTTGTAGAAACAGGAAATGCCATCTTTTACACTGACAAACGCCAACCTCAAGCTCCTGACCTGATCAACTACATTTTGTGGCCACATGATGATCAAGTTGATGAATCTCCACAGTGACACACGTGTCCTGTCATGTTGCAGGCTGCCGCAGCGGCACTGGCAACTTTTCATCCTTCGCCACGGAACATCAACTTGGTATAAATCCTTCATGCATTGTCCGATTTGCTCGAAATTTCACAAGTGTGGTGAGGGTCCACCCCTGAATGCACCTGGCCACATCTGGTTACGCTCATAGCGCCACCTGGTGGATGAACGAAACATTGCGTTTTTTTCGCTCCTGCCAGGTTTTTTCTCCCTTTTCGCTTTGCACCACAGCCCACGCGTGCCTCAGGCCCCCGCGGTTGCATGGGGGAGCGAGGGCCCGATCACAGCTGCTTGCAGCTTTAATTATGGCCCGAGCACCTAGCGGTGCGAGGACCCTATTGAAATGCAAGGATTTTTTATTATTATTAGGGCCCGAGCACCTAGCGGTGCGAGGACCCTATTGAAATGCAAGGATTTTTTATTGTTATTATTATGATTATTCTTCCTCCAAATGACTTGCCTTTTTGGGAGGCTTAACATACCTGAAAACTCATGAAACTTTGCACACATCTCAGAACTGGTGAAAAATTTGATATTTTAAGGGTGTCGTGTGCAGGTTCCAAAAAATGGCTCAGTAGCGCCCCCTACAAAAGTTTGAGGAAACAGCCCCTGAAGCTAGTTTAACCTACACGTATGAAACTCGGCAGGCTTATGTAACGCTCAGAGACGTACAAAAAAGCCTCTTGGAGGCATGCTCTGAAGTCAGCCATTTTGAATTTACTGTGCAATTTTGGTGCATTTTTGGCCATTTCCAGGGGTCATAAATGAACGAACTAGTCCTAGAGATTTCATCCGATTGACTTCAAACCTTGGTCTGTCCCATCCCAAGACCTTGAAGATGAAAAGTTATCAAAAGCTTGGGTTTTCGTCAGTGCCTGTGACCGTGGGATGGCGTCAAAGTTAGGGGTCTCGCCACTAAACAGGAAGTAGTTTATAACTCCAGCATACATGGTCCAATTTTGGCCAAACTTCACAGGATTGATGACAGTCCCGCCCTGAACACATCTACATGTCAATAATTAGAGATAAACATAGCGCCCCCTATTGGCAATGGGAAATGTCATGTTTTAGACTTTGATGTACATCTCCTACAGACTTGACCAGATCCACTTCAAAATTGGTGAAAAAAGTCATAAGACGTTGATGATGCTTTATTGTGGAAACTGTGAGTTTTCGTCAAAGGGCGTGGCCACGACCTGGCGGTGAACTCTGATGTTTCGCCGTGATGATAAACGTTGCTGTAACTTGACTCCACGTGGGAATATCTTGCCAAAACTTCACACATATGATGACAGTCCAGCCCTGAACACATCTACAGAGGAATTTTGAATCACCGCCATAGCGCCACCTTCTGGCAACAGAAAGCTACTTTATACATTCTTTGATGTCCCGCTTCTAGCAGGTTATTCAGACCCACCTCAAACTTGCTGGTCTAAGTCCTTAGACCTTGATGATGCTTAAAAATGAAGCTTTTTAGTTTTCATCAAACGCTGTCACCGTGGCGCCACCTTGTTCGCCATCAAACACGATGTTGTTTTGAAGGGACAAGGGATGCTTGAAAACTCACCAAACGTGGCATACACATCACAGGTCACAAGTCCTGTTGTCTGATGTGATTTTTGTGCTTTGATGCACCAAGATGGCTCAACAGCGCCCCCTAGAATATTTCAATTAAGCAGCCCCCAAAGCTGCTTTGACCTGCATGTATGAAACTTGGTAGGCACCTGTAACACTCTATTACGTACAAAAAAGTCTCTTGGAGCCATGCTCCAAACCCACCACCATTTTGAATTTACTTGTGCCACTTTTGTGTGTTTTTGCCCATTTCCAGGGCTTGTAAATTAACGAACTTGTCCTACAGATTTAATCAGATTGGCTCCAAACTTGGTGTATGTAAGCGTGACAAGGTTGTGACCAAAAGTTATCACAGGATTTGCCCAATGTTGAATGGCGCGCCCGCTCCCGAGCGTTGAATCTTGAGGTCGCGACATGAAAAACGAAATTGCTGTAGCTCTGGCATAAATGGTCCAATCTCCACCAAACTTCACATGACTCATATTAGTCCCGCCCTGAACACATTTTCATTACCATATTGCCTGATAATCATAGCGCCACCTAGTGTCGAAAGGAAATACTTCTTATCAGACACTTATCTTTGGATTAACCTGAAATTTCAATGCTGTGGTGTATATTTGATGTTCACAAACATGACATATCATTAGTGTCTACGTGTGCTGCAGAGGGTTTAATTTTGATGTCTCGCCATGAAACAGGAAATTGCTATAAATTTGGAGTAAATGGTCCGTTGTCCACCAAACTTGACATGATTCATATTTGTCCCACCCTGAACACATTTATATGACAATATTCCGTGATAGTCATAGCACCACCTAGTGGTGAAAGGAAGTACTTCTTACCAGACACTTATCTTTGGATTCACCTGAAATTTCAGTGCTGTGGTCTATATTTGATGTACACAAACATGACGTATCATTAGTGTCAATACGTGCTGCAGAGGGTTTACTTTTGATGTCTCGCTATGAAACAGGAAATTGCTATAAATTTGGAGTAAATGGTCCGTTGTCCACCAAACTTCACATGATTCATATTAGTCCCACCCTGAACACATTTTCATTACCATATTGCCTGATACTCATAGACCCACCTAGTGGCAACAGGAAGTAGGTCTCATCAAACACTTATCTTTCGATTTATCTGTAAGTTACATGCTGTGGTGTATATTTGATGTACAAAAACATGATGTATAATTTGTGCTCTCTCCAACTCCCTCAAGTGGAAAGAGGAAGTGACACTAAATGTGAAATATGTCATTCCAGCACTGTATCAAGGATATGCGGAGTCACTCCTGCATGCGATATCTAACTTTGACAGAAATGAACTGACGCGTCAGAAGGCGTCCTGCCAGCTCCCCCGAGTTGTGTGAAGGTGTGAGGGCCCGTTCATCGCTGCTTGCAGATTTAATTAGGGGCCGAGCCTACAGGCAGAGGACTGCTCACAGAGCAGTCCTCGCCAACGGCGAGGACCCTCTTGTTTTTGCTGCGTGCGTTCATTAGTGACCGGGCCCAACAGCAGTGGACTACTCACAAAGCAGTCCTCGCTGAAGGCAAGGACCCTCCCTATAGTTTTTGCTGCGTTTATTCCTACAGACCAGTCCTCACCGAAGGCGAGGACACTATTGTTTTTGCTCCGTTTATGCTTTATTATTATTAGGGACCGAGCCTAGAGGCAAAGGCGAGGACCCTCTTGTTTTTGCTGCGTGCGTTTATTAGGGACCAAGCCCAAAAGCAGTGGACTACTCACAGACCAGTCCTCGCCAAAGGCGAGGACCCCCCCTATACTTTTTGCTGCGTTTATTCTCACAGACCAGTCCTCGCCGAAGGCGAGCACACTATTGTTTTTGGTGTGTTTATTATTATTTCTTTCTTTCTTTCTTTCTTTCTTTCTTTCTTCCGCCGCCTCTTTGAACTGGAATTTGACCCCCTAAACATGCTCAAAAACTCACCAAAATTGGCACGCACATCAGAACCAGTGAAAAATTTTAGAAAATCATGACATTAACCCCTAAAGTGCCAAAATGGGCTCTCTAGCGCCACCTAGGCACACAAAAATGGCCGCTACGGCCTGTAGGAACGTCGTAGAAACATGAAACCAAAAGTGGCGTGTTCGTCTCATGAAGGCTTAAAAATCACGCACTGACACCCCTGACCTAAATCCAACAGGAAGTGAGATATTTGCCCTTTCAAAGTAAGATTTTGCCTTAAAACTGCCTTTCCTAAAAAATCTTCTTCTCATACAGCGCTTATCCAATCGGCTTCAAACTTGCACAGATGACAGATCAACTCGTTCTAATCAAAAGTTATTCGTAACTTTTCCATTACTCGCTTAGTTTGGATTTTATGGCCTCCATAAGGTGAGATATCAGAAAAACGTCCTGACGATCTTCGAAAGCTGTCCCATAGGAAATGAATGGCAGCAGGGGGGAGAAAGACACCAATCTTAGGGCTTTTTCTAGCATTTACTTCGTCTCCATACTTTGTGTTACAGACTCCATTCCAACTCTCAAATGTTGCCACAGGTCTCATCTATTCACTCGTTTTCATCTTTTGCATATCTTTTATCGTTTTTCATCTGTGCCTCTCAAAGTACCATGAGCAAAAGTGGAGAAATTCTCAGTTTACAATGGGTGTGTATTGCACAGAATGCTGTGAGCTAGAGTGGAGAGGGCTCTAAAAATCGTCTAAAACTTTTGTCTTTAACTCGCTGCCATGGCCACAATTTTCACTGTACACACACAATTTATACCACAAAACGTAGGAAAATTTGTCCTGCTCACAGATATGTTGACATGGAATCTCTCACACGTACACATTTTTGCTGAGTGGCTCCAAAGCGAAGGGAGCGCTGATTTTTTTCTCATTCACTCCCATGTAAACTCTGAGGAGAAATTTCTGGAAACAGCTGGGGTGCAACACATTTTAAACTCGCTCCCCTGACCACATTTTTGACTCGAGAAATATAAAACGCGACACGTGCGTTCACGAGACGTGGCTGTCTCTCAAAATCACTTTATTTTCTTGCTTGGACCAACGGTTTGGGTATGCAAAGCAATTGTTCGAGGAGTTAAATCCCTTTATAAACAGCCTTTGGTGATCTGCTCTCCTGACGTGTCTGTGTCTGCCACAGGTACGGGCAAGTCATTAATCGCCATGACAACGGCTGCACACACAGACACAGCCACAGGGTTCTCTGGTCTGTGTGTCTCACAATCTTTAAAGGACAGATTACAGCAGCAGAAACTTCATTTGAAACAGAACACACACATTATTAACCCCTAAAGTGCCAAAATGGGCTCTCTAGCGCCACATAGGTGCACTAAACTGGCCACTGCAGCCCGTAGGAATGTCGTATCAAGATCAAACCAAAACTGGTGTGTTTGATTTACAAATCACGCGTTGACACCCATGACCTAATTCCAACAGGAAGTGAGCTACTTGACTTTTCAAAGTAAGATTTCACCTCAAACGTGCTCTTAAAAAAACACATCTCCTCCTACACTGTTTATTGTATCGGCTTTAAAGACGCACACATGACAGCTCAACTGCTGCTAAACAGATCTTCTGTATAACTTTATCTCTCTCATCATCACATTTTTTTCATGATTGGACCAACGGTTTGGGAATGGGAAGAACTTCTTCGAGGAGTTAAATCTCCACTACAACAGGTCTCTCTCTCTGTTCTGTCTGTCTCTCTCTGCTCTTCTCCCAGGTGCACCTACTTCATCACCATGGCAACCGCTGTCACACACAAACTCACAGAAACATGATGTGTGTGTGTGTGTGTGTGTGTGTGTGTGTGTGTGTGTGTGTGTCTAAATCTTACATGCAGACATGACATGGGCACAATCTCCATTTTAACCCTTTAGGTGCCAGACTTTATTGAGGAAAATATTCCATTTTCATTTCAACATTTCAAAAGGCTGTGGCTTGAAAGTGGTGAGAGATAAAGGCATACTGTAAATGAGAAAAATATTCATCATGACCCAAAGTTTGTCATGGGAGTAAATTAACTTATCTAATTTGCATATTGTGACGTCACTAGGCGGCGGCCATATTGGATTTCATACATCTCAGTAAAACAACATTTTGAACATATTTACACAGTAAATTTATTTTGTTTTGTGTTGTTTTTGTTGTCTCTTCCTCAAAATAAAGGACAAGGAATCTGATGGGAATAAATTCACTCATCTAATTTGCATATCGTGACATCACTTATCCATACCTACAGCTACAGAAAGCATTCAAACATCAAAACGTTCAGCTCTGTAAGGATTTTCTGATGTTTGTGGCAACATGTTTGATATTTCTAAATAATTCACAGTGACGACATAAGCTGGGGCCCGAAACGGGCGCGAGTGCGAGGTCCCGCCAAACGCTGCTTGCAGCTTTAATTATTATTGTTTGTTTCATCCGACGCGACTTTAAACTGGAATTTGACCCCCTGAACATGCTCCAAAACTCACCAAAATTGGCACGCATGTCAGGACTGGCGAAAAATTTTATAAAATGAAAAAATTAATCTGAAAAGTGCCAAAATAGACTCTCTAGCGCCACCTAACAGTTCAGACCACTAAAATGACCGCTGCAGCCAGTAGGAACGTCGTAGGAAGCTCAAACCAAAACAGCCGTGTTCGTCTCATCAAGACCTACAAATCACATACTTGCACCTCTGGCCTAAACTCAACAGGAAGTGAGCTATTTCCTTTCAAAGTAAGAGTTTTCCTCAAAAAAAGAAATTCCTTTAAAAAACATCTCCTCCTACATCGTTTATCGTATCGGCTTCAAACTCACACACATTCTTGTTCAAAGTGTCCTTATCAATTATTGTGCGTAACTTTTTCAATCCTCGAATGGTTTGGATGTTATGGCGTGTTTCAGGTGATGTGCTCCAAAACCTCCTGACGATTTGTTGTGCCAGCTAGACACACTAAAATGCCTGGTGCGACGGGTAGGAACCACTTAGAAAGACCAAACCAAAACTGTCTCGTTCGTCTCATAAAGATCTACAAATGTCGCACTGCAACCCCTGACCTAACTCCAACAGGAAGTGTGCTGTCGGTCTTTGAATGTAAGATGGTGTTTTTCACAAATTCTGTCGCTCAAAAATTATTTGCTCCTACACCGTTTATCATAACTGCTTCAAACTTGCACAAATTACAGCTCTACCCCTGGTGAACATTACTTGTGAAGGACTTTGTCATAACTTGAACGGTTTGGATTTTAGAAGCGTTAGAAGGTGCAGGACACAACTCCTCATGATGATCTCTGGAAGAAAAGATGAGGGCCAACACAGTGTAAACTTGTGATTAAGGTGACATTTTTCAGTCCATAGACATACAAGCTTTATATTTGTGCGTTCAGAATAAGTTTATCTATCTGGTGATGCTTTCAGATTGAAGATGGGACCCACGGTTTGGGAGCTAAAAGGACTAGTTTGAGAAACTTTCAACCCATTCTGCTGTCTGTGTGAGCTGCATGCAGTCCTTAATTAGCATAACAAAAGCTTTACTCTGACAGCCTGTGTGTCAGAGTGAAGTGTGTCTGTGTGTGTGTGCTCACACAGAGATGACAGTATAACATTTACCAAAGTCATTCCTAAAACTTTGAAAGAAATGCATGATACCAAAAACCTGTAAATACAAGATGTCCTGGTTAAAGTCTTTTAACTCATTAAGAATTGGAATACATGTAGTCCTGCTCAGTTTCTCCACTGACATTAACTAGTATATATTTGTGTCTGTTTGCTGCACTCAGATCATCACAGCAGCCAGTACACATCACTCAAGCTTTCACTAGGTCACATGATTTCAAATGAATATGGATGTGTTGTTTGATCATCACACATGTCAAAGTTTCATTAGGTCACATGGCTTATGTCTACAACTTTCAAAATATACGCTCACACCACCTTCATAAGAACCCTTTACAGTTTTTAAAATTGAGTTTGACTTTTGATTCTGGCTATTGTGGTACAACATGTGGGAAGTATATATTAATATCTGATAGTATACATATGTGACAATAATCATATGTGTATAATAACAGTAGAAGGATGGCACACACAGACAGACACGGACACACACACACACACACACACACACACACACTCCACTCCCTGTCACCCCTCTCTCTCTCTCTCTCTCTCTCTCTCTCTCTCTCTCTCTCTCTCTCTCTCTCTCTCTCTCTCTCTCTCCCCCCTCTGTCCTCTTTCTCCCTTCTCTCCCTCTCTGCATGTCGAGAACTCGGCCGTCTATGTCTGTCTGTCTGTGTGTGTCATACTTCTACTGTTATTATACACATATGATTAGTGTCACATATGTATACAATCAGATATTAATTCAACATTTGTAGGTCTTAGTATATATTTGTGTCTGTTTGCTGCACTTAGATCCTCAAAGCAGCCAGTACACATAACTCAAGCTTTCACTAGGTCACATGATTGCAAATGAATATGGATGTGTTGTTTGATCATCACACATGTCAAAGTTTCATTAGGTCACATGGCTTGTGTCTACAACTTTCAAAATATAAGCTCACACCACCTTCATAAGAACCTTGCATTTTTAACCCTGCGGGCCCCCTTATAAGAAATCACACCTGTCCCCTTCGGAACGGTGTGAACAACTAAAAAATATTAAATATTAATATATTTCTCTACATTTTTTTGCTTAAATCTTTTAACCAAGTTGTACTCAGATTATGCATATCAAATATTCATTCCTTTTGAGGATTTTCACAATTTATTTGCCATTTTATTTACATGAAGTCACTGTTACTTTAATGAAAAAAAAACATGAATTAAGATTAACTATATAATAAATGTTGGATGGATTTTTTATTTTATTTATCACAGTCTGTGATATGTGAATGATAAATAACAACACCAATTTTGATGCATTATCATTTTTAGGGGCAGTTTCTATTTTTCAATAAAAATAGACACTGTTCCCCTTCAGGACTTTTTTTGTCTTTGTTGAAAAACAACCATAAAAATATTAATTTTTTTTTTTGATTTTTAACTCCTAGTCAGAGTATACATACCAAATATTCATTTTGGGTGTATGTATGAGAGAGAAAGACAGGGAGAGAGAGAGATAGAGAGAGAGAGAGAGAGAGAGAGAGAGAGAGAGAGAGAGAGAGAGAGAGAGGAGAGAGAGAGAGACATGGAGAAAAATAATAATGTAACCTTAAAGCAACCTGCAGCTCATAATTTGCAATTTTTAGCGACACAATTACACACACACACACACACACACACACTCCACTCCCTGTCCCCCCTCTCTCTCTCTCTATCTCTCTCTCTCTCTCTGTCTCTCTCTCCCCCCTCTGTCCTCTTTCTCCCTTCTCTCCCTCTCTGCATGTCGAGAACTCGGCCGTCTATGTCTGTCTGTCTGTGTGTGTCATACTTCTACTGTTATTATACACATATGATTAGTGTCACATATGTATACAATCAGATATTAATTCAACATTTGTAGGTCTTAGTATATATTTGTGTCTGTTTGCAGCACTTAGATCCTCAAAGCAGCCTGTACATATCACTCAAGCTTTCACTAGGTCACATGATTTCAAATGAATATGGATGTGTTGTTTGATCATCACACATGTCAAAGTTTCATTAGGTCACATGGCTTGTGTCTACAAGTTTCAAATTATAAGCTCACACCACCTTCATAAGAACCTTGCATTTTTAACCCTGTGGGCCCCCTTATAAAAAATCACACCTGTCCCCTTTGGAACAGTGTGAACAACTAAAAAATATTAAATATTAATATATTTCTCTACATTTTTTTGCTTAAATATTTTAACCAAGTTGTACTCAGATTATGCATATCAAATATTCATTCCTTTTGAGGATTTTCACAATTTATTTGCCATTTTATTTACATGAAGTCACTGTTACTTTAATGAAAAAAAAAACATGAATTAAGATTAACTATATAATAAATGTTGGATGGATTTTTTTTATTTTATTTATCACAGTCTGTGATATGTGAATGATAAATAACAACACCAATTTTGATGCATTATCATTGTTGGGGGCAGTTTCGATTTTTCAATAAAAATAGACACTGTTCCCCTTCAGGACTTTTTTTTTGTCTTTGTTGAAAAACAACCATAAAAATATTAATATTTTTTTTGATTTTTAACTAATACATACCAAATATTCATTGTGGGTGTATGTATGAGAGAGAAAGACAGGGAGAGAGAGAGAGAGAGAGAGAGAGAGAGACATGGAGAAAAAAAATAATTTAACTTTAAAGCAACCTGCAGCTCATAATTTGCAATTTTTAGCGACACAATTACACGCGCACACACACACACACACACACACATACACACATACACACACACACTCCACTCCCTGTCCCCCCTCTCTCTCTCTGTTTCTCTTTCTCCCCCCTCTCTCCTCTCTCTCCCTTCTCTCTCTCTCTGCATGTCACTAACTCGGCCGTACTGCATGTCAGTAACTCGGCCTCTTCTCCAGAGCCTTTGTGCTCCACTGTCTCGCAGGTTAACTTCTATCACAGCGGTGCCTGGATAGTGTGACATGTGAAGTTGTGTTGCTGCTGTGGTGTCAAATGCCTCCTGCTGATTCTGTTATCATTAGTCATTAGTCAAACTGAGCTTGAAGTGCCTGTGCTGTCACCTAATTACATGGTCATTAATTAGCATAACAATGGCTTCACTCAGACAGACACAAGCCTGTGTGTGTTTGTGTGTGTGTGTGTGTGTCTTTGTCTGTTTGTGTGTATGTGTGTGTGTGTGTGTGTGTGTGTGTCATACCTCTACTGTTATTATGCACATATGATTATTGTCACATATGTATACTATCAGATATTAATTCAACATACATTCAGGCTGATTCGCGTTGTCTATGTGAGCTGGGGGACGACGGCGAGGGGCCGAGGTCCCTCCCAACGCTGCTTGCAGCTTTAATTATTATTATTATTCTTCCTCCAAATGAATTGCCTTTTTGGGAGGCTTAACATACCCGAAAACTCATGAAACTTTGCACACATCTCAGAACTGGTGAAAAATTTGATATTTTAAGGGTCTCGTGTTCGGGTTCCAAAAAATGGCTCAGTAGTGCCCCCTACAATAGTTTGAGGAAACAGCTAGTTTAACCTACATGTATGAAACTCGGCAGGCTTATGTAACGCCCAGAGACGTACAAAAAAGCCTCTTGGAGGCATGCTCTAAACCCAACAGGAAGTCAGCCATTTTGAATTTACTGTGCAATTTTGGTGCATTTTTGGCCATTTCCAGGGGTCATAAATGAACGAACTAGTCCTAGAGATTTCATCCGATTGACTTCAAACCTTGGTCTGTCCCATCCCAAGACCTTGAAGATGAAAAGGTGTCAAAAGCTTGAGTTTTTGTCAATGCGTGTGACCGTGGGATGGCGTCAAAGTTAGGTGTCTCACCACTAAACAGGAAGTAGTTTATAACTCCAGCATACATGGTCCAATTTTGGCCAAACTTCACAGGATTGATGACAGTCCCGCCCTGAACACATCTACATGTCAATAATTAGAGATAAACATAGCGCCCCCTACTGGCAATGGGAAATGTCATGTTTTAGACTTTAATGTACATCTCCTACAGACTTGACCAGATCCACTTCAGACTTGGTGAAAAAAGTCATAAGACGTTAATGATGCTTTATTGTGCAAACTGTGAGTTTTCGTCGAAGGGCGTGGCCACGGCCTGGCGGCGAACTTTGATGTTTCGCCGTGATGATAAACGTTGCTGTAACTTGACTCCGAGTGGGAATATCTTGCCAAAACTTCACACATATGATGACAGTCCAGCCCTGAACACATCTACAGAGGAATTTTGAATCACCGCCATAGCGCCACCTTCTGGCAACAGAAAGCTCCTTTATACATTCTTTGATGTCCCGCTTCTAGCAGGTTATTCAGACCCACCTCAAATTTGCTGGTCTAAGTCCTTAGACCTTGATGATGCTTAAAAATGAAGCTTTTTAGTTTTCATCAAACGCTGTCACCGTGGCGCCGCCTTGTTCGCCATCAAACATGATGTTGTTTTGAAGGGACAAGGGATGCTTGAAAACTCACCAAACGTGGCATACACATCACAGGTCACAAGTCCTGTTGTCTGATGTGATTTTTGTGCTTTGATGCACCAAGATGGCTCAACAGCGCCCCCTAGAATATTTCAATTAAGCAGCCCCCAAAGCTGCTTTGACCTGCATGTATGAAACTTGGTAGGCACCTGTAACACTCTATTACGTACAAAAAAGTCTCTTGGAGCAATGCTCCAAACCCAACAGGAAGTCCACCATTTTGAATTTACTTGTGCCACTTTTGTGTGTTTTTGCCCATTTCCAGGGCTTGTAAATTAACGAACTTGTCCTACAGATTTAATCAGATTGGCTCCAAACTTGGTGTATGTAAGCGTGACAAGGTTGTGACCAAAAGTTATCACAGGATTTGCCCAATGTTGAATGGCGTGCCCGCTGCTGAGAGTTGAATCTTGAGGTCTCGCCATGAAAAACAAAATTGCTGTAGCTCTGGCATAAATGGTCCAATCTCCACCAAACTTCACATGATTCATATTAGTCCCGCCCTGAACACATTTTCATTACCTGATAATCATAGCGCCACCTAGTGTCGAAAGGAAGTACTTCTTATCAGACACTTATCTTTGGATTAACCTGAAATTTCAATGCTGTGGTCTATATTTGATGTTCACAAACATGACATATCATTAGTGTCTACGTGTGCTGCAGAGGGTTTAATTTTGATGTCTCGCCATGAAACAGGAAATTGCTATAAATTTGGAGTAAATGGTCCATTGTCCACCAAACTTGACATGATTCATATTTGTCCCACCCTGAACACATTTATATGACAATATTCCGTGATAGTCATAGCGCCACCTAGTGGTGAAAGGAAGTACTTCTTACCAGACACTTATCTTTGGATTCACCTGAAATTTCAGTGCTGTGCTGTGTATTTGATGTACACAAACATGACATATCATTAGTGTCAATACGTGCTGCAGAGGGTTTAATTTTGAGGTCTCGCCATGAAACAGGAAATTGCTATATTGTTGCCGTAAATGTTCTGATCTCCACCAAACTTCATATGATTCATATTAGTTCTGCCCTGAAAACATTTATATGACCATATTTCCTGATACTCATAGTGTTAGCTAGTGGCGACAGGAAGTAGGTCTCAAACACTTATCTTTTGATTTGTCTGAAAGTTAAATGCTGTGGTGTATATTTGATGTACAAAAACATGATGTATAATTACTGCGCTCTCCAACTCCCTCTAGTGGAAAGAGGAAGTGATACAAAATGTGAAATATGTCATTCCAGCACTGTATCAAAGATATGCAAAGTCACTCCTGCACGCGATGTCTAACTTTGACAGAAATGAACTGACACGTCAGAAGACGTTCTGCCAGCCCCCCGAGTTGCGTGAAGGTGCGAGGGCCCGTTCATCGCTGCTTGCAGCTTTAATTATTATTATTATTGTTATTATTATTATTACGAACATTTAATCCCCAATTTCGCCCCTTTCCCAAATGCAAAAACTCACCAAATTTGGCACATGCATTTGGTCGGGCGAAAAATTTGATATTTTGGCAGTGTTCTATGTGGACGGGGCCAAATGGCGACATAGTGCCCCCTAGAAAACTTCGTGCCTCGAGCCCCGCCTGTGAGTTTCACCTACATGCATGAAAATTGGTGGGCTCATAGAACATGCCAAGACGCACAAAAAATCCTCTTGGAGCCATGCCTCAAACCCAACAGGAAGTCGGCCATTTTGATTTGAATTTTTTACATGTTTGAACGAACTCCTCCTAGGGATTTCATCCGATTGACTTCAAAGTTGGTACAGATCATTCTGAGAAAGTGCTGATCAAAAGTTATTAAAAACTTTTCTCTATGTCAAGGGGCGTGGCCGCTATGGTACCACCCTCGCCATCAAATACATTTGGCTTTTTGATGGCTTCAATGACCTCAGCACCTCATGAAAATTGATACATAGGTCAAGAATGGCGAGCTCTTACATCTGATAGGGGCGTCACCCACGGGGGGGGACAAAATGCCTCTATAGCGCCCCCTTGAAATTTTCAAAAAACCCTCCCCATAGGGTTTTTTTTGGAGTTGGAACAGGAAAATTGGTACACATGTGTATGTTGTCCAGACGCACATAAAAGTCTCTGGCACTAATGGTTTACTCCAAACAGGAAGTCAGCCATTTTGATTTTGACTTGTCATTTTGGCGTGATTTCCACATGTTGTATTTTAACGAACTAGTCCTAGGGATTTCATCCAATCGACTCCAAATTTCTTACAGATCATCCAGAGACCATGCTGATCAAAAGTTATTAAAAGATTTTCTCTATGCGAAGGGGCGTGGCCTCCATGGCACCACCATATTTGATGCATCGCCATGCATATTATAGACGCAGCTCTCTCTCCCACATACTTCATCCAAACTGCTTCAAAATTTCTGTACATGATAAGAGCCCCGCCCTCAATGCCTCCATATGCTCGTAGGCAATCTTGCTCATGCCGCCCCCTTGTGGAAACAGGAAATGCCTTATTATACATTGACATTGTCCGATTTGCTCGAAACTTCACGTGTGATGACGGTCCACCCCTGAATACACCTGCCCACGTCTGGTTACGCTCGTAGCACCACCTGGTGGATGAACGAAACATTGCATTTTTCGCTCCTGCCAAGGTTTTTCTCCCTTCCCGCTCTGCGCCACAGCCCCCGCATGCCTCAGGCCCCCACAGCTGCTTGGGGGAGTGAGGGCCCGATCACAGCTGCTTGCAGCTTTAATTATGTATAATTTTGCTAGCAGCAAACACATTTAAAAGGAGACGCTTGTCAAGTCTTTTTACGCGTGCTGTCCATGGTGCTGAAATCCCCACTACCAGCCACACTCCCGGCCACATCTGCCCCCCCCCCCTCTGGTCAGACAGACTAGTGACGATAAATAAATGTAAAAAAAAAAATCAGAGTCTATCAAGAAAACAATCAGCGGGGGAATTCGTTTCAAGACACTTCAGGTAAACGAATAATCCTTCAAAAAAGTGTGATTTGAGAGCACATACCTCCTCTAAGGGTTTGTTTATGCACTCCACCACTGTAAATCATCACCACATGATTCCCGAGTGTGGCACCGCTGCTGCTCACCGCTCCCTCAGGGGATGGGTCAAATGTGGAGAACAAATTTCACACACTCAGGTGTGTGACAATTTGTGGGACTTTAACTTTAACTTTAAATCACCGTAGGCCTCGATGCTGCTCTGATGGTCCTGCAGCGCACTCACTCACCTCAGTTTATTTGGATCGAGCAACTGGGTGATTTATTCATGCGTAGTAATGATTATGCCTACTGATTAAACACGCGTCATTTTCATTTTTTTATTAACAGAAATTAGGCTGATGTTTGTATCAAAATAGGCTATATATCATGAATTACTAGAAAACAAATACATTCTATGTCAAATCAAGATGTTCAGCAGCAGTGAGCACCCCCATATAGTCAGAATGGTACAGTCTTGTTTCATAACCAGATTTTGCGACGATTTGACGGCAAGACTGGCAGTCGAATCAGACTTCTCCGAATCGAATCACAGAATCATCGACTATTCGGGGTCATCCCTATCCAAGGAGTTAAAATATATAACTAATATTTTACAATGAATTACATTATTATCACCTCACAGACTTGTACTGAGATATTTAACCAAACTCAGAATTTAATTGTGAAATTCATGCACATAATTTGAGTAATTTTACAGAGGCGTACTGTTAAATCACAGTAATATATGCAGGTATAACTGCTGTGGGTGCACAGTATACAGCTGTCATTTCACAACAATTTACTGTAAAAATGAACAGTCAAATATTTTACAGTGTACATACATACAGTACATAATCATAGTTCCCAGAGGAAGTTTGCTGGTAGCCCCCTGATCTAATGTCCAGTACCACCATCTGACCAAAGTTTACTCCTGTACAAAGAAATTGCAAAGTATGTTATGGTCCACAGATCAGTCTGATCTTAAAGGATCCTTAAGGTAACATGGTGGTACGACCCGGTAACATGGCACAATCGAAGCACTCTACTTGTTCAGTTGCTGGCTGCAAGAACCAACAGAAAAATCCTCATGTGGGGTGCTGAGTAGCTCATCTGGTCAACTTGGTTTCACTCCTAAGTCGTCGAAAACTGGTTCCTGGTCAGTGACCTCCAGCGTCAGACACCGACCTCATCCTTTCACGTCAGCATGATACAATTTAATGACGCCTGCTGACGTCCTTGGGAAACGTGGCAGCACAACAACAAAAGTTAAGGCAGCGGAAGTCCAAGTAGGGCAGGTGGGAGGGGTGGTGTATGGCTCCAGCAACCACTGACTTTCACCCAGGAGGCTGGTGTTCACTTCCTGTAAGCCTGTAAAGCCAAACCTTGTTCTTTTTTCCTAAACCCAACCACATGCATTTGTTGCCTAAACCCAACCGTGTGTGTATGTTGGTTAAACATAACCACATGCATTTGTTGTTGAGGGAAAAAAATGTCAATTTGCTGTGTTGTACTGACATAATGTGTTTATTTTTAAAGAGACTGTATACAAACTCTACATTTCCTGTAAAAATGAAAGTGTGTTTTGAGAATAGACAATGCATGTAATAGGTTGGAGTTGATACAGGACATCAACAACCAACGCACCCAGGGTAGCTTGCATGTCTTGAAAAGGTAAAGAAGAGCTCGCACACTGCAGGGCTCCTGTTCAATACAATTATTTCATAAGTGAAGTGACGACGTCGCTTGCATGTCTTATCTCAACATGGAAAGTCCATTACCAAATGTTGATATTTGACAGCATTTTTCATCATTATGGCTCATTAAGAATAATTTAAAACAATAACGGCTACCGGCTGTGAATCACGCCGATGTGAAAGGATGAATTTTTTTGTTGGTGTCTGACACCAGAAGTCACTAACGAAGTGCCTCTTTTCGGGGGAAAAACTCCATGGACCATTATTTATTTGTGAAAAAGACTAAAGTTCTGAGATCTGTTATCTAAAGCAGTGGTTCCTAACTGGTGGGTCACGGTCTAAAAGAGGGTCACAGGTCCATTCTGAATGGACTGCAAGTTTGAAAAAAACACACTTTACTTTAAAGTACAGTTAATTTCTGGCACAGACCTTTTTTTGCAGTGCTGTTTCCTGCAGTAGAGTGAGTGACTAACGGATAGCTACTTGACAGAGACAGAAAATATTTCATGTTAACTGTTTTTTTGGTTGTTTGTTTGTTTTTGGTTTTTTGTAAATCTGAGGCTTTTTTGTAGTAGTAGCAGGTTATGATCCTCAATCCAGATGGCAGAGAGCCAAGTGCATGTTTACATCTTTTAAATTGTCTGATTTAAACTTAGCAGGGGTACCCTTACTTTTATAAACACTTGTCCCCCTAAAAACATCATGTCTGTGGTTCTCTACCTGAAATAATAATGAGCCTTTAAATGGTCGGCTCTTAACACAGTGCCAGGTCAGGCAGTGAAAAGCAATGTCCGTGTTCTCAGAGTCTCAGCTCACAAGATACCAGCTTAGCACAAGCTTCAGTAAGAGATTTAACAATAGTTGCTGTGTGCCAGCTTTTCACAGTCCACGCATTCAGCTAGCATCATGTCATGTGGAGACTATCGAGCTGAAATACTTGCCATACACACTCACACATACACACGGAGCATTTTGAGAAACAAAACCTGGCATTTGAGTACAAAGGTCCATAAATGATAGAGATTTGCAAATGGATGTTGTTCTCTCCTCCCAGTCACCCCTCCTCACATCCTCAGGCCTGCTGCTAAATTATGGAGGGAAACACTTTTCCGTTGAAAATATATATCGATCAAACATTCATGGCTGAGGAAGTCTCCAGACAATGGCACTGTGAAACCAACCCCACAAAACACTCAGTGTGTGTGTACAAAAAAGACACTAGTTTGCCAATTAGAGCAGAAGCTGACCATCCTGTAAATATTTAAATGGGCATCACATATCATATACATGAAGCAGCAAAGCAGCCGAGCATGCTGCTGAACTCAGAGGTCATGGACTTCATCCTCATAGGCACAGCTTTAATACACACTGAACATCTACACGTCTACTTGGGAGACGTGCACCTTAAGGAGGATCACTGGACACACTTGATTGAAGGTACAGTATGCCTTGCAGCCAGCAGAAAGATTACAATAGGAAGAATTTGTAATTAGTCGACAACCTCTTGATTATATCATATAAGGAACTCGAGGACAGCTTTTGAAGAAGGTAGCCAGGGCACAAAGGTGAGGAAAGACAGTCTCAGTGGTCAAAGGGGGCACCTGTCCCCTCCAGCTGTACCCACAATGCCTTTAATCCAGGGGTCCTCCTGCAGGCTGCAGGCCTCACATCGTCCCACAGAAACTATCCCTGTGGTGTCACTTACGAGCAGGCTCTAGCAAATGTGTCCTCAAGCTACGAATGCATTTTTAAGACGGTGCACTTTAAAGCAGAGCTCACTTTGGTGCCAGCCTTTTTGGGTTTTTGTCTCCATTTGACTCCCTTTGACTCTGGCATCTTCTCTACATGTAAACCTGGAATAAAAACAAACCCACACTTTTCCCTTCTGGTCACATTATGTATTTAAGTTATTCAAAATGTTTTTGATCCAAATTGTTGTCACTTCCAGCCCCCTAGTTGCATCATACATGTGTGGGGAGATATAGCTGATGTATGTAATGCAGGGTAAGCAAGTTGTGTGTATGCATCTAACTTTGTTTGTTTGTGTGTGTGTGTGTGTGTGGTTAGTGAGGCTGCAGGCTTGATGGCTATCAGTGCTGCTGTTAGCTAACGTCCTCTTTGTGGTATTAGCAGGTGAGAAAATAGTTATGACTTGGTGTGAGTGCACTGGAAGGGGTTAGGTGCAGATTAGGGTTTACACTGCTAAGTGGGTGCTTACTTAGTGGGCCCCAAGGTGCAAAAGCAAATCTGATGATTGCGGCGAAAGCGAGCCAGTGACGATGTTTCCAAAACATCAGTTAAGATAAAAAGCACAGTGAAAATGAGGAGTCAGTTAAAGAAGAGCAGCAAAGACAGAAAAAAGGTGTCAATGTCAGATGTTACTGAGGAAGAGTATGTAGAGCATGATTAGTCTGTGACCTGTTTAAGGTCATGGACTGATAACACAGGATGTGTGCAGTAAAATGTGTTTAGATTCATTTTGAGAGGTCTTGGGGCCATGTGTTTGGATACTGAACGTGGTGTGAAAGTTGTGTAACTTAGCTTCAAACTGTGTGCCATACAGGAATTGTTTACTTTAACCAGACGTTTTTGAAAAGTATCACATTGTGACACACTCTGCTACTGGCAGTAATTAAGCGGGGGCAGACATCAATCTGATGAATTCTGAGAACCAAGTTATGATGGCAGAATTTGCCTAGATTTCAACATCTTTCTGCTTTTTATGTGTGAAAAATGTTCTATTTTTACTGATAAAAACACTAATGGTATGTTATGGTGAAGGGTTACACTTAAAATACGGCTAAGGATTAGTAGTTAAACATTTCAATAATCAAAAGAAAAATGACTTACGTACTGATCTGCCTCTGGAGGGCTATTTTATTATTTTAAATCATGCGCAGACAAAATATTCTTTTAAAACTCTCTCACAAACACAGTTACAGATACGCAAAACAATACAAAATACGCAATACAAAAAGAAAACAAAAGATAAGACTCAAATTAATTACACACTAACAGACACAAATTACTGCTTTCCTCCTTCCCTCCTTCCCTCCCTCCCTCCCTCACGATTTGCAAGTACGGCACCGTGAATCAGAGCATTTAATTTTACGCCGCTTTGAAAAGAAGATTTCAAAAGCCCTCTGGTAGTTGAATGCCTCTGGGACAGGCCCATTTATGGCAACCCACTGGATCCGTCGCATGCGCTATCCAGCCGAGGCGCAGGTGCCGGAGCTAATCGTGGCCATTCAAGTCAATATTAGCTGCTCCACCAGAAGCGCTGCGGCATGTCCTAGCTGCGGTCTAGAAGCGGCTTGGCGCTCCGCTCCGCTAAAAACACGCACCAGGTCTATTTTTGAACAATGTATTTTCAGTAGGCGCTACAGCCGGTGCGCTACAGAGACTTTTTTGAAACTATGGCGGGCCGCCAGTTAGCTTTACTAGCATCTGTAATCATTAGCCTTGCAATGCCACCGCTAGTCCGCACTGTCTTGAGCTGTGCATGATTGTCGGCCTAATCTATTAGCAATGGCTAAAAACATAGCTTGGTTGTTACAGGCCTGAAGCCTACTACTGTTAAGCTGACTAGCAGCTATTTACTGTGTTGAAAGCACACTGTGGTGATAAAGCTTTGCAAAAAGGGTAGGAAATATGTGTTTACAGAAGTTCATTTGTATGTGGTGAAGTGTTAAGATGTTTTATTAGCCATGCTGTGATGGAATTTGCTTAATGCTAGTTTAAGCTAAAGTGAGTTAAAGCTAAGCCTACTCAACCTGTTGTGTGTAATTTGCCATAGAGATGCCTTATTGATTCTGAATGTGTGAAAGAAGAAAATAAGACAAGCTGTTAAAGGAGCAGTGACAGTTTTATTTTGTTAAAGTATCAGAATGCATTGGCATGATACACAGGGTTCGTATTGGTACTTGAAATCCTTGAAAATGCTTGAATATCAAAGTTGTGCTTTCAAGGTTTTAAAAATGCTTGGATTTTGAATTAAGTGCTTGTAAATGCTTGAAATTCTCACAGTATTTCTGTCGCTGTAACCAGCTATCTGACTGTATAAATAATTCCATGTTCTGTGAAAAAAATTAATTCAATGGCCTCTGTAAATGAAGAACGCTCTGACGGAGTCTCATATAGCCTATGACCTTATATGGCTGTTCTGCCCAGCATTGACGGTGAGGGTTCTGCCTGTCTGTTTTACAAGTTTAACGCAATGTTGCTCCCCTGAGGACACAAGGCATCAAATCAATATGCCGGGAGGTTGCCGGTTTAACAACTTGATCTCACAGAAATACGTGAAACGACCACGACTTCTTAACATTAACACCGCATTCCGTGGTGGCAGCACGTAATGAGTTAAAATTACGTGCCGGTACCACGGAAACAATGCCAATGTAAAGTCCATTGTCGTGGTGGACACACGGATTCCCTGATTCAACAACGTCACATCAAACTCGTTTTCCTCAATGCTATCTTTAACATTTCTGTATATACACAAAAACACACACGTGTCCTTGATAACTCAACAATATGACAGGTTAACATTAAGGCCATAAAATAAAATAAATGTATTTTGCCAGCTTTATAGTGTAGGGCTTTAAAGGGATAGTGCACCCAAAAATGAAAATTCAGCCATTATCTACTCACCCATATGCCGATGGAGGCCCTGGTGAAGTTTTAGAGTCCTTACATCCCTTGCAGAGATCGGCGGGGGGAGCTGCCAGCACACCTAATGGCATACGGTGCCCCAGACTAACGTCCAAGAACACAAAATTGAATCTACAAAGTATCTCCATACTGCTCATCCGTAGTGATCCAAGTGTGCTGCAGCCCCGACATAAAAAGTTGTTTCGAAAAACGTCATATGAACTCTGTTTTTAGCCTCACTGTAGCCTGTAGCTCTGACTGCTTCTCTGTGCTCCGCGTTCACGTGTGCGCGCTCAGGGTGATCGGTGATCTCTGAAGAGCAGCAGTCTCGTCAGTACTGATGTCCAGATTCTCAAGTGCAGACATTGCCAATTCCCAGTCTGAGCAGCAAAGACTTTCCTTACCCGTTGGCATTGCTTTGCATTTGAAACAACTACACCACCAGGTTTCCAGTGCTTGACTCCGGTATTCTGCGGCTGGCTGAGGCTCATCAGCTGCGGCGGCTGCTTCGTCTAGTAGCCTGAGTTCCGTCCATATACTCGGGCTCAAACAAATACGGCTCAGACGTCTTCAGACATGTTGGGCTGTCCTTTGCTAAAAGACCGTAGTGCAAATTATCTTTTAGCGACTGTGGCTACCGTTGTCTCTCCCTGCGGTGCACGTCTCACGTGCAAAGCTCACAAAGCTCATGCTTTCGCTGGTCTCGCGCAGGAGCGCACACGTGAACGCGGAGCACAGAGAAGCAGTCAGAGCTACAGGCTACAGTGAGGCTAAAAACAGAGTTCATATGACGTTTTTCGAAACAACTTTTTATGTCGCGGCTGCAGCACACTTAGATCACTATGGATGAGCAGTATGGAGATATTTTGTGGATTAAATTTTGTGTTCTTGGACGTTAGTCTGGGGCGCCGTCTGCCATTAGGTGTGCTATTCGCTCCGCCCACCGATCTCTGCAAGGGATGTGAGGACTCTAAAACTTCACCAGGGCCTCCATCGGCATATGGGTGAGTAGATAATGGCTGAATTGTCATTTTTGGGTGTACTATCCCTTTAAGAGCATTGTGCTGTAGGTGGCCCGGCCACCCTCCACCCCACCAGAGGAAAGCAGACCCCAAGCCAGCGCCACAGAACCAGCGGCCGCCCCCCGGTGCAGACGGCTCCCACTGAGGAAACACTGGGGTTAAGAACTAAACTATGATAAATGACATAAAATATTGATATATAATATAGATGTAAGCCTAACATAAAATAAATTCGTTATTAAATAAATTAAAACATATAGCCAGTAGATAAAAGTAGAACATGCTAAAAGTAAATACAATAATAGGCTAAATAGTGTCTAAACAATAATAAATAATATCTAAGTTATCTATTAGGCTACCATTCCACTCTGTTAATATCTAGATTTTAAAATTTCAATATAATTTTAGTATTATTTTTGCTTATTTCATTATTGTTATTATTGGTTTACTTTTTTAGTAGTATTGTATTCTCTGAGGATGACTCATTTTAGTAACTATCTACAGAAAAAACAAAACAAACAAAAAAAAAACAACAACCCACAAGCAAAGAAACAAAAAAAAATCATTTTATACACTGGGCCTTCAAAGTGCTCTCTGAAACTACACCTGGCATGGCTTGTGTCCAAAAAATGAAAAAAATCAAAACTTTGATGTAGATAAACCAAATACATCATTGGAAAGGTCTCAACCTGGAGAGTAACATATGTCAGTATGAAGATTCTACATGGCCTCAGTGCATGTTTGAAGGCTTATAACTCAGCAACAAAAGGGGGTACAGACATGGGACCAACTGTTATAGAGAGCTCTTGACCTCAACTATCATTTGAGTGTAGTCACCACCTGGGGGTGCTGTCAGATATGGGAAAAATATGGATAAAATTAATTTTCACCCATTTAGAAATTAGATATTTAATATCTGTTTACACAACTGTGTTTACCATCCCCTTAAAGTCCACAGTGTACTCTCAATTCAGTATTTACAACTTCCAAATCTAGGAAAAACACTTATATTTGCCCTGTGAGGCAAACTGTGATTTGTGATATTGGGCTTTATAAATAAAATTGATTGATTGATTGATTATATTTCTCAAAAACTACAATTCCCTAGGACCGCGTCATGCACCTTGATTACATATCAGCAACATAGTTGTAGTTCTTCTGATTTGCAAAATAGGGTTCTAAATAGGGTTGTAAAAAGATATATCTACTGAATATATCTAATATCTAGTAAAGCCGAACTACTAAATACACTGCACCTAGATGAACTATGTTAAGAAAAAGTAAAGATGTCGGCTAATTTTCGATATTTTAGCTAATACACTAGAAACATCGTTTTTGGGATGGTAGGTTTTTGCGGCTTGTAAAATAGAATTGTAAAATAGGGTCGTAAAAAGATAGATCTACTGATTATATCTAATATCTAGTAAAACCGAACTAGTAATGACACTGCACCTAGATGAACTATGTTAAGAAAAAGCAAGGATGATGGTTAATTTCAGATATTTTAGCAAGTTCTCTAGAAATGGCGTTTTTGGGACTCTGGTTGTAGAGTTCAATTTCAATTCAATTCAATTCAATTTTATTTATAAAGCCCAATATCACAAATCACAATTTGCCTCACAGGGCTTTACAGCATACGACATCCCTCTGTCCTTAAGACCCTCACAGCGGATAAGGAAAAACTCCCCAAAAAAAACCCCTTTAACGGGGAAAAAAAAAAAAACGGTAGAAACCTCAGGAAGAGCAACTGAGGAGGGATCCCTCTTCCAGGACGGACAGACGTGCAATAGATGTCGTACAGAACAGATCAGCATAATAAATTAACAGTAATCCATATGACACAATGAGACAGAGAGAGAGAGAGAGAGAGAGAGAGATGCAGGTAATGACAGTAGCTTACAACAACATTAATGAAAGTAATAATATTATAGTTATAGTTCTGGCTACTGTGGTACAATATGTTGAAAGTATGTATTAATATCAGACAGTATACTTGTGTGACAATAGTCATATGTGTATAATAACAGTAGAAGTATGACTAATGACTTATGATGGCAGCAGCAGCAGGAGGCATCTGGCAGGACCACGGCAGCAGCACAACCACACACGTCACACTGTCCAGGCACCGCTGCGGTATGAGTTATTCTGAGAGACAGTGGAGCACAAAGGCTCCGGAGAAGAAGCCGAGTTAGTGACATCCAGAATGGCCGAGTTAGCAAGATGCAGTAATAGGATGAGAGTGAGAGACAGAGAGAGAGAGAGAGAGAGAGAGGGAGAGAGGGAGAGAGAGGGAGCCCGGTGTATTATAGGGGGTCCTCCGGCAGACTAGGCCTAAGTCAGCCTAACTAGGGGCTGGTACAGGGCAAGCCTGAGCCAGCCCTAACTATAAGCTTTATCAAAGAGGAAAGTCTTAAGTCTAGTCTTAAATGTGGAGACGGTGTCTGCCTCCCGGACCATAACAGGAAGATGATTCCACAGGAGAGGAGCCTGATAGCTGAAGGCTCTGGCTCCTGATCTGCTTTTGGAGACTTTAGGGACCACGAGTAACCCTGCGTTCTCAGAGCGCAGTGTTCTGGTGGGATAATATGGCACTATGAGCTCTCTAAGATATGACGGAGCTTGACCATTTAGAGCTTTATAGGTTAACAGTAGGATTTTAAATTCAATTCTGGATTTTACAGGGAGCCAGTGCAGAGAAGCTAAAACAGGAGAAATATGATCTCGTTTCTTAGTTCCTGTTAGTACACGTGCTGCTGCATTCTGAATTAGCTGGAGAGTTTTTAAGGACTTACTAGAGCTACCTGATAATAGAGAGTTACAGTAATCCAGCCTTGAGGTAACAAAAGCGTGGACCAATTTTTCTGCATCTTTTCGGGTCAGGATAGGCCTAATTTTCGCAATATTACGCAGATGAAAAAATGCAGTCCGTGAAGTTTGCTTTAAATGAGAATTAAAAGACAAATCTTGATCAAATATTACTCCGAGGTTTCTTACGGTAGTGCTAGAGGCCAGAGCAATGCCATCTAGAGAAACTATGTCATCAGATAAAGAGTCTCTGAGTTGTTTGGGGCCAAGAACAATAACTTCAGTTTTGTCTGAATTTAACATCAGGAAATTGGTGCTCATCCAATTTTTTATGTCTTTAAGGCAGTTATGGAGTTTAGTTAATTGATTACTTTCTTCTGGCTTCATCGATAAATACAACTGTGTATCATCCGCATAACAATGGAAATTTATAGAGTGATTTCTAATGATGTTACCTAAAGGAAGCATATATAGAGTAAATAGGATTGGTCCGAGCACAGAACCTTGTGGAACTCCAAAACAAACTTTGGTACGTAAGGATGATTCATTACGAACGTCAACAAATTGAAAACGATCAGATAAATAAGATTTAAACCAGCTTAGTGCTGAACCTTTTAGGCCAATTAAGTGATCCAGTCTCTGCAGTAGAATTTGATGGTCAATTGTGTCAAACGCCGCACTAAGATCTAATAAAACAAGAACAGAGACGAGTCCTTTGTCTGAAGCAATCAGAAGGTCATTTGTAATTTTAACTAGAGCTGTCTCAGTGCTATGATGCACTCTAAATCCTGACTGAAATTCCTCAAATAAATTATTATCCTGGAGAAAATCACACAGCTGGTCTGCGACTACTTTCTCAAGGATCTTTGACATAAAGGGAAGATTAGATATTGGTCTATAGTTGGCTAACACCTCTGGATCCAGGGTGGGCTTTTTTAGGAGAGGTTTAATTACAGCTACCTTAAAAGACTGTGGTACATAGCCTGTTAATAGGGATATATTGATCATATCTAATATATGAGTGTTAACTAAAGGAAAGACCTCCTTAAGTAGCCTAGTTGGGATGGGGTCTAAGAGACACGTTGATGATTTAGATGAAGAAATCACTGCGGTCAATTCTTGAAGAGAAATTGGGGAGAAGCAATCTAAATATATATTAGATTCTACAGCTGTGTTTGAGGTTAGATAGGTAGGCCTACCATCCGAGGGCAGGAGGTCATGAATTTTGCCTCTAATAGTTAGAATTTTGTCATTAAAAAAGCTCATAAAATCATTACTGCTAAGGGCTAAAGGAATACAAGGCTCAATAGAGCTTTGACTCTCAGTCAGCCTGGCTACAGTGCTGAAAAGAAACCTGGGGTTGTTCTTGTTTTCTTCTATTAATGCTGAGTAATAGTTTGCTCTGGCATTGCGGAGGCCCCTCTTATAAGTTTTGAGACTGTCTGTCCAGATTAAACGAGATTCTTCCAGTTTGGTTAATCGCCAATTCCTTTCAAATTTTCGCGATATTTGTTTTAACCTACGGGTTTGAGAGTTATACCAAGGAGCAAACTTTCTTTGCTTTGTTAACTTCTTTTTAAGAGGAGCTACAGAGTCGAGCGTTGTTCGCAGCGAGCCTACGGCGCTATCAACAAAATGATCAATTTGGGAGAGGTTAAAGTCGGCACGGGAAACCTCTGTTACTGAAGGTATTGGTATTGAATTTAACGACGAAGTAATCTTTTCCTTAAATTTTGTGACAGCACTATCTGATAAACATCTAGTATAGTAACTGTTGCTAAGTGGCGTGTAATCGAGTAAAAAGAAATCAAAAGTAATCAGATAATGATCTGATAGCAAGGGATTCTGTGGAAAGACTTTTAGGTTATCAATTTCAATTCCATACGTCAGAACTAGATCGAGGGTATGGTTAAAACAGTGAGTGGGTTCATGTACACCCTGACTGAAGCCAATGGAGTCTATTAATGAGATAAACGCGGTAGCCAGGGAGTCATTATCAACGTCGACATGAATGTTAAAATCGCCTACAATAATAACTTTATCTGATTTAAGAACTAAACTGGATAAAAACTCTGAGAATTCAGATACAAATTCAGAATACGGGCCAGGAGCACGGTACACTATAACAAATAAAAGTGGCTGCGAGGTTTTCCAGGTCGGATGTAAAACACTAAGAACGAGGCTTTCAAATGAATTATAATCTAGTTTAGGTTTAGGGCTGATTAACAGACTAGAGTTAAAAATGGCTGCAACTCCCCCTCCTCGGCCGCTGCCTCGAGGAATGTGGGTATTATTATGACTGGGAGGAGTGGACTCATTTAGACTAACATATTCATCTTGACACAGCCAGGTTTCAGTGAGACTGAGTAAATCAATATGATTATCTGATATTAATTCGTTTACTAACACTGCTTTAGACGATAGAGACCTGATATTTAACAGTCCGCATTTAATTCTCCTGTTTTGTCTTTCTGTCACAGAAGAGGTTTTAATTTTTATGAGGTTGTTATGCACAACTCCTCTTTGTTTAATTTTAGATTTAAATAATTTAGGTGGTCGGGGGACAGACACCGTTTGTATAAAACTATGAAAACTATGGCTGGGTAACTGAACTAGAAGCTCAGAGAGGCGTTTAGGACTGCAACTCTCTGTCCTGGTCTCAACTCTGGGTTGTCAGGGATTTAAATTACTAATAAAATTTGCCAGGTTCCTAGAAATGAGAGCAGCTCCATCCAAAGTGGGGTGAATGCCGTCTCTCCTAATAAGACCAGGTTTTCCCCAGAAAGTTTGCCAATTATTAACAAAACCCACATCGTTTGCTGGACACCACCTGGACAGCCAGCGGTTAAATGATGACATGCGGCTAAACATGTCATCACTGGTCAGATTTGGGAGGGGTCCAGAGAAAACTACGGAGTCCGACATCGTTTTTGCATATTCACACACCGAGGCAATATTAATTTTAGTGACCTCCGATTGGCGTAACCGGGTGTCATTGCCGCCGACGTGAATAACAATCTTACTGAATCTACGTTTAGCTTTAGCCAGCAGTTTTAAATTTGATTCAATGTCGCCCGCTCTGGCCCCAGGGATACATTTGACTATGGCCGCTGGTGTTGCTAATTTCACGTTCCTCAGAATAGAGCTGCCAATAACCAGAGTTTTATCCTCAGCGGGTGTGTCGCTGAGTGGGGAAAAGCGGTTGGAAACGTGAACAGGCTGGTGGTGAACCGTGGGATTCTGCTTGGAGCTGTGCTTCTGGCGAACCGTAACCCAACCTCCCGGCTGAACGGGAGTTACCGGAGGACAGTTAGCAGAGGCTAAGGCTATGCTATGTGGCTCCGCACCGGCTACAGGGGGCTGGCTAACTACCGCAGCTACTGAATGGTTTTCCATGGTGCGGAGCCGCGCTTCTAATTCACTAAGCCTCGCCTCCAACGCAGCAGAGTTGTCAAATAGTGTCGTAAAAAAGTAAATCTACTGAATATATCAAATATCTAGTACAGCCGAACTATCATGTTATTATTATTATTATTATTGGTGGGAAATTATAAAAGAGGAATATATTTACTTTTTCAATATCAAGACCACTTTTCGTGTTTTTGTGTGTATACAGGACGTTGTTGAATCAGGGAATCTGTGTGTCCACCACGACAAAGGATCCTTTTTCACTTGCCCAGAAGACAGGATCATCAGACAATTCATCAGAACATCAGACAGGAAAAAAAAAAAACTCTAAATGTTGGAAGCTATGAGTTACACATTGTGCACAATGCATTCAGAGCAGGCTGTGCAGCCACAGACTGGGACTTAGGAATTGCCCTGACTGGCCTAAAATGGCTATTTAAGGATGTTCCAGCTTGAAGAGAGGACTTTACAGAAGTCACTGGGTCTTCATTATTCCCTCTTGACTTCTGCAATCATAGATGGCTAGAAAGGGGGGTGGCTGAGCGTGCTCTTGACATTTTGCCTGCTCTAAAAATGTTTATTAGTGCTGCCAAAACCAAAACCATAACAAAAACATCTACAAAATATTTCAAGAAGGCGGAGATGATTGTTCAAGACAAGCTCTTTCCAGCAAAACTCAACTTTTTTTTGATGGTTGCCAAGGAAACTGCTCCCTTCTTGAAATTGTACCAAACAAACCTATGCTCCCATTTATGTCCCAGGACCTCACAAATATGCTGAGGAGTTTGATGGAAAAATTCATAAAGCCAGAAGTCATGAAGAGAGCTACAACACCTCTAAAACTGTTAAAAGTTGATTATGAAAATGCTGAAAACCAAATCGATCTCTCAAAAGTGAAACTTGGGTTTGTCACAGAGCAAGCCCTGGAGGAACATATGAAGAACTGAGATGCTGAGAAGTTGAGGCTGGAGTTTAGGCAGAACTGCAAATGTTTTTTTGCTAAAGATGGTCTCCAAGATACTTGATAAGGCACCAGAGAAGTATCCTCTTGTGAGGAGTCTGTTCTTGATCCAAGGGAGCTCCTCAAGAGCAAAGAGCTAAACATCCAAAAATTGACAACTATTCTCAGACTCCTCGTTGAATCTGGCCGTATTGAAGAGAAATGCTGTGATGTTGTTCTGAGGGAGTATGACCATAACCTGATGACTGCATCAGATTCCTTCACAAAGTTTATAAAGCCTATACATATAAAGTTTGTATAGGCTATACAAAGGAGCTGCTTCTTTCTGCATCTGCTGCTATGACAGAAGTACCATATGTACCTGGATGACGAAAGACGTAGAAAGCAAGATGAACAGAAAGAACAGAAGAGGAAAGGCGTTATGGATGAAATAACGGAGATGAAGGCAAAAAGAAAAGTATGGAAGAGGATGTCAGGGTCCTCTTGAAATCTGCTGACAGCAAAGCTGAAAAAGCTAAGTCCCAAGGCAAACTCCACTTAATTTCTAAGTCAAACGGACTTAGAAGAGTGGCAAAAGAAAAACAGACAGACCTAGAGGCTTTGGAGAAAAAGTTAAGAGAGAAAATGAAGGAACTGAAAGACACCCTTTAGATTCTATCCCACTTAGTCATGCATTATTTTGTGCTTTTTCTTTTGTTTTTCGTATATTGCACAATTGCATTATTTGCACTATTACACACGTGCATTATATTTGTTGTCCTCTTTACTTGACTACTTGACTACCTCAGTTCTAATTTAAGTCCACTTCACCTGAACTTTAAGCATCCTCTGTTTTTGGAGAAAAAAAAATGTATGGTGCACCATTTTGTTGTCATCTTTACTGGTGATGTAGTTTGTACTTGAATACCCTCTTCAGATGCTTTTAATTTATTAAACATTACCTTGTCTGACTTTCTAGGTTATTACCTTATAGACTGGTTTAGCATAAAGTAAAATATTTTCCTTCATATTCTTCCATGGGATAGAATAAGAATAGAAATCTTCATTTTCCACTCAAACAAGACTTCACAGCAAATAGCTTACAACAAACAAGATGCAAGACAACCATGGGTTAATAGGCATGAGATAGATGTGTGTAAATTAGGCCAATAACAGTAATTAAGTAACAATAGTAGCCTAATGCCGTTTGCATTGCATGTTAAGCCAATACAAAGACATTGAGAATAAAAAAATAAATAATAATGATCAAAAGGATGGAGTCCATAGCGTGAAAAGACTGGATTATGGATTATAGAACAAATCATTTATTTAAAAGAGTAATGGAGAATGGTGTTTAAGATTTCTTAAAGATATTTATTGTTGCTCTACTCTGTATTCTGTTCCTAAAGGGGGTTTCAAAGTCATAGGGGGTCCTGAACTACTTGTGGGGCTTTCCTGTAGTGTACAGTTCCACCAGCTGCCTTTCATTTCCTGTATTGATGATTTTTGTGAGCTTATTTTTGCTTATTTTTTTCTCCCAGCCCCTCCATTCCCATGTGATGCTGTATGAAATTAGTAAACTGGTGTAGGCTACTCTTGTTGGTAAGGAGGAGTGAAATTAACCCTTTTAGTATGTAAGTACTAGTCTAAAATATATAATTTTTGATCACAGTAAGGTACTGGAAAATCTGGAAAATGGACTTTGAAGGTCCTTGAAAAGTGGTTGAATTTGACCTCTGAAAAAGTGTACGAACTCTGGATACAGAGTGTTGTACATCTGTTTAATATTAAGTAGTAAAAGAGCTGCAGTGATTCCAAGTGGGAAACAATACATTTGAACTGTGTAGTAATAATTTTTTCTGGCTTGTGAATACAAGGCCAGGCCGCCGCTGCATCCCACCGGCTCCTTCTGGATCCTTCCCTTTGATGTCTTCAAGTGAGAGTGTGATTCTACGAGATCTTCAGTCTTCAGTCTGGCTTCTTACTGTGGAGAGAGGTGTAGTTGGTCTTGGAGTGGCGAGCCAAACCCACAAGCTGGATTTAGAAAGAAAGGAAGAGAAAGTTGAATTACTGATGTTCATCGTGAAGTGGTAGGACAAACACATTAATTTGCCCCACATCAAACCTCAAGGAGTAAGGAGACACTATTACACTGCACTACAACAGCCGATGAAAACAACACAGTCTGAGTTGAACTGATAGCCATGGATGGACTTATACAGTAACTCATTGAACTGAGCTCTTTGAAATTTTTTGCTTTATTGGTATCACAACAGAAGTTTAACTGTGTTTTTGGAGTTTGTGTTTACATGATGTATTAAGTTGATATGTTAATTGAGTAGTGAATTTGCTGAGTAAAGAGGTATTATTTTTTTGTACACATTTTTATTTTCTTGGTATCTCATTTGGGTTTGAAACAAAAGAGTGAGAAATTTAAAGGACTCACCTGTTGGATTAGAGGCACTATAAATTACGATTTACAAAAATTAAACAAGACAAAATAGGAATAAATAACTTAATGAGAGCCTGACTGACAACAGTGAACTAATACATTCCAACAAGTAAACAGAATAGAAAAATACAAATAAACTAGGCACTATTCAACAGGTGAATCCCAACTAAACCTAAAAGAAAGACAGACGTGAATTTTGTTTATTATTTTGCACATGGTACAGACTTGGTGAATGTTATAAAAAGTGTTCATACTTGCAAAAATACTTGCTCATGATTGCATGGCCTTGCCCTTGAACGTGAAGGGCTGTTTACTTGATTACTCCAGAAGTCATCCAGTCAATGGCCTAAGCTTTTGTTTTTACTTGAAACTTTGCAGCATGCCAGCAACCGGGCTCACGGTCATGTTTGCTGTGAATCATTACTGCCATGAGAAGCGAGAGAAAAGAGGAACTCATCAAAGAGCATTCTTTCCTCAATATTTTTCAGCCAAGGTTTCTCAGATGAGTGAGTGCTAAGGGCAGGAAGAAAGGAAAAGAAGCTATTACACCTTCTGGATGATTTGAAGGAGGAGTGTTGTTTCACAAGGAGAGGGCAGCATGCAGGTCTCATTAGCAGGTACAACAGGTGAGGTGCGAGTATGTCGGGCAATTCTTAAACACGAAAGTGCTGAGCGTGGTCCAGGCTACATGGAGTCCACCCTCCAGAGCGTTTGTAAAGAATCTGCAAATAAGAGCTGGCAGTTGTGTTAGCACATACCTGCAGTCATCTCACATCAATTCTCTCAAAGACCAAAGAACAAACAAGCTCTACAATAATTAAATTAGATTTGATTCTTGTGCAGAATACAGGTAGTTACACAGACAATGAAATGCAGTTAAGCGTCTAACCATGAGTGCATGAAGCAGTAAAGTTCAGACTAATGTACAGAATACTATACAGAAAAAAAACATATATATACATATACATATATATATATACATACACACACACACACACACACACACACATATATATATATATATATATATATACACATTGTGGAATAAATAGTACAGGGATATGAATACACTACATATATGCAGTTTGAATACTGTAGGAAGTGGGCAGCTGTGGCCCAGAAGGTAAAGGGGGGTCATCCACTAATCAGAAGATCCAGCAGCTTGATCCAGTCATCAGTGTGTGTGAATTTGTACGCGTATGAATGTTTAACTGAGTAGCAGGTGGCATGAGTGTATGAGTGTGTGTGTGTGTGTAGGTGAGTGTTACATGTAGTGTAAAAGCACTTTGAGTGGTTGAAAGACTGGAGAGGGGCTAAACAAGTGCAAGTTTAAATAGCTCTTTTTACACAGAGGTCATGCTATAGGGCCACTACACAGTCCCTTCTTTGTGCCGCCTTTGCATTTTTACACAGTACCAAACAACAGCAGCATCATGCCGTTCCAGTGTGTGATTTTAGGAGGGCTGTAGTCTCTTGGTCGATTATTTGGTCGATATGCTCTCGTCCAACCAAATTCTTATCGGTTGTATAATCGCCCTGTTACTTTCATAAGGAGAAAAGTACTACATCAGTAGCTTTCCAGGAATAACACATTATTTCCTGCGGCAGGAGGGACAGGCTAACAAGTTGTGAAAATGGGGGTGTTTTGAAAACAAACACCCCCTTTGTTTACACAACGTTGAACTCACCCACCTAATGGAGACTGCATACTGAGCGTTTACTTAACGTACTGCACGTTGACTGAGTGTTACTGAATGTGTAATCGGAGTCAGCTAGACCATGTCAAAGAAGTTGTCGATATGGCTGCATTTTGTTAAAACAGATGACGAGTGTAAACTTTGCAAACAGAAGTTTACATATCACAGCTCAACATCCAACGTAGCGTATCATCTAAAAACGGTCGGCTAACTTGTCTGCGTTGGGATGCTCCGTGAGCTTTGAGTGTGAATATAATCAGCACTGGCATATTTCAGAATGTTTGGTCTAATAATGGTTTTATAACTGCAGGCGCAACTGTCTTTTTGAGATCAGATCACACCCACGCAGCTCTATGTTTGGACATCACACAATGCGGGCTGGAACAATAGTTGAGGGTCCTGTTTATTTTAATAAAATAAGACAAAAACATTTAATTTTAAAATTATTTTACATATTCCTCAATAATTCTTGTGCTGGGATCACCAGTTGATATAGTTCTATATCATATGAATATGCGCAGGTGCATGTGAGGCCATGCTGGTCGGCTCTGAGTCTGTTGTTATCATTTCAGTATGAAATGATTAGGTTAAAGATGATTTAATATGCCGCAAATACTAGCTTTTTATATTTATTTATAATTCATTTAGGCTAATAAGGCTACCAGGTAGAGTGCACTACCTGGTAGTCTTATTAGCCTAAATGCACTGTGGCTGATTTAGTCAATCTAGATATAATAACGTGCAGATTTTTTTTTTTTTTTTTTCCCATGACTAATCGATTAGTTGAAGATTATGTACGACTTCAGTCGACCAAGATTTTCTTTGGTTTACTACAGCCCTAGATTTTATACAATATGCTGGCATCATGGAATCAAGAGAGGCATGATGGGCATGACATGTAACACTACAGCGTCGGTCTCTAGTGTGACAATATAAATGCATCCACAGCACTTTATAAATAATAACAATAGCATTAACATGGCAATAACAATATTCACCATCCCTGTTATATGGCAGCTGGTCCAACAGGTTCTCATTCCAAGTTGTCAGATATTGTGGACTTTCACGTCAACATATAACATGCTAGGTGTCTGCTGTTGATGTCTGGGGATGCCTCAACCAACAACTAGATGTCAACAAAAGTACATGGTTAGGTTTAGAAAAAAACATCTTGGGTTGGCTCTATATTTAATATGTAAAGCGAACGCTGGGGCGGCTGTGGCTCAGAGGGTCCTCCACCAATCGGAAGATCAGTGGTTCGATCCCCGGCACCTCCAGTCTGCATGTCGAAGTATCATTGAGCAAGATACTGAACCCCAAATTGCTCCCGAAATTGCTGTGTTAAAAACTGAGTAGCAGGTGGCACCTTAATGGTAGCCTCGGCCACCACTGTATGAATATGTGTGTGAATGGGTGGTCGGATAACTAGAAAGGCGCTATACAAATGCAATCTCCCAGGTGAAAGTCCAGGGTTTGTTAGACCCATCCAAAGCCCCTCTGGCCCGCCCAATAGGGACTTTCTAGCTCCTTATGTTACATTATTACCAGCAGCATTTTAAACTGACACCATCTGCATATTGTACTGCCACAACAGGTGCCGTCCAGCCACGTTATAAACTAACACTGCCTGTGTGCATATCATACTGCCACAAAAGGTGGCATCAGTGTCTCAGCAAAAACACCAGAGCAGCATCAGCCACTGATACAAATTGTGAACTGCAATTCAGCAGTAAATAATCGGTGTGTGACTGTGGATGGTGGAGCTGCAGTTAGCTCCGCTTGGTAGCTGCTGAATGGCAGCGGAGCAAGCAGCCACTGGCTGCCGGACTTCACAGCTGATCCCTGCACGACTCCACTCAGTTCGGAAGAAAGAACGTTTATGGGTTGTATTGTTTGACAGGCTGGTAGGAGGCTCAGTTACCTGTGATTGTAGCTGTGCTGTAAGTAATCAGTCTGAACTCAGGTCAACGTTCTCTGAGAGAGATGAAATTTTAGTTTAATTATAGACTCTGTGAGAGGACATGAGTTTAAACCTCCAGACTAACATGTTGCAGATTAAGAAAGGATTCAGGCTTTAATTGAGTTATTTTTCTGCTTCTAACAGTGAGATGGATAACTCAAAGTTTACATTGAACCTGGGTACAGATCCTAGTTGTCTCAGATTAGTTATTTGTAGTGTTGAGCTTTTCAAATGATGATCAGCAAGTGTGTGCAAATAAATCACCCCCAAACCTGTCAAAAACTGCTGGAGAAATGACAGTGTGTAAACTGTAGAAAAAAAAATCTAAATTCTAATTTTAATCTAATTTTTATACAACTTGTCACCTTGATTCTTATTTCTGATACATGAATTAGCCTAACTGGATAAGTTTAACCGTTTGGGCCCCAGGCCTTTTTTTTTTCCCTACATTAGGAAGTGGTTGGGCGCTCCTAGGTGCCTAAGTAGTGTTGCATTGTATGGAAAAGGGATACTTCAGCTGCCAGTATCTAGTTTAACAGAGGAATTTAAATGTACCAAGGTCAGGACAGAGCTCTTGTTATCTGGGAGTAAGGATGTGGTAGTTAGGAGTGTGGTTCCAAATCCAACCAAGGGGAGGAAGTGGAACCCAAGATCGGCAGTTCAGGAGGCAGAGGCAGCTCTTAGACATGCAGAGATTGTAGGTAATGTTCAGTTTGGCCGGGGAGGCCTGGGGCTTGGCTCAGGTAAACCGGTATGGAATACAGCAGGCCTCAAAGATAAAAGAAAGCTGGTTGTAGAACAGATACGCAGACAGGAAGAGATAGTAAGGGGTGCAAAGGTAGTGGCCCAGGCTAAACAGGGACAGTGGTTGAATTGGGAAAGTGTAGAGAAGAGGAAGCTTAGTTGGAGGGACCTGTGGAGCATGGAGGAGAATCATATTAGATTCCTGGTAGGGGCTACATACGATGTCTTACCAACCCCCCAGAACCTAAAACTGTGGGTAAATGAGGACCCATCATGCCCATTGTGTTCACGTACCGCAACTTTAAAGCATATTTTGTCAGGCTGTAAAGTTAGCTTGTCACAAGGCCGATATACATGGCGACATAATCAGGTGTTGAAATGTTTAGCTGCAGGCATCGAAGGGAAACGAAGACAGGTGAATTCAGAAGGTGTTAAGGATAGGGGCTTAGTAATTCAGTTTGTCCGTGAGGGAGAGAAATACAGAAGGGATAAGTTAGTGAGGAGGCAAGGGTGTGGCCGCCTAGAAGGTGCTTGTGATTGGGAAATGCAAGTAGATTTAGGGGGAAAGCTTGTTGTTCCTCAGGAAATAGTCTGTACCAGGCAGAGGCCTGACTTAGTGTTCAACAGATAGTTTATTTCACTGAGCTGACAGGAAATAGTCTGTACCAGGCAGAGGCCTGACTTAGTGTTCAACAGATAGTTTATTTCATTGAGCTGACAGTTCCTTGGGAAGACTCAGTGGAAGAAGCCTATGAAAGAAAAAAGCTTAGATATGCAGACTTAGGAGCAGAAGCTGAGCAGCGAGGATGGAAGACTAGGATTTGTCCAGTGGAAGTGGGGTGTAGGGGATTCATAGCAAGATCAACTGTCTCACTCCTGGGGGAACTCGGAGTGCGGGGACAGAGTTTGAGGAAGACAGTGAGGGAAATGTCAGATGAAGCAATTAAATGCAGCCAGTTTATCTATTACAGAAGAAATAATGTCAGCTGGGGGCCAGCAGGGGGAACTACTAAACAGGGCACATAACTCCTTGAGATCAGGTGGAGAGATCCACTTCCTGTCAGGAGAAATCCAGGAAGAGGAAGTATTTAAGTGTGGGAGTGGCCTATTGGAATCCATTTTGTTTGAGGCCATGCGGCAAGGTGAGTGTGCTTGCTGATCCTGTAAGTCCAGTTAGCTCCTTTAACTTTAGCTTATATTGTAGTGATGCTATGTAGTGTGTGAAATAGAGTATGGTGAATGTGACAGGAAAGCTAGTATCAGCATTGCTTCTGCCTGGAACTCGCATGTATGGAGCCTGGGTTTGGTTGAAGATGGCAGTGCTGTTTGGGCTGAGAAAGCCATGTGTAAGTAAGAAGGAAATCCAGGAAGAGGAAGTATTTAAGTGTGGGAGTGGCCTATTTGAATCCATTTTGTTTGAGACCATGCTGCAAAGTGAGTGTGTTTGCTGATCCTGTGAGTTCATTTATCTCCTTTAACTTTAGCTTACATTGTAGTTATGCTGTGTAGCATGTGAAATAGAGTATGGTGAATGTGCTAGTAAAGGTAGTATCAGCATTGCCTCTGCCTGGAGCTCGCATAAACGGAGCCTGGGCTTGGTTGAAGGTGGCAGTGCTGTTTGGGCTGAGATCACTGTCCAGCCTCCTGGAGGTGTCATTGTTGTGAGGGCTCGTCCTGGGGAGGTAGACTGTACAGCCTAACCCGGCGGGGGAGTGTGATAGCCTAACAAGGCTTCCTTCCCTGGGTCTACCTCCTCTGTGGTAGTATAGGTAAGGTAAAGGAGGTTGTTCGGTTAGTGTGGGGAGCAGTGAGACCTGGCATTAGGGGAGTGTCTCTGGGACGCCAGAGATCACTGTCTAGCCTCCTGGAGGTGTCGTGGGACTAACTAGACGAAACACCGGTGAAAGGAGATTCCCACCCGATGACCCCAAAGACATGTTAGTTATCACTGCTCACGGGTCTGTATAGTTAAGCCTTGCCATAATAGCTTATCGTAGGGCTTAGGAGGATTATTCACTGAGTGCTGATCCCTTTTTTTTTTTTTTTTTTTATTAGAGCACAAACTTCTTGTGTTTATTTGAATTGGGGTATTTTTACTGCCCTTACCTTTAAGCTCATATCACAGTCATTATAAAGGCCATTTCAGGACAATCTGGGCAATCCAGATTTGCCATCATTACATGTCCTTCTATGTGCCTGTATTTTATATAAATTTTTATATCAATGAAAAAAATCTGTGTTACTGAATTCTTACATTTTTACATGTATCTCACCATAGCAAGTTGGAAGTAATTGGAATTTTCTGGACGTTTTCTTTTCGACATGATCTTGACTTACTTCTCCATGCTCCGTGCTGCTCTTTGACCTGACCTGAACTGACCTGCCCCGAACGTGACCTGAGGTTACGTCACGCATGCTTAGGATACAGTTGTCTGGGTGTGCAAAGGTGAAGTATGCTGGTCTTATGAATGCTTCAATCATTGGAACCAAAGGTAAATTGCAGAAATACTTTGACGTACAAAGTAACTCATTTTGATACAGCAGCTCCTCAACATACACATAAACAGTATGTATGTTTCTGGAGTAAACCAGCCCCCTATAGTGAGTACCAAAAATATCAAAAATGGACCTTGGACTTATTTTTTGGACTTTTATTTGAAATGCAATGCACAAAATGTAACATTAACACATTAACAGTAATTGACTTTTTCAATGTTTGTTTCTGCCTCTTTCCTCCTTGTCTGTATTATATAATACAAATACATAAATAAAAATACACTTCAAAAAGGAAAAGTGCTTGAAATCTACAAAATAATAATAATAAATACACACAATAGGAGTTATAATGTTAATGGGCATCCAGTCAGTTAGCTAGTCAGTAGCACCTTGGCTACAATATTAACACATGCACATGACACAACAGCTAGCTTCTCTCATTCCAATTCAAACAGACAGTGGTACTGACCACCTGTAACATTTCGTAGCTAGAAAAAATGTCAGCTAACTCCTACCTAACAACATAAACAGTGACCTACGATTAAATGCAGCAAAAATGAGGACTGGTAATGATAATAATGTGTTGGTATTGAGTGCTAGAAGTTAGGAAATATGCCACATATCCTGGTTTAAGCCAGGTACTTACACCACTGCATATCATCCACTCTGGAAGGCAACGCATTGCTCTGTACAGATAGAGCGCTCAGAGCCCAAGTCGGGGAAAGGTGGGAGGGATGGGGTGGATCAAACCATTTCTCAAATTTTAGGGGTGCTGGGATTCAATTTAGGGGTGCTTCAGCACCCCCAAAAATGGGCTAGAAACGCCTATGGGTGTCTTCCCCGCTGCTTTTAAAACTGCCATGGTTAAGCCTCTTCTGAAACGAAATAACTTAGATGCCTCAGTACTTAGCAACTACAGACCAGTGTCCAATCTTTTATTTAAGAAAAGCTTGTTTTTAATCAGTTACATGATTTTATGATCTCCTATAATATTTTTGAAAAATACCAGTCTGGCTTTCGAGCTAATCACAGCACAGAGACGGCACTGGTCAGGATTGTCAATAACCTGAGGTCAAATATGGACATGAAAAAACTTGATCTCACTGCAGCCTTTGATACAGTCGACCACACAATTCTTTTAGCTAGACTTCACAATCTGGTTGGCTTCTCTGGTATTGTTTTTAATTGGTTTAAATTGTATCTTTCCAAAAGAGAATTTTATGTAACAATAGATGAATGTTCATCAAAAAACTATATGGAACTATGGATTGTGGGGTCCCCCAAGGTTCAATTTTAGATCCAACACTTTTTAATCTTTTCATGCTTCCACTTGGAAACGTCATCAGGAGGCACAGCATCAGTTTCTATAGTTATGCTGATGATACACAGCTGTACATCACCGTGTTGCCTGATGACTCAGGGCCAATTGATGCCCTTTTTAACTGTATTTTAGATATTAAGTCCTGGATGGCAGAAAACTTTCTTCTTTCTTCAACTCAACCAGGACAAAACAGAGGTCTTAGTTATTGGTCCTGAAGTTCAGAGAGATAAACTCAACACAAAACTGTTAGAACTGGCACTGAAACCCTGTCAACAGATTAAAAATCTTGGAGTTATCTTTGATTCCAATCTTAATTTTGAAACACATATTAGAAGTTCAACCAAAACTGGATTTTATCATCTTAGAAAAAATTGCCAGAGTGTGACCGTTTCTCTCCCAAGCCAAGACAGAGACACTAATGCATGCTTTTATTGTCTGCAGAATTGACTACTGTAATGTTGTACCTTCTGATCTTGTTTTGTTTTTAAAAGCAAAGTCAAGCTCACCTTTTTAGCCTGGCTTTTAATTGAAATGTCTTATATTTTATTTTATGATTATTATTATTATTATTATTATTTATTAATTTATTATTTTATATTTTATTTTGTATTCATGATTATTGTGTATTTATTCATTTATTTTTATTAATCTGTGTTCTTAACTGGCATTTCTGCTATTTCATCACTTATTTATTTATTTTAACATATTCATTGACAGATCTAAAATTGTTTTCTATTTTAAGTTTTTATCCTGCCTCTGGTGTTTCCCCACTCATGATAGCGTTTCCTCAGTTCCCCCGTTTCCTCAGTTCCTCCGTTTCCTCAGTTCCTTAGTTCAACAAGCCTGTTAAAATTTTAGTCCTTACAATTACAGTCTCTCTGAATTTATATATGTGTGTGTGTGTGTTTAATTTTATTGTGTGAAGCACTTTGTGTTGCATTATTTATTTTTGTATGAAAAGTGCTATATAAATAAAGTTTGATTGATTGATTGATTGATTACTGTTAAACTCTCATAAATCCGATGAGATTTATGACACGCTCTGGCCCGTGGGCTGTCACACTGTAAGTTACACCACACCACACAGACCACACTGCAATCTCTATACATAATCAAACAATTCAGCAAGTCGTCTCCTATAAATATCTAGGAGTACAGATTGATAGGAATATGAGCTGGCACTCACATGTGCAAAATGTCTGTGCAAAGATACATCAGCACCTGCACTTCCTACAGAGATTAAGACTGTTTGGGGTCAATAGAAATCACATACTGGACACTGGACTCACGTGCTGACGTATTGCGGTAAGCGAGTTGTGTCATTTCCGGTGTTTCTGTGACAGTGACTCTGTACTGCTCTGGTGAATTCTGCTAGCCTGCTTTCTCACCTCAGTTGCTTTAACGCTGCTTTAACGTCTACTTCAAGTCATAACCCACACTGGTTCTGTTTAAGCACTTATAGCTCTCCTTCTTTCTACGACTTTCTCGCTAATCTCTTAGCTGTTGTTTGCACGCTCTTAGCCTTGTTAGCTACTTTAGCTTAGCCATGGCTTCTCCTTCTCCTGCTCTTTCTTGCCCGGTGTGCCAAATGTTCAGTTATGCCTCTGCCTCCTTTAGCGACAGTGGTAATTGTAATAAGTGTAGCTTATTTGCTGCGTTGGAGGCGAGGCTTAGTGAATTAGAAGCGCGGCTCCGCACCATGGAAAACCATTCAAAAGCTGCGGTAGTTAGCCAGCCCCCTGTAGCCGGTGCGGAGCCACATAGCATAGCCTTAGCCTCTGCTAACTGTCCTCCGGTAACTCCCGTTCAGCTGGGAGGTTGGGTTACGGTTCGCCAGAAGCACAGCTCCAAGCCGAAGCCCACGGGTCACCACCAGCCTGTTCACGTTTCCAACCGCTTTTCCCCACTCAGCGACACACCCGCTGAGGATAAAACTCTGGTTATTGGCAGCTCTATTCTGAGGAACGTGAAATTAGCAACACCAGCGGCCATAGTCAAATGTATCCCTGGGGCCAGAGCGGGCGACATTGAATCAAATTTAAAACTGCTGGCTAAAGCTAAACGTAGATTCAGTAAGATTGTTATTCACGTCGGCGGCAATGACACCCGGTTACGCCAATCGGAGGTCACTAAAATTAATATTGCCTCGGTGTGTGAATATGCAAAAACGATGTCGGACTCTGTAGTTTTCTCTGGACCCCTCCCAAATCTGACCAGTGATGACATGTTTAGCCGCATGTCATCATTTAACCGCTGGCTGTCCAGGTGGTGTCCAGCAAACGATGTGGGTTTTGTTAATAATTGGCAAACTTTCTGGGGAAAACCTGGTCTTATTAGGAGAGACGGCATTCACCCCACTTTGGATGGAGCTGCTCTCATTTCTAGGAACCTGGCAAATTTTATTAGTAATTTAAATCCCTGACAACCCAGAGTTGAGACCAGGACAGAGAGTTGCAGTCCTAAACGCCTCTCTGAGCTTCTAGTTCAGTTACCCAGCCATAGTTTTCATAGTTTTATACAAACGGTGTCTGTCCCCCGACCACCTAAATTATTTAAATCTAAAATTAAACAAAGAGGAGTTGTGCATAACAACCTCATAAAAATTAAAACCTCTTCTGTGACAGAAAGACAAAACAAGAGAATTAAATGCGGACTGTTAAATATCAGGTCTCTATCGTCTAAAGCAGTGTTAGTAAACGAATTAATATCAGATAATCATATTGATTTACTCAGTCTCACTGAAACCTGGCTGTGTCAAGATGAATATGTTAGTCTAAATGAGTCCACTCCTCCCAGTCATAATAATACCCACATTCCTCGAGGCAGCGGCCGAGGAGGGGGAGTTGCAGCCATTTTTAACTCTAGTCTGTTAATCAGCCCTAAACCTAAACTAGATTATAATTCATTTGAAAGCCTCGTTCTTAGTGTTTTACATCCGACCTGGAAAACCTCGCAGCCACTTTTATTTGTTATAGTGTACCGTGCTCCTGGCCCGTATTCTGAATTTGTATCTGAATTCTCAGAGTTTTTATCCAGTTTAGTTCTTAAATCAGATAAAGTTATTATTGTAGGCGATTTTAACATTCATGTCGACGTTGATAATGACTCCCTGGCTACCGCGTTTATCTCATTAATAGACTCCATTGGCTTCAGTCAGGGTGTACATGAACCCACTCACTGTTTTAACCATACCCTCGATCTAGTTCTGACGTATGGAATTGAAATTGATAACCTAAAAGTCTTTCCACAGAATCCCTTGCTATCAGATCATTATCTGATTACTTTTGATTTCTTTTTACTCGATTACACGCCACTTAGCAACAGTTACTATACTAGATGTTTATCAGATAGTGCTGTCACAAAATTTAAGGAAAAGATTACTTCGTCGTTAAATTCAATACCAATACCTTCAGTAACAGAGGTTTCCCGTGCCGACTTTAACCTCTCCCAAATTGATCATTTTGTTGATAGCGCCGTAGGCTCACTGCGAACAACGCTCGACTCTGTAGCTCCTCTTAAAAAGAAGTTAACAAAGCAAAGAAAGTTTGCTCCTTGGTATAACTCTCAAACCCGTAGGTTAAAACAAATATCGCGAAAATTTGAAAGGAATTGGCGATTAACCAAACTGGAAGAATCTCGTTTAATCTGGACAGACAGTCTCAAAACTTATAAGAGGGGCCTCCGCAATGCCAGAGCAAACTATTACTCAGCATTAATAGAAGAAAACAAGAACAACCCCAGGTTTCTTTTCAGCACTGTAGCCAGGCTGACTGAGAGTCAAAGCTCTATTGAGCCTTGTATTCCTTTAGCCCTTAGCAGTAATGATTTTATGAGCTTTTTTAATGACAAAATTCTAACTATTAGAGGCAAAATTCATGACCTCCTGCCCTCGGATGGTAGGCCTACCTATCTAACCTCAAACACAGCTGTAGAATCTAATATATATTTAGATTGCTTCTCCCCAATTTCTCTTCAAGAATTGACCGCAGTGATTTCTTCATCTAAATCATCAACGTGTCTCTTAGACCCCATCCCAACTAGGCTACTTAAGGAGGTCTTTCCTTTAGTTAACACTCATATATTAGATATGATCAATATATCCCTATTAACAGGCTATGTACCACAGTCTTTTAAGGTAGCTGTAATTAAACCTCTCCTAAAAAAGCCCACCCTGGATCCAGAGGTGTTAGCCAACTATAGACCAATATCTAATCTTCCCTTTATGTCAAAGATCCTTGAGAAAGTAGTTGCAGACCAGCTGTGTGATTTTCTCCAGGATAATAATTTATTTGAGGAATTTCAGTCAGGATTTAGAGTGCATCATAGCACTGAGACAGCTCTAGTTAAAATTACAAATGACCTTCTGATTGCTTCAGACAAAGGACTCGTCTCTGTTCTTGTTTTATTAGATCTTAGTGCGGCGTTTGACACAATTGACCATCAAATTCTACTGCAGAGACTGGATCACTTAATTGGCCTAAAAGGTTCAGCACTAAGCTGGTTTAAATCTTATTTATCTGATCGTTTTCAATTTGTTGACGTTCGTAATGAATCATCCTTACGTACCAAAGTTTATTTTGGAGTTCCGCAAGGTTCTGTGCTCGGACCAATCCTATTTACTCTATATATGCTTCCTTTAGGTAACATCATTAGAAATCACTCTATAAACTTCCATTGTTATGCGGATGATACACAGTTGTATTTATCGATGAAGCCAGAAGAAAGTAATCAATTAACTAAACTCCATAACTGCCTTAAAGACATAAAAAATTGGATGAGCACCAATTTCCTGATGTTAAATTCAGACAAAACTGAAGTTATTGTTCTTGGCCCCAAACAACTCAGAGACTCTTTATCTGATGACATAGTTTCTCTAGATGGCATTGCTCTGGCCTCTAGCACTACCGTAAGAAACCTCGGAGTAATATTTGATCAAGATTTGTCTTTTAATTCTCATTTAAAGCAAACCTCACGGACTGCATTTTTTCATCTGCGTAATATTGCGAAAATTAGGCCTATCCTGACCCGAAAAGATGCAGAAAAATTGGTCCACGCTTTTGTTACCTCAAGGCTGGATTACTGTAACTCTCTATTATCAGGTAGCTCTAGTAAGTCCTTAAAAACTCTCCAGCTAATTCAGAATGCAGCAGCACGTGTACTAACAGGAACTAAGAAACGAGATCATATTTCTCCTGTTTTAGCTTCTCTGCACTGGCTCCCTGTAAAATCCAGAATTGAATTTAAAATCCTACTGTTAACTTATAAAGCTCTAAATGGTCAAGCTCCGTCATATCTTAGAGAGCTCATAGTGCCATATTATCCCACCAGAACACTGCGCTCTGAGAACGCAGGGTTACTCGTGGTCCCTAAAGTCTCCAAAAGCAGATCAGGAGCCAGAGCCTTCAGCTATCAGCCTCCTCTCCTGTGGAATCATCTTCCTGTTACGGTCCGGGAGGCAGACACCGTCTCCACATTTAAGACTAGACTTAAGACTTTCCTCTTTGATAAAGCTTATAGTTAGGGCTGGCTCAGGCTTGCCCTGTACCAGCCCCTAGTTAGGCTGACTTAGGCCTAGTCTGCCGGAGGACCCCCTATAATACACCGGGCTCCCTCTCTCTCCCTCTCTCTCTCTCTCTCTCTCTCTCTCTCTCTCTCTATCTCTCTCTCTCTCTCTCTCTCTCACTCTCATCCTATTACTGCATCTTGCTAACTCGGCCATTCTGGATGTCACTAACTCGGCTTCTTCTCCGGAGCCTTTGTGCTCCACTGTCTCTCAGAATAACTCATACCGCAGCGGTGCCTGGACAGTGTGACGTGTGTGGTTGTGCTGCTGCCGTGGTCCTGCCAGATGCCTCCTGCTGCTGCTGCCATCATTAGTCATTAGTCATACTTCTACTGTTATTATACACATATGACTATTGTCACACAAGTATACTGTCTGATACTAATACATACTTTCAACATATTGTACCACAGTAGCCAGAACTATAACTATAATATTATTACTTTCATTAATGTTGTTGTAAGCTACTGTCATTACCTGCATCTCTCTCTCTCTCTCTCTCTCTCTCTCTCTCTGTCTCATTGTGTCATATGGATTACTGTTAATTTATTATGCTGATCTGTTCTGTACGACATCTATTGCACGTCTGTCCGTCCTGGAAGAGGGATCCCTCCTCAGTTGCTCTTCCTGAGGTTTCTACCGTTTTTTTTTTCCCCGTTAAAGGGGTTTTTTTTGGGGAGTTTTTCCTTATCCGCTGTGAGGGTCTTAAGGACAGAGGGATGTCGTATGCTGTAAAGCCCTGTGAGGCAAATTGTGATTTGTGATATTGGGCTTTATAAATAAAATTGAATTGAATTGAATAGAAACATAATGATGATTTTTTTTACAATGCTAGTATTCTGTCTGTGTTAAGATATGGTATGTGCAGCTGGTTTGGAAACCTGACTATGAAATTTAAATCCCAAATTGCTAGGTTGATTAATATGGCAGGGAAGATAATGGGTATGTCCACACCCCTGATCACTCCTCAAGCCATTTTTGAACAATCAGTGATAAGACAAGCTCGTAAAATCATATCTGATCCTGACCATGTACTGAATCCTGAATATGAGTTATTGCATTTTGGAAGAACGTACAGAATACCACGTTGCAGGTATAACAGGTTCAAGAACTCCTTTATTCCATTGCCAATCAAATTGATTAATGAGGAATGTGTCTGATTTATATATTAAGTATTTGATGCACTGAGGCTAACTGGGTGACTGTGTTGTAATGTGTGTATTTTTATGTTGGTAACTATATGTTGATTATATGCATGTGTATGCTGACCCCTAGCTCCAAGTCAAATTTCTCTAAGGAGACCAATAAACGAACTGAACTGAACTGAACTGTACACATTTTGCTTTTTGCACAGCTGCTATGTTTATAAAAGCTGAAAGCTGATTCTCATGATAAGACTGATTCTGACCATTTTAAGATAGGACTATGGTGCTTTTGTCACACAGAACAACAACCAAACATTATGATATAAAGTTTATAACTCACCAAAAATGCCTTATTATTATCCAAACAGCAATTATATTCCAACAAAAATGGCGTAGATACACTCCCAGAGGTGTAGACAATCAAATCCAGTAACATATTTAGTCTAAACATATTATTACATTGACATATATAACGACAGCTGTACAATATTTCCACTGTATTCTCTATCATAGCTCATGATAGCATCTATGTATTGCCAGTTCTAGGGTGCCAAAATGGCAACCAGTTTCTCTTTTGATTGTCTCATTTGAGCCAATAGGAGTTTCGATATCCAGACTGCCAAAGCCATTGAATGCCTACAATGAAAGAAGGTGCCTGCCCATGTTTTGATGTGTAGGGAGCCAGCCAGTTGCAACTGATGTTTTGTTTAGCCAGTGAAATTCTGAAAATGGAGATATTCAGCTTCATGAGGTTGCTCATAAAACACAACAAAGTAGATTGTGCATAAAGCTCTGACAGCTGGAGGGAGTGTGTGCGCCCCATGTGTAAGAGCAAAGACACATCTGGATTGCAATTTATTTGCTATCTTCCATGCATAAAACATGGTGAAAAGGACAGAAAAGAAAGTTTACATTGGACGAAGCCTTAGAAGAGTGCACTTGGCCGCCTGACAGCGATGAGTCCGATGTGGAAGAGTCCAAGGAGGAGAGTGAAGTCTCCACTGACACCGAAGCAAAGGAGCTGTTCCTGGGGGGACCCCAACTCACAGTGACATACATAGCCCTGCAGCTTTTTCAATTCAATTCAATTCAATTCAATTTTATTTATAAAGCCCAATATCATAAATTTGCCTCAGAGGGCTTTACAGCATACAACATCCCTCACAGTGGATAAGGATAAACTCCCCCAAAGAAACTCTTTAAGGGGGGGGGGGGCAAAAAATGGTAGAAACCTCAGGAAGAGCAACTAAGGAGGGATTTCTCTTCCAGGACAGACAGACGTGCAATACATATCGTACAGAACAAGTCAACATAATAAATTTAGAGTATTCCATATGACAAAATGAGACATAAAGAGAGACAGAGAATAAGAATAAGAATAAGAATAAGAATAAGAATAGGAATAACTTTATTCATCCCCAAGGGGAAATTCAATTATCTGTCAGCTCATCTATTATATGTCAAAGAATTATAAAGCCTGATGGCTGTTGGTATATAGGATCTTCTGTATCTCTCTGTCCTGCATCGAAGAGAGAGGAGCCGTCCACCACAGTTTTATTGGTCCATCAAGGTGTTGTGGAGAGGATGATCTGGGCTGTTCATGATGGCCTCGAACATCTTCAGTGTGCATCTCTCCACCACCTCCTCCAGTGTTTCCAACCTGACTCCAATCACAGAGCCAGCTCTTTTGACTAGTTTGTCCAGCCGCCTTGCATCTTTGTGTCTGATGCTTCCTCCCCAGCAGACTGCAGCATAAAACAACACACTTGCCACCACAGACTGATAAAACATCTGCAGCATCTTACTACAAATGTTGAGAGATCTGAGCTTCCTCAAGAAAAAGAGGTGGTTCTGCCCATTTTTGAAGAGAGCGTCTGTGTTTAGGGACCAGTCCAACTTCTTATCCAGGTGTGCACCTAGATACTTATAGCTTGGCACCACCTCGATGTCCACCCCACAGGTATTCACTGGCTGAAGAGGGGGCTTGGACCTGCGGAAATCTATGATCATTTCCTTGGTCTCTGAGGTGTTCAGGAGGAGACAGTTCTTGTGACTCCAGTCACTGAAGGCTTTTATCAGGTCCCTATATTCAGACTCCTGTCCATTCCTGATACACGCCACAATAGCAGTGTCATCCGAGTATTTCTGGATGTGGCAGGACTCAGAGTTGTTTTTGAAGTCTGCCGTGTACAGTGTGAACAGGAATGGAGCCAGGACAGTCCCTTGTGGAGCCCCCGTGCTGCTCATTAATGTCCCAGAAACACAGTTCCCCAACCTGACATACTGTGGCCTTCCTGTCAGGTAATCTGTGATCCAGGAGATAAAGGAAGGATCCACTGCCATCTCTGTGAGCTTGTCTTTGAGTATGTTGGGTTGGATGGTATTGAATGCGCTTGAAAAATCAAAGAACATGATTCTCACATAAGCGTCAGGTTCATCCAGATGAGCTAGGGCACGGTGAAGCATCGTTCACTCCAATGTGTTGTTTGTATGCAAACTGCAGGGGGTCGAGTTTGTCTTTGACCTCAAGTCTCAGTAGGCGTAGAATCAGCCGCTCCAAGGTCTTCATGATGTGCGAAGTGAGGGCTACTGGTCTAAAGTCATTAAGTTGAGCTGGACATTTAATTTTTGGTACCGGCACAACACAGGATGTCGTACACAAGTTGTGGAGGTGGGGGTGATGGAGGAGGAGGAGGAGGAGGAGGAGGAGGAGGAGGAGGAGAAGCAGCATTGGAAGTGGGAATGGCTGCCGTATTGAATCTATTGAAGAACTGATTGAGTTCATCAGCTCTTTCTGCATCAGCCACCACTGGCTGTCTTTTCTTGTTGTTGTAACCAGAGATGGTGTTGACTCCTCTCCACATTTCACGGATGTTGCTGTGTTGTAGATTCCTCTCCAGTTTATTTTTGTATTCCACCTTTGCCATCTTAAGTCTCTTCTTCAACTCATGTTGCACTTGTTTGAGCCGTGCTTTGTCACCATCTCTAAAAGCTGCCTTTTTCTCATTGAGGATTGCCTTTATGTCACTGGTAATCCAAGGTTTGTTATTGTGGAAACAGCGTGCAGTCTTTGTAGGTATGACTGTGTCTCTACAGAAGTTGATGTAATCAGTAAAACAGTCAACCTGTCTATCAATGTCCATGATGTTCTCCTCTGTTTCCAGCAGCACATACCAGTCTGTGCATTCAAAGCAGTCTCTAAGAGCCTCAGTAGCCTCTGGTGTCCATTTCCTGACTGTGAATTTAGTTGCAGACTGCCTCCACACACGGGTTTGTAACATGTCTGCAGAAGAACCAAGTTGTGATCTGACCTGCCCAGGCAGTGGCTCTGTAAGCTTGTTTGACATTGGCATACAGCAGATCAAGGGTTTTATTTTCTCTGGTTGGACATTCAACAAACAGTGTAAATCCAGTCAGGTGAGAGGAGAGGGAAACATGGTTGAAGTCTCCTGATATTATCAATAGTGCCTCAGGATGTTTAGTCTGTATCTTAGCAACAAGTTCATGGAGAACTTCACATGGAACTTCAGCAGTTGCCTTGGGTGGGATGTACACAAGTATTGTTATGATATGACTGAATTCTCTTGGTACATAATATGGCCTCATACCAACTGCCAAAAGTTCAATATCTGGACAACACATCTTCTCCTTGACAGTAATATGTGCAGGACTGCACCATCTCTGGTTCACAAATAAAGCCAGGCCCCCATCTTTTTTCTTGCCACTAGCTTTAGAGTCTCTGTCCAATCGTATGAGAGTGAAGCCTGGTAGATCCACGTTGGAGTCTAAGATGTTTTGATTCAACCACGTTTCCGTAAAACACAGGAGACTGCACTCACAGTATACTTTCTGAGTCTTCACCAATATCTCCAGTTCATCACTCTTGTTGGGCAGAGAGTTGACATTTCCCATGATGACTGATGGCAGAAAGGGCTTATATCTCCATTTCCAAGCCTTCACCTTTGCACCAGTACGGCAACCACGAAAACACCTCTTCATCTCGGGTGGAATAGTGTTTTTGATTTAAATTCGGGCTTCATATGGCGGCACCAAATATGCTGGGGTCAACACATTAGGTCTTACCAAGGGACACCAAATATGTATAATAAAATAATAATTATTATCAATAATTAATAATCATGTTGAATAATGTGACTTAATTAACATTAAATCACCTCGTGGGGCACCATTCCCATAAAGGGAAAAATGATAGCCAGTTAAAGATATTAGTCTCATAAAATAGGCTAAACTATTAATTTGGAGTTTGATTAATAATTAAATTAATGACAACAACCAAAATTAACGGTAATGCCTGAAGGATTTCGGAGTTCTTGACGCAGCAGAGGTTGACTATTCATTCACTCTTGTGCAACATTAAACAGACAGCAGGTATGATTCCAAAGAATTATATTTATTCATAAATTAGCAAAGCAACCCAAAACACACAAATTCTAACTAACTATATACAAGCTTGGTGTGTATATGTGTGTGTGTGTGTGTGCGTGAGAAAAGAGAAAGACAAAGGCAGGTGTGGTGATCAAGAAGCCGTTTGGCCTACAAAACAAAATGGCTGACAACAGAGAATTACCAAAATGGCCGAATCAAGGCTGGCTTCAGGTCGGGGGAAGTGTTTGTCTGACCGTGTGGTCAGGACAAAGACAAAGGAAAAGAAGCGGGAACTTTGAGATGCCTGTTTGGGTGTAGCTTTGTTGAAAGCCTATTTGTTAATGAGTCTATGTGAATGTGATTTGTGTTGCAAACGGTCTGGATTAGTGCAGAGATTGTTTAGTTGTGTGCAAGAATCTGTTTGTGAACAGTATTAGCAAACTAAACACCTAGCTTTGGCGAAGCCAACTAATCAATGACCTAACTGCAAACTATCACAATAATAACTCAGTAAACAGCATGAAATCACATACAAGTTAAACAGTCTTGCTTAGCCTGTAAAGCTGTGATAAGCTATGCCCAGTTGTTACGTTACCGATCCTTGAATGGATGGAAGAGAGAGTCACTTGGTGGTGTACTGCTTTGTTAGCCGGCAGAAGAAGGCTGGGAAGATGGTTCCAGGTGCAGTCTTTGTCGGGTCCTTTGTTCCAAAGGTGAAACTCCGAGGAAGCTGGTCGCACAGGGTTTAGCAGAGTTAGACGCTGGGTGCTAACTCACTTAGTTCCTTGTTGCTGGAAAGCTAGTTGCAAACCTTGTGTTTGCAAGATAGTCTATGGTCAATTGCCCTCCCTTTAATGGTTTGGGGCAAGGAGCAAGGGTCTGGGCCTCTGTGCTAGTCCGGGCCCAGTCAGAAAGAGGTGTCAGCTGTTCAACAGCTGGAGCAAGAGAGAGAGATCTGTTGGAAGGGAGCAGATCTTTGCAGGCCTGTGACATCACAGAGTGACATGTCACTGTAAAAGTCCTGTCCAATCAAGTTGTGAGACTTGTGTCTCACTGAGGTGTGAGTTGAGACCTCCTGTGGAGATGGGTGTCACCTAGCTCTCTTTGTTTGAAGACAAAGAGCATGCAGAGGAAAAACCCTTTAAATGTCCAGTGATGATTTTACCAAATGATAAATCATCTATGGTCCTGTGAATCCCAACATCCCCCCTTTGGTCAGAGGATTGCACTTGATGTATGATCCTGAGGGCAAAAACATCTTCAGTCCAGAGTTGAAAAAGTTCATTTGTCAGTCCATTCACATTGTAACATCTGGGCAGTTTGTTAACCAACTGGGCATTTGTTGGTACTATCTATCTCGGCTAAGCAAGAATAGTCTCTAAGTACAAAACAAAACCTTCAGGTTACAGAAGTCCAGATAGACAACAATGACACTGGAATGGAGTAAAATAACTAACTTGTGTTTCTCAGTAGGTGTTAGTGAGAACAGGAGTTAGTTATGTAAATGTGCTAGGTGAGATGGAGAGAGGGTGTCACCTACAATGAGAAGGGCATGTGTATGACTATGTGTGTGAAGTCATAACGTGATGTCCTAACGTAGTGTTTTGAAACTAGGGGTGTAACTGACAAGAATTTACAAAAATAATCCAAGTGTACTTGCAAAGTTGGACAGTGGTGTCTCAGTCCAATCAGAATTTAGGCTACCTAATCTAATAGCAGGGTGTCTGGCTATTACAGTTTAGAATTACTGAGATTGCTGCTGTTGCTGGCAACTCAAAGTCTGCCTAACTGCAAGAAACAAGGTACTTTGGATTAGCATTTGCATTACTATCAGTACAGGGGTGGACTAAACAAGGGGCAAACTCTGGAGTGCCTGTGCTTAGCTGGTGGCTCAGGGCTGTAACGCTCCTGGTAGCTAGAGGCAGAGAGGTATTCAGAGGCGTTGTCACTGTCTGATTTTGACTGTCGTCTGAACTGCAGTCAGACATGTCAAAGATGCTGTGCTCATCATCTGACTGGTCAATTGGCAGGTCACAGTTCTGGGCCAGAATCTCTGAGTATGGCCGTCTACAGCTTCTGTTCTGTGAATGGCCATCTCAACGCAGTTGGGGGACATAGCGGTTACGCTTCTTGTCTCCCTGCTGTCTTTTCACACACCCCTTCGAGCTGTTGTGAGGGTGGTGTTTTGGGGCAGAAGATCTGTGTGACACTGCAGGATCTGAACTAGCAGGTTCGGTTGGTATCCCTGTGGCTTTGGAAGGGACAGCAGTTTCCCAAGCTACCTGTGTCAGCTTCCTGAGCTCATGTATGGATGGGGTACCTTTATACGTCATGAGTACAACATGAGTACGTACACAAGGATGCAGGTTACACAAGAACAGGGACTTGAAGCTTGGATTTTCTTCTAAGCCTGGTGCATTCTTGCCCTGACAGTATGTGTGTCTCAAACGTTTGTAATAATCTCTAGGATTCTCAAGACGTGCATGTTTAATTTGGAGGGCTGCAACCATAGAATCGATCTCGTCAGCAGTAGTAGAAAACTCCTCTGTCACTGCTTGACAGAGCTTTCTGTAGTTACTTCTGACACTGGGATGCTGGTACTGAATAAACTTGGGGACAGCCTTGGAGCTGGTCTTCCACAAAAGTTTAATCTTCTCCCTTTCAGTTGCCTGGGGCAGGTCAACTAGACAGTCAAGCTCTCTCAAGTAATCATCAACATGTTGATCACAGTTGTTTGGATCAAACAGTTCAATATCTTTAGCTAAAGACTCAAGCACTTCAAAGCGAGAGCAGACAAATGTCCTCTCTGGTGAAGGTGAGACTAAATTAGCATTCCTGAAGAGGTGTGAATCGCATGCTGCAGGTCTCTGAGGTTGAAAGGCCGAGGTTGAATGGTTTTCAACCCCCCTTTCCCCCTGTGCATGGGTGAAATTATCCAAAATCAGTGTCTGAGGAATACATGGGACAGAATATCCTGAAGATAAACTACATGTTTCCTCAACATCTGTGTTTGGGACATGGGAAATCAGGTCACTGCTACCTCTGTCTGTTGGTGGAGGTTGGGGAGCTTACTTGATTCCCAAAGACTTAGGGTCTGATGGGAAAGATTTTCACTTTCTGAGCTGAGGAGGTGCTAACCTCTCATCCAGGGAGGAGTGGGAATCAGAAAAGCCGGAATCACACTGGCTGTAAGACTGTGCTGGGGCTAGATGTTCTGATCTAAGCCTAAACAGTTCTTCTTTATGTGAGCAGAGGTCTAACTCTGCTGAATGCAAATCATCTAAATAGCACATGGCTTTGTTGTTAGCCATCTGTGCTTCATGGAGGAGGGAAGCATTTTGTGCTCTTAGACTTTCTACCTCCTTTCCTAAGGCTGATTCACTCTGAAAGGCAAGGGTGGTTTGTCTGTGAAAGATCAGAAGCAAGCATTTTAACAATGTACTACTGGATGCAGTCTGTGCATCACAGTTGTTGCTGATTAGAGAGTTAATCTCTTCAATGCATTCCCCGAGACTCAATCTGCTGATGAGTTCTGGACAGCCAGAGTTTAGGCTCTATGCAGTGGAAGAGATAAACTGTTCTAAACAGGGGTTCTCCATTGTTAGGTCTTAAAAGGAGGGTAAGGCTAAAACAGGTTGTCTTAGTCAAAGTCAAATGTTAAGTTGGCTGTGGTGTTGCTTGGCAGACACCTTGAAGTGTAACTTGTGAGTACACTAGCCTAACAAAAGGATGTGCTGGCCTTCAGTGTGGGGGTAGCGTCCTTTGGGGAAGGGGTATTTCAAAGGAAATTAAAGCTGCAAGCAATGAACGGGCCCTCGCAACTCGGGGGGGGGGGGGGGGGGAGATGGCAGGACGCCTTCTGGCGCTTTAGTTAGACAAGTTAGACATCGCATGCAGGAGTTACTCCGCATATCCTTGATACAGTGCTGGAATGACATATTTCACATTTTGTATCACTTCCTCCTTCCACTAGAGGGAGTTGGATAGCGCACAAATCATACATCATGTTTTTGTACATCAAATATACACAGCAGCATGTAACATTCAGATAAATCGAAAGATAAGTGTTTGATGAGACCTACTTCCTGTCGCCACTAGGTGGGTCTATGAGTATCAGGCAATATGGTAATGAAAATGTGCTCAGGGCGGGACTAATGTGAATCATGTGAAGTTTGGTGGAGACAGGACCATTTATGCCAAAGCTACAACAATTTCATTTTTCATGGCAAGACCTCAAGATTCAACGCTTGGCAGCGGGCGCGCCATTCAACATTGGGCAAATCCTGTGATAACTTTTGGTCACAATGTAGTCAGGCATGAGGGCACCAGAGCGAGAGACAAAACAAGTACCGTCTGCTCTCCTCCAGAAATTTAGGCTCAAAATTAACATTAACATTGCCACTTATGGGGGAGTTGCTGGACTGCTTGTCGCTAGGGCTTCTACAACCATAACTGTAAGTCCTACATCTGAAATAAGAGCATCAGCTGAAAGCCAACAAGATTTCCTACATTTCTATATATATATTGTCTATGTGAAGTAAAAGATGTGGGATCCAAATCAAGCTGAAGAGAATTTTCTCTCCAGTTTTTCTAGCTGCTCTCCACTCTAGCGATGATGTCACGCACTCTAGCTCACGCAATACACACCCATTATAAAACCAGAAGACAAGCTAAAAATCCTTAAAAGTAAAACTGTGATGATTTCAAAACCGTAAAAGATTTTAAAAAGCTGAATACATGCCCAATAGTTCAAGGTCTTCTGACTCGCCTCAGGAGGGCATTGACAATGATTGTTCTAAGTTTCGTGTTAATCCGAGCAACCGATGTGGAGATATAAAATACTTCAATTTAAAGAGCGCCACCTGGTGGTCATCGCCTGACATTTTACACAGAGCCTCAGGGGCTCATGGGGAAGTAGTAAACTGAGTTTCATGTCATTTGGACACACCATTGTGGAGATATGCAACACTTCCTGTTTTGTTCCAAATCTGCAGGAAGTTGTTATTTAATAACTTCAGTATTCTTTGGAATATCAAAATTCTTTTAATAAATTTTTGTCAGGAGAGTCCACAGATGCTGTGTGCAAAGTTTCGTGCAAATCGGTGAAATTGCCTAGGAGGAGTTCGAAAAAGTAGGTTTGCCACATTTTGCTAATTTGCGGGGAAAAAAACTATAGGCAGAAATGGGCGTGGCCTATATCACGAGATTCAGCACAATTCACTGAAGGCGTGGATATAAGGTTTTTAAATGTGCCACAAAGTATATGGGAGTTATGACCCAAAACGCACTGTCCTTGATTATAGCGCCACCTAGTGGTAGAAATTCAGGACGACAATAGATTATAAAATTTTTCGCCAGACCAAACGCGTGTGCCATATTTGGTGAGTTTTTGAATTTGGCAAAGGGGCCAAATTGGGGATTATATGCGCATAATAATAATAATAATAATAATAATAATAATTAAAGCTGCAAGCAGCATTTGGCGGGACCTCACACTCGTGCCCGTTTCGGCCCCCAGCTTATGTCGTCACTGTGAATTATTTAGAAATATCAAACATGTTGCCACAAACATCAGAAAATCCTTACAGAGCTGAACGTTTTGATGTTTGAATGCTTTCTGTAGCTGTACGTATGGATAAGTGATGTCACGATATGCAAATTAGATGAGTGAATTTATTCCCATCAGATTCCTCGTCCTTTATTTTGAGGAAAACACAACAAAAACAACACAAAACAAAATAAATTTACTATGTAAATATGTTCAAAATGTTGTTTTACTGAGATGTATGAAATCCAATATGGCCGCCGCCTAATGACGTCACAATATGCAAATTAGATAAGTTAATTTACTCCCATGACAAACTTTGGGTCATGATGAATATTTTTCTCATTTACAGTATGCCTTTATGTCTTACCACTTTCAAGCCACAGCCTTTTGAAATGTTGAAATGAAAATGGAATATTTTCCTCAATAAACTCTGGCACCTAAAGGGTTAAAATGGAGATTCTGCCCCTGTCATGTCTGCATGTAAGATTTAGACACACACACACCATGTTTCTGTGAGTTTGTGTGTGACAGCGGTTGCCATGGTGATGAAGTAAGTGCACCTGGCAGAAGAGCAGAGAGAGAGAGTGACAGAACACAGAGAGACCTGTTTTAGTGGAGATTTAAGTCCTCGAAGAAGTTCTTCCCATTCCCAAACTGCTGGTCCAATCATCAAAATAATGTGATGATGAGAGAGATAAAGTTATACAGAAGATCTGTTTAGCAGCAGTTGAACTGGTATGTGTGCGTCTTTAAAGCCGACACAATAAACGGTGTAGGAGGAGATGTGTTTTTTTTTAAGAGCACGTTTGAGGGGAAATCTTACTTTGAAAGGGCAAATAGCTCACTTCCTGTTGGATTTAGGTCATGGGTGTTAGCGTGTTATTTGTAGGTCGAACACTCCAGTTTTGGTTTGATCTTGATACGACATTCCTACGGGCTGCAGTGGCCAGTTTAGTGCACCTATGTGGCGCTAGAGAGCCCATTTTGGCACTGTAGGGGTTAATAATGTTATTTTTTTCTCTTTCAAGTACATGCCTCATTGGGGTGCTGACGTATTGCGGTAAGCGAGTTGTGTCATTTCCGGTGTTTCTGTGACAGTGTCTCTGTACTGCTCTGGTGAATTCTGCTAGCCTGCTTTCTCACCTCAGTTGCTTTAACGCTGCTTTAACATCTACTTCAAGTCATAACCCACACTGGTTCTGTTTAAGCACTTATAGCTCTCCTTCTTTCTACGACTTTCTTGCTAATCTCTTAGCTGTTGTTTGCACGCTCTTAGCCTTGTTAGCTACTTTAGCTTAGCTATGGCTTCTCCTTCTCCTGCTCTTTCTTGCCCAGTGTGCCAAATGTTCAGTTATGCCTCTGCCTCCTTTAGCGACAGTGGTAATTGTAATAAGTGTAGCTTAAGTGTAGCGTTGGAGGCGAGGCTTAGTGAATTAGAAGCGCGGCTCCGCACCATGGAAAACCATTCAGTAGCTGCGGTAGTTAGCCAGCCCCCTGTAGCCGGTGCGGAGCCACATAGCATAGCCTTAGCCTCAGCTAACTGTCCTCCGGTAACTCCCGTTCAGCCGGGAGGTTGGGTTACGGTTCGCCAGAAGCACAGCTCCAAGCAGAATCCCACGGCTCACCACCAGCCTGTTCACGTTTCCAACCGCTTTTCCCCACTCAGCGACACACCCGCTGAGGATAAAACTCTGGTTATTGGCAGCTCTATTCTGAGGAACGTGAAATTAGCAACACCAGCGGCCATAGTCAAATGTATCCCTGGGGCCAGAGCGGGCGACATTGAATCAAATTTAAAACTGCTGGCTAAAGCTAAACGTAGATTCAGTAAGATTGTTATTCACGTCGGCGGCAATGACACCCGGTTACGCCAATCGGAGGTCACTAAAATTAATATTGCCTCGGTGTGTGAATATGCAAAAACGATGTCGGACTCTGTAGTTTTCTCTGGACCCCTCCCAAATCTGACCAGTGATGACATGTTTAGCCGCATGTCATCATTTAATCGCTGGCTGTCCAGGTGGTGTCCAGCAAACGATGTGGGTTTTGTTAATAATTGGCAAACTTTCTGGGGAAAACCTGGTCTTATTAGGAGAGACGGCATTCACCCCACTTTGGATGGAGCTGCTCTCATTTCTAGGAACCTGGCAAATTTTATTAGTAATTTAAATCCCTGACAACCCAGAGTTGAGACCAGGACAGAGAGTTGCAGTCCTAAACGCCTCTCTGAGCTTCTAGTTCAGTTACCCAGCCATAGTTTTCATAGTTTTATACAAACGGTGTCTGTCCCCCGACCACCTAAATTATTTAAATCTAAAATTAAACAAAGAGGAGTTGTGCATAACAACCTCATAAAAATTAAAACCTTTTCCGTGACAGAAAGACAAAACAGGAGAATTAAATGCGGACTGTTAAATATCAGGTCTCTATCGTCTAAAGCAGTGTTAGTAAACGAATTAATATCAGATAATCATATTGATTTACTCAGTCTCACTGAAACCTGGCTGTGTCAAGATGAATATGTTAGTCTAAATGAGTCCACTCCTCCCAGTCATAATAATACCCACATTCCTCGAGGCAGCGGCCGAGGAGGGGGAGTTGCAGCCATTTTTAACTCTAGTCTGTTAATCAGCCCTAAACCTAAACTAGATTATAATTCATTTGAAAGCCTCATTCTTAGTCTTTTACATCCGACCTGGAAAACCTCGCAGCCACTTTTATTTGTTATAGTGTACCGTGCTCCTGGCCCGTATTCTGAATTTGTATCTGAATTCTCAGAGTTTTTATCCAGTTTAGTTCTTAAATCAGATAAAGTTATTATTGTAGGCGATTTTAACATTCATGTCGACGTTGATAATGACTCCCTGGCTACCGCGTTTATCTCATTAATAGACTCCATTGGCTTCAGTCAGGGTGTACATGAACCCACTCACTGTTTTAACCATACCCTCGATCTAGTTCTGACGTATGGAATTGAAATTGATAACCTAAAAGTCTTTCCACAGAATCCCTTGCTATCAGATCATTATCTGATTACTTTTGATTTCTTTTTACTCGATTACACGCCACTCAGCAACAGTTACTATACTAGATGTTTATCAGATAGTGCTGTCACAAAATTTAAGGAAAAGATTACTTCGTCGTTAAATTCAATACCAATACCTTCAGTAACAGAGGTTTCCCGTGCCGACTTTAACCTCTCCCAAATTGATCATTTTGTTGATAGTGCCGTAGGCTCGCTGCGAACAACGCTCGACTCTGTAGCTCCTCTTAAAAAGAAGTTAACAAAGCAAAGAAAGTTTGCTCCTTGGTATAACTCTCAAACCCGTAGGTTAAAACAAATATCGCGAAAATTTGAAAGGAATTGGCGATTAACCAAACTGGAAGAATCTCGTTTAATCTGGACAGACAGTCTCAAAACTTATAAGAGGGGCCTCCGCAATGCCAGAGCAAACTATTACTCAGCATTAATAGAAGAAAACAAGAACAACCCCAGGTTTCTTTTCAGCACTGTAGCCAGGCTGACTGAGAGTCAAAGCTCTATTGAGCCTTGTATTCCTTTAGCCCTTAGCAGTAATGATTTTATGAGCTTTTTTAATGACAAAATTCTAACTATTAGAGGCAAAATTCATGACCTCCTGCCCTCAGATGGTAGGCCTACCTATCTAACCTCAAACACAGCTGTAGAATCTAATATATATTTAGATTGCTTCTCCCCAATTTCTCTTCAAGAATTGACCGCAGTGATTTCTTCATCTAAATCATCAACGTGTCTCTTAGACCCCATCCCAACTAGGCTACTTAAGGAGGTCTTTCCTTTAGTTAACACTCATATATTAGATATGATCAATATATCCCTATTAACAGGCTATGTACCACAGTCTTTTAAGGTAGCTGTAATTAAACCTCTCCTAAAAAAGCCCACCCTGGATCCAGAGGTGTTAGCCAACTATAGACCAATATCTAATCTTCCCTTTATGTCAAAGATCCTTGAGAAAGTAGTCGCAGACCAGCTGTGTGATTTTCTCCAGGATAATAATTTATTTGAGGAATTTCAGTCAGGATTTAGAGTGCATCATAGCACTGAGACAGCTCTAGTTAAAATTACAAATGACCTTCTGATTGCTTCAGACAAAGGACTCGTCTCTGTTCTTGTTTTATTAGATCTTAGTGCGGCGTTTGACACAATTGACCATCAAATTCTACTGCAGAGACTGGATCACTTAATTGGCCTAAAAGGTTCAGCACTAAGCTGGTTTAAATCTTATTTATCTGATCGTTTTCAATTTGTTGACGTTCGTAATGAATCATCCTTACGTACCAAAGTTTGTTTTGGAGTTCCGCAAGGTTCTGTGCTCGGACCAATCCTATTTACTCTATATATGCTTCCTTTAGGTAACATCATTAGAAATCACTCTATAAATTTCCATTGTTATGCGGATGATACACAGTTGTATTTATCGATGAAGCCAGAAGAAAGTAATCAATTAACTAAACTCCATAACTGCCTTAAAGACATAAAAAATTGGATGAGCACCAATTTCCTGATGTTAAATTCAGACAAAACTGAAGTTATTGTTCTTGGCCCCAAACAACTCAGAGACTCTTTATCTGATGACATAGTTTCTCTAGATGGCATTGCTCTGGCCTCTAGCACTACCGTAAGAAACCTCGGAGTAATATTTGATCAAGATTTGTCTTTTAATTCTCATTTAAAGCAAACCTCACGGACTGCATTTTTTCATCTGCGTAATATTGCGAAAATTAGGCCTATCCTGACCCGAAAAGATGCAGAAAAATTGGTCCACGCTTTTGTTGCCTCAAGGCTGGATTACTGTAACTCTCTATTATCAGGTAGCTCTAGTAAGTCCTTAAAAACTCTCCAGCTAATTCAGAATGCAGCAGCACGTGTACTAACAGGAACTAAGAAACAAGATCATATTTCTCCTGTTTTAGCTTCTCTGCACTGGCTCCCTGTAAAATCCAGAATTGAATTTAAAATCCTACTGTTAACTTATAAAGCTCTAAATGGTCAAGCTCCGTCATATCTTAGAGAGCTCATAGTGCCATATTATCCCACCAGAACACTGCGCTCTGAGAACGCAGGGTTACTCGTGGTCCCTAAAGTCTCCAAAAGCAGATCAGGAGCCAGAGCCTTCAGCTATCAGGCTCTTCTCCTGTGGAATCATCTTCCTGTTACGGTCCGGGAGGCAGACACTGTCTCCACATTTAAGACTAGACTTAAGACTTTCCTCTTTGATAAAGCTTATAGTTAGGGCTGGCTCAGGCTTGCCCTGTACCAGCCCCTAGTTAGGCTGACTTAGGCCTAGTCTGCCGGAGGACCCCCTATAATACACCGGGCTCCCTCTCTCTCTCTCTCTCACTCTCATCCTATTACTGCATCTTGCTAACTCGGCCATTCTGGATGTCACTAACTCGGCTTCTTCTCCGGAGCCTTTGTGCTCCACTGTCTCTCAGAATAACTCATACCGCAGCGGTGCCTGGACAGTGTGACGTGTGTGGTTGTGCTGCTGCCGTGGTCCTGCCAGATGCCTCCTGCTGCTGCTGCCATCATTAGTCATTAGTCATACTTCTACTGTTATTATACACATATGACTATTGTCACACAAGTATACTGTCAGATATTAATACATACTTTCAACATATTGTACCACAGAAGCCAGAACTATAACTATAATATTATTACTTTCATTAATGTTGTTGTAAGCTACTGTCATTACCTGCATCTCTCTCTCTCCCTCTCTCTCTCTCTCTGTCTCATTGTGTCATATGGATTACTGTTAATTTATTATGCTGATCTGTTCTGTACGACATCTATTGCACGTCTGTCCGTCCTGGAAGAGGGATCCCTCCTCAGTTGCTCTTCCTGAGGTTTCTACCGTTTTTTTTTTTCCCCGTTAAAGGGTTTTTTTTTGGGGAGTTTTTCCTTATCCGCTGTGAGGGTCTTAAGGACAGAGGGATGTCGTATGCTGTAAAGCCCTGTGAGGCAAATTGTGATTTGTGATATTGGGCTTTATAAATAAAATTGAAAATTGAAATTGAATAATGTGTGTGTTCTGTTTCAAATGAAGTTTCTGCTGCTGTAATCTGTCCTTTAAAGATTGTGAGACAAACAGACCAGAGAACCCTGTGGCTGTGTCTGTGTGTGCAGCCGTTGTCATGGCGATTAATGACTTGCCCGCACCTGCGGCAGACACAGACACGTCAGGAAAGCAGATCACCAAAGGCTGTTTATAAAGGGATTTAACTCCTCGAACAAATGCTTCGCATACCCAAACCGTTGGTCCAAGCAAGAAAATAAAGTGATTTTGAGAGCCAGCCACGTCTCGTGAACGCACGTGTCGCGTTTTATATTTCTCGAGTCAAAAATGTGGTCAGGGGAGCGAGTTTAAAATGTGTTGCACCTAAGCTGTTTCCAGAAATTTCTCCTCTGAGTTTACATGGGAGTGAATGAGAAAAAAATCAGCGCTCCCTTCGTTTTGGAGCCACTCAGCAAAAATGTGTACGTGTGAGAGATTCCATGTCAACATATCTGTGAGCTGGACAAATTTTCCTACGTTTTGTGGTATAAATTGTGTCTGTACAGTGAAAACTGTGGCCATGGCAGCGAGTTAAAGACAAAAGTTTTAGACGATTTTTAGAGCCCTCTCCACTCTAGCTCACAGCATTCCGTGCAATACACACCCATTGTAAAGTGAGAATTTCTCCACTTTTGCTCATGGTACTTTGAGAGGCACAGATCAAAAACGGTAAAAGATATGAAAAAGATGAAAACATGAGTGAATAGATGAGACCTGTGGCAACATTTGAGAGTTGGAATGGAGTCTGTAGCACAAAGAATGGAGATGCTGTAAATGCTAGAAAAAGCCCTAAGATTGGTGTCTTTCTCCCCCCTGCTGCCATTCATTTCCTATGGGACAGCTTTCCAAGATCGCCAGGACGTTTTTCTGACATCTCACCTTATGGAGGCCATAAAATCCAAACTAAGCGAGTAATGAAAAAGTTACGAATAACTTTTGATTAGAATGAGTTGATCTGTCATCTGTGCAAGTTTGAAGCCGATTGGATAAGCGGTGTATGAGAAGAAGATTTTTTAGGAAAGGCAGTTTTAAGGCAAAATCTTACTTTGAAAGGGCAAATATCTCACTTCCTGTTGGATTTAGGTCAGGGGTGTCAGCACGTGATTTTTAGGCCTTCATGAGACGAACACGCCACTTTTGGTTTCATGTTTCTACGACGTTCCTACAGGCCGTGGCGGCCATTTTTGTGTGCCTAGGTGGCGCTAGAGAGCCCATTTAGGCACTTCAGGGGTTAATGTCATGATTTTCTAAAATTTTTCACTGGTTCTGATGTGCGTGCCAATTTTGGTGAGTTCTTGAGCATGTTTAGGGGGTCAAATTCCAGTTCAAAGAGGCAGCGGGAGAAAGAATAAAGAATAATTAAAGCTGCAAGCAGTGTTTGGCGGGACCTCGCACTCGCGCCCGTTTCGGGCCCCAGCTTATGTCGTCACTGTGAATTATTTAGAAATATCAAACATGTTGCCACAAACATCAGAAAATCCTTACAGAGCTGAACGTTTTGATGTTTGAATGCTTTCTGTAGCTGTAGGTATGGATAAGTGATGTCACGATATGCAAATTAGATGAGTGAATTTATTCCCATCAGATTCCTCGTCCTTTATTTTGAGGAAGAGACAACAAAAACAACACAAAACAAAATAAATTTACTATGTAAATATGTTCAAAATGTTGTTTTACTGAGTTGTATGAAATCCAATATGGCTGCTGCCTAGTGACGTCACAATATGCAAATTAGATAAGTTAATTTACTCCCATGACAAACTTTGGGTCATGATGAATAGTTTTCTCATTTACAGTATGCCTTTATCTCTCACCACTTTCAAGCCACAGCCTTTTGAAATGTTGAAATGAAAATGGAATTTGTTTTTGCTCAATAAACTCTGGCACCTAAAGGGTCAAAATGGAGATTCTGCCCCTGTCATATCTGCATGAAAGATTTAGACACACACACACACACACACATCATGTTTCTGTGAGTTTGTGTGTGACAGCGGTTGCCATGGTGATGAAGTAGGTGCACCTGGGAGAAGAGCAGAGAGAGACAGACAGAACACAGAGAGAGACCTGTTTTAGTGGAGATTTAACTCCTCGAACAAGTTCTTCCCATTCCCAAACCGTTGGTCCAATCATGAAAAAAATGTGATGATGAGAGAGATAAAGTTATACAGAAGATCTGTTTAGCAGCAGTTGAGCTGTCATGTGTGCGTCTTTAAAGCCGATACAATAAACGGTGTAGGAGGAGATGTGTTTTTTTAAGAGCACGTTTGAGGTGAAATCTTACTTTGAAAGGTCAAGTAGCTCACTTCCTGTTGGAATTAGGTCATGGGTGTCAGCGCGTGATTTGTAAGTCAAACACACCAGTTTTGGTTTGATCTTGATACGACATTCCTACGGGCTGCAGTGGCCAGTTTAGTGCACCTATGTGGCGCTAGAGAGCCCATTTTGGCACTTTAGGGGTTAATAATGTGTGTGTTCTGTTTCAAATGAAGTTTCTACTGCTGTAATCTGTCCTTTAAAGATTGTGAGACACACAGACCAGAGAACCCTGTGGCTGTGTCTGTGTGTGCAGCCGTTGTCATGGCGATTAATGACTTGCCCGTACCTGTCGCAGACACAGACACGTCAGGAGAGCAGATCACCAAAGGCTGTTTATAAAGGGATTTAACTCCTCGAACAATTGCTTTGCATACCCAAACCGTTGGTCCAAGCAAGAAAATAAAGTGATTTTGAGAGACAGCCACGTCTCGTGAACGCACGTGTCGCGTTTTATATTTCTCGAGTCAAAAATGTGGTCAGGGGAGCGAGTTTAAAATGTGTTGCACCCCAGCTGTTTCCAGAAATTTCTCCTCTGAGTTTACATGGGAGTGAATGAGAAAAAAATCAGCGCTCCCTTCGCTTTGGGGCCACTCAGCAAAAATGTGTACGTGTGAGAGATTCCATGTCAACATATCTGTGAGCTGGACAAATTTTCCTACATTTTGTGGTATAAATTGTGTCTGTACAGTGAAAATTGTGGCCATGGCAGCGAGTTAAAGACAAAAGTTTTAGACGATTTTTAGAGCCCTCTCCACTCTAGTTCACAGCATTCTGTTCAATACACACCCATTGTAAACTGAGAATTTCTCCACTTTTGCTCATGGTACTTTGAGAGGCACAGATGAAAAACGGTAAAAGATATGAAAAAGATGAAAACATGAGTGAATAGATGAGACTTGTGGCAACATTTGAGAGTTGGAATGGAGTCTGTAACACAAAGTATGGAGACGCTGTAAATGCTAGAAAAAGCCCTAAGATTGGTGTCTTTCTCCCCCCTGCTGCCATTCATTTCCTATGGGACAGCTTTCGAAGATCGTCAGGACGTTTTTCTGACATCTCACCTTATGGAGGCCATAAAATCCAAACTAAACGAGTAATGAAAAAGTTACGAATAACTTTTGATTAGAACAAGTTGATCTGTCATCTGTGCAAGTTTGAAGCCGATTGGATAAGCGGTGTATGAGAAGAAGATTTTTTAGGAAAGGCAATTTTAAGGCAAAATCTTACTTTGAAAGGGCAAATATCTCACTTCATGTTGGATTTAGGTCAGGGGTGTCAGCGCGTGATTTTTAGGTCTTCATGAGACGAACACGCCACTTTTGGTTTCATGTTTCTACGACGTTCCTACAGGCCGTGGCGGCCATTTTTGTGTGCCTAGGTGGCGCTAGAGAGCCCATTTTGGCACTTCAGGGGTTAATGTCATGATTTTCTAAAATTTTTCACCGGTTCTGATGTGCGTGCCAATTTTGGTGAGTTTTTCAGCATGTTTAGGGGGTCAAATTCCAGTTCAAAGAGGCGGCGGGAGAAAGAATAATAATAATTAAAGCTGCAAGCAGCGTTTGGCGGGACCTCACACTCGCGCCCGTTTCGGGCCCCAGCTTATGTCGTCACTGTGAATTATTTAGAAATATCAAACATGTTGCCACAAACATCAGAAAATCCTTACAGAGCTGAACGTTTTGATGTTTGAATGCTTTCTGTAGCTGTACGTATGGATAAGTGATGTCACGATATGCAAATTAGATGAGTGAATTTATTCCCTTCAGATTCCTCGTCCTTTATTTTGAGGAAGAGACAACAAAAACAACACAAAACAAAATAAATTTACTATGTAAATATGTTCAAAATGTTGTTTTACTGAGATGTATGAAATCCAATATGGCCGCCGCCTAGTGACGTTACAATATGCAAATTAGATGAGTTAATTTAATCCCATGACAAATTTTGGGTCATGATGAATATTTTTCTCATTTACAGTATGCCTTTATCTCTCACCACTTTCAAGCCCCAGACTTTTGAAATGTTGAAATGAAAATGGAATATTTTCCTCAATAAAGTCTGGCACCTAAAGGTTTAAAATGGAGTTTGTGCCCCTGTCATGTCTGCATGTAAGATTTAGACACACACACACATCATGTTTCTGTGAGTTTGTGTGTGACAGCGGTTGCCATGGTGATGAAGTAGGTGCACCTGGCAGAAGAGCAGAGAGAGAGACAGACAGAACACAGAGAGACCTGTTTTAGTGGAGATTTAAGTCCTCGAAGAAGTTCTTCCCATTCCCAAACCGCTGGTCCAATCATCAAAATAATGTGATCATGAGAGAGATAAAGTTATACAGAAGATCTGTTTAGCAGCAGTTGAACTGGTATGTGTGCGTCTTTAAAGCCGATACAATAAACAGTGTAGGAGGAGATGTGTTTTTTTTTAAGAGCACGTTTGAGGGGAAATCTTACTTTGAAAGGGCAAATAGCTCACTTCCTGTTGGATTTAGGTCATGGGTGTTAGCGTGTTATTTGTAGGTCGAACACTCCAGTTTTGGTTTGATCTTGATACGACATTCCTACGGGCTGCAGTGGCCAGTTTAGTGCACCTATATGGCGCTAGAGAGCCCATTTTGGCACTTTAGGGGTTAATAATGTGTATTTGCTGTTTGAAATGAAGTTTCTGCTGCTGTAATCTGTCCTTTAAAGATTGTGAGACACACAGACCAGAGAGCCCTGTGGCTGTGTCTGTGTGTGCAGTCGTTGTCATGGCGATTAATGACTTGCCCGCACCTGTGGCAGACACAGACACGTCAGGAGAGCAGATCACCAAAGGCTGTTTATAAAGGGATTTAACTCCTCGAACAATTGCTTCGCATACCCAAACCGTTGGTCCAAGCAAGAAAATAAAGTGATTTTGAGAGACAGCCACGTCTCGTGAACGCACGTGTCGCGTTTTATATTTCTCGAGTCAAAAATGTGGTCAGGGGAGCGAGTTTAAAATGTGTTGCACCCCAGCTGTTTCCAGAAATTTCTCCTCTGAGTTTACATGGGAGTGAATGAGAAAAAAATCAGCGCTCCCTTCGCTTTGGAGCCACTCAGCAAAAATGTGTACGTGTGAGAGATTCCATGTCAACGTATCTGTGAGCAGGACAAATTTTCCTATGTTTTGTGGTATAAATTGTGTCTGTACAGTGAAAATTGTGGCCATGGCAGCGAGTTAAAGACAAAAGTTTTAGACGATTTTTAGAGCCCTCTCCACTCTAGTTCACAGCATTCTGTTCAATACACACCCATTGTAAACTGAGAATTTCTCCACTTTTGCTCATGGTACTTTGAGAGGCACAGATGAAAAATGGTAAAAGATATGAAAAAGATGAAAACATGAGTGAATAGATGAGACCTGTGGCAACATTTGAGAGTTGGAATGGAGTCTGTAGCACAAAGTATGGAGACGCTGTAAATGCTAGAAAAAGCCCTAAGATTGGTGTCTTTCTCCCCCCTGCTGCCATTCATTTCCTATGGGACAGCTTTCGAAGATCGTCAGGACGTTTTTCTGACATCTCACCTTATGGAGGCCATAAAATCCAAACTAAGCGAGTAATGAAAAAGTTACGAATAACTTTTGATTAGAACGAGTTGATCTGTCATCTGTGCAAGTTTGAAGCCGATTGGATAAGCGGTGTATGAGAAGAAGATTTTTTAGGAAAGGCAGTTTTAAGGCAAAATCTTACTTTGAAAGGGCAAATATCTCACTTCCTGTTGGATTTAGGTCAGGGGTGTCAGCGCGTGATTTTTAGGTCTTCATGAGACGAACACGCCACTTTTGGTTTCATGTTTCTACGACATTCCTACAGGCCGTGGCGAGGACTGCTCTATGAGCAGTCTTCTGCCTTAGGGCTCGGTCCCTAATAATAAACGGAGCAAAAACAATAGGGTCCTCGCCTTTGGCGAGGACTGCTCTGTGAGCAGTCCTCTGCCTTAGGGCTCGGTCCCTAATAATAAACGCTACAAGAACAATAGGGTCCTCGCCCTTCAGCCGAGGTCCCTAATAATTAAAGCTGCAAGCAGTGATGAACGGGCCCTTGCACCTACACGCAACTCGGGGGGGCTGGCAGAACGACTTCTGACGCATCAGTTCATTTCTGTCAAAGTTAGACATCGCATGCAGGAGCAACTTGGCCTATCCTTGTTACAGTGCTGGAATGACATATTTCACATTTTGTATCACTTCCTCTTTCCACTAGGGGGAGTTGTAGTGTGCACTAATTATACATCATGTTTTTATAAATCAACTACACACCACAGTGTGTAACTTTCAGATGAATCAAACGATAAGTGTTTGAGACCTACTTCCTGTCACCACTAGGTAGCACTATGAGTATCAGGAAATATGGTCATATAAATGTTTTCAGGGCAGAACTAATATGAATCATCTGAAGTTTGATGGAGATCAGAACATTTACGGCAACAATATAGCAATTTCCTGTTTCATGGCGAGACCTCATAATTAAACCCTCTGCAGCACGTATTTACACTAATGATATGTCATGTTTGTGTACATCAAATACACACCACAGCACTGAAATTTCAGGTTAATCCAAAGATAAGTGTCTGGTAAGAAGTACTTCCTTTCACCACTAGGTAGCGCTATGACTATCATGGAATACTGTCATATAAATGTGTTCAGGGTGGGACAAATATGAATCATGTCAAGTTTGGTGGACAACAGACCATTTACTCCAAATTTATAGCAATTTCCTGTTTCATGGCGAGACATCAAAAGTAAACTCTCTGCAGCGCGCGTAGACACTAATGATACGTCATGTTTGTGTACATCAAATATAGACCACAGCACTGAAATTTCAGGTGAATCCAAAGATAAGTGTCTGGTAAGAAGTACTTCCTTTCACCACTAGGTGGCGCTATGACTATCACGGAATATTGTCATATAAATGTGTTCAGGGTGGGACAAATATGAATCATGTCAAGTTTGGTGGACAACGGACCATTTACTCCAAATTTATAGCAATTTCCTGTTTCATGGCGAGACATCAAAATTAAGCCCTCTGCAGCACACGTAGACACTAATGATATGTCATGTTTGTGAACATCAAATATAGACCACAGCATTGAAATTTCAGGTTAATCCAAAGATAAGTGTCTGATAAGAAGTACTTCCTTTCGACACTAGGTGGCGCTATGATTATCAGGCAATATGGTAATGAAAATGTGTTCAGGGCGGGACTAATATGAATCATGTGAAGTTTGGTGGAGATTGGACCATTTATGCCAGAGCTACAGCAATTTCGTTTTTCATGGCGAGACCTCAAGATTCAACGCTCGGCAGCGGGCGCGCCATTCAACATTGGGCAAATCCTGTGATAACTTTTGGTCACAACGTAGTCACGCTTACATACACCAAGTTTGGAGCCAATCTGATTAAATCTGTAGGACAAGTTCATTAATTTACAAGCCCTGGAAATGGGCAAAAATGCACAAAAGTGGCACAAGTAAATTCAAAATGGCGGACTTCCTGTTGGGTTTGGAGTATCGCTCCAAGAGACTTTTTTGTACATAATTGAGTATTACAGGTGCCTACCAAGTTTGATACATGCAGGTCAAAGCAGCTTTGGGGGCTGCTTAATTGAAATATTCTAGGGGGCGCTGTTGAGCCATCTTGGTGCATCAAAGCACAAAAATCACATCAGACAACAGGACTTGTGACCTGTGATGTGTATGCCACGTTTGGTGAGTTTTCAAGCATCCCTTGTCCCTTCAAAACAACATCGTGTTTGATGGCGAACAAGGCGGCGCCACGGTGACAGCGTTTGATGAAAACTAAAAAGCTTCATTTTTAAGCATCATCAAGGTCCAAGGACTTAGACCAGCAAGTTTGAGTTTGGTCTGATTAACCTGCTAGAAGCTGGACATCAAAGAATGTATAAAGTAGCTTTCTGTTGCCAGACGGTGGCGCTATGGCGGTGATTCAAAATTCCTCTGTAGATGTGTTCAGGGCTGGACTGTCATCATATGTGTGAAGTTTTGGCAAGATATTCCAACGTGGAGTCAAGTTACAGCAACGTTTATCATCACGGCAAAACATCAAAGTTCGCCGCCAGGCCGTGGCCACGCCCTTTGACGAAAACTCACAGTTTGCACAATAAAGCATCATTAACGTCTTATGACTTTTTTCACCAAGTTTGAAGTGGATCTGGTCAAGTCTGTAGGAGACGTACATTAAAGTCTAAAACATGACATTTTCCATTGCCAGTAGGGGGCACTATGTTTATCTCAGATTATTGACATGTAGATGCGTTCAGGACGGGACTGGCATCAATCCTGTGAAGTTTGGCCAAGATTGGACCATGTATGCTGGAGTTATAAACTACTTCCTGTTTAGTGGCGAGACCCCTAACTTTGACGCCATCCCATGGTCACACGCATTGATGAAAACTCAAGCTTTTGATAACTTTTCATCTTCAAGGTCTTGGGGTGGGACAGACCAAGGTTTGAAGTCAATCGGATAAAATCTCTAGGACTAGTTCGTTCATTTATGACCTCTGGAAATGGCCAAAAATGCATCAAAATTGCACAGTAAATTCAAAATGGCCGACTTCCTGTTGGGTTTAGAGCATGCCTCCAAGAGGCTTTTTTGTACGTCTCTGGGCGTTACATAAGCCTGCCGAGTTTCATACATGTAGGTTAAACTAGCTTCAGGGGCTGTTTCCTCAAACTTTTGTAAGTCAAGGCAAGGCAAGTTTATTTGTATAGCACAATTCAACACAAGGTAATTCAAAGTGCTTTACAGAGACATTAAAAGCAAAAAGACACAATTTAAAACAATAAAAACAGTCGATTAAAAAGGGAAATAGAAATTGAGAATGATAGTGATAATAATAAAATACAGTAACATAAAATAAAAACAGGCTCAATACATTGAACAGTCAGGATAAGAAACGAAGTAGAATAATAAAAGGCATAAATCAGCAGTGTGTAGTTAAAAATTACGGGCAATAGAATACAGCAGGTAAGTATTTAATCTAAGAGTATGCTTCAGTAGGGGGTGCTACTGAGCCATTTTTTGGAACCCGCACACGAGACCCTTAAAATATCAAATTTTTCACCAGTTCTGAGATGTGTGCAAAGTTTCATGAGTTTTCGGGTATGTTAAGCCTCCCAAAATGGCAATTCATTTGGAGGAAGAAGAATAATAATAATAAAAAATCCTTGTATTTCAATAGGGTCCTCGCCCCGCTAGGTGCTCGGGCCCTAATAATAATAAAAATTCCTTGCATTTCAATAGGGTCCTCGCACCGCTAGGTGCTCGGGCCCTAATAATTCCTTCAGTTTAAAGAGGGCCTTCGCCCGGCCTTCGGTCAGTGCTCGGGCCCTAATAATTCCTTCAGTTTAAAGAGGGCCTTCGCCCGGCCTTCGGTCAGTGCTCGGGCCCTAATAATTCCTTCAGTTTCAAGAGGGCCTTCTCCCGGCCTTTGGTCGGTGCTCGGGCCCTAATAATAAATAGCATGATTACAATAGGGTCCTCACGGACGACTTTGTCGTCGCTCGGGCCCTAAATAATAGTAATAAACAGCATGATTACAATAGGGTCCTACGCGGACAACTTCGTCGTCGCTTGGGCCCTAATAATAATAATAAACAGCGCGATTACAATAGGGTCCTACACTGACGACTTCGTCGTCGCTCGGGCCCTAATAAATGAAGACAGTGACATATTTTCAATAAAAACAATGAGTTGAACGTTCATTTCAAGCTTTTGTAGTACAGTGAATTTCAGAATTGTGCGAGTGCGGCCAAAGAGCGGATGCAGGAAACTCGATATGGACTTGAAAATCAGATTCGGAGTGGGGGGGTTTCAGAGTGGGGGTGGTTCGGAACGGTGGTGTTTCGGAATGGAAGGCTGTCCCCGGCTGGGCAGCGCGTCTGTGCTCATCTAGAGCATCATGCCTTGATGAAGTGAAAGGAATAAAGATAAAGATAAAACCCTTTTACTTTTATTATTATTATCTTATTATGCCAACTTAAGAATTAAATTTGTTTATTTGGTTGTTTTAGCTCTTTTCTTTGGAGTGGAAACTGACGCAAATGAGCTCATTAATCAATGAGGGGGAAACAACATGATTCGACGATTAGTCGGCTAAAGGAAAAATCTGCCAAATCAGATTCGACTATGAAAATTCTTAGTCAGGCGCACCTCTATCCCTGGAAATAATTTCCATTGTAGATTTACACAGATATTTTGGCTAGTGGTTTCCTGGCTGGTCTCTTGTTCTGGTGCAGAGTGACAGATGATAATTACTGGTAGAAGGCAATTATCAATACATTTACAATTATGCAAAATAGAAAATATGTTGTCAAGAACTGAACTATACGGATTTGATTTGTACCTCTAAATTATAGAGCATCATGTGGCAGACTATACTATACAGCACCAGCCTGCCCTGCAATCAACCACTATACTAGAGACTATAAATTATGACACCGCAGACTGCACTCACATTACACATTGTGCGGTCACAGTACAGTGCCACACTGCCGCAACATTTATGAAAGACAACTGTCATTGGACAGTGGGCAGAAACACAAAGGTGCTACAGAGACTGTGAGATCACATGTAACTGAGGTTCCAGGCCAGATTTGACCCCACCGTTACTCAGCATGCATCTTAGCTGACTGCAGCACCCAGACAGCTCAGACACATCAATCTATATCAGAGGGATTTTTAATGAGCTGCCTTATCCTATTGATGTGGATGAGTTGTGGTGCAGGCCGCTCCTCCAGGCCAGCCTGATGTCCCTTGGGCCTGGTCATCCAGCCAGCTCATTGTTAGGTTTGCATTCATCTACACACACACACATACACACACACACACACACACACCTCCACAGACAAGGCAAGTATCCCCATAGCTCACACAGCCTGTCTACTGCATATACATAGGGTATAGAAAACAGATATGGGGAGGGAGCACTGTGTGTGTGTGTGTGTGTGTGTGTGTGTGTGTGTGTGTCTGATGCTTGCAAGTGCATGAATGTATGGGGATCCTTTTGATGACCTGACTTCCCCCCTGTCCTCCACACATTGATTTTCCACCCTCTTTGTCTCAGCCCACAGAGAGGTGTATACACAAGTTATTTTTAAATATCTGGAAGTAAGTTTAAGTCCTGTAAACTGTAACACTGCAGAGATACAGGCTTACATTAGAGAAGTATATTTAATTATATTTTAATAGGATGTCTTTCTTTTTTACTGATCTGTCCCTAGTGTAAAGGAACAGTCTGTAAGATTCTGGGGGGTTTAAGGGTGGGGGGTGGGGGGGATTGTCCCCTCCATTTAAAAAAAATGTCCACAATCATAGTTTTACAAAATATCTGCATCTACACTACAGCGCTAAAACAACTCCAATCACTCACGTGTGTAGTGTTCATGCAGACAGCGGCGCAGCTGCAGAGCTGCCTGCTGCTGCGAGTACTGCGAGTATTTCCACAACTGAAAGCAGGTACTCCACATATTTATGGAGCTGTGCACCCACTGCATTTTCAGCAACATGGTCCTGCAAATATTTCACAAATGTTAACAAATGAAGGGATTGCGTCCACAGAAACGTTGCTAGGAGACATTTATTTTGAAACAGAAACAGGGCGTGTTGAGTCAAAATAAAATACTGCACGCAAATGCAAATATGGTATGATGTCAATATGAGTATCAAAAGACTATTTTCACTGCCTATTTGTTGCTGAAAACGTGCATCACATGGAAAAACAGGCGAGCCCTGAGATTCCTTTTCTCCAGATGTTCTGCAGCCTCATTTAAAAATAATAGTGCTGCTCTGGTCATGTATGAGTTTTCCTTCCACTCCTCATCGACAAAAATTCCACTTTGTTTGTCCTACAATCTGCTGGTATGACAGGTCCTGATCCAAAACCAACGGTTCTGGGGGACTTTAAACCTGGATTGATGTGGAGCAAAAACACTGGGTGCAGCAGATGTCTCCGTTCGTCCATGAAATGGTGAGTTTAAGTGTAAAGTACATGGTCATGTTGTTGTTAGCCAAGCATTGCTAACAAAACATTAGCAAACCAGAAGTTCGACATTGTTGTTGCTGTTTCCAGTATTTGCTCACAAAGCATCAATAGGCATGCACAATTTGAGAAGATTACATCATCTTTTTCCAAATGCTCCATTTTACACATCCACACAAATAAACAGTAAACAGGGTTTTGATAAATCTTCACCTCAGACATTTCAAAAAATATCCGTTTTAGTGACCTAAAACTCCGTGTGCATGTGGAAGAGAGGCCCAAATGCAGAGAGAAGAATCTGTTCACAAACATATCTGAATATGTATAGACAGGGCCTCAGTGGAATCTTGCTGTGAGGATTGCAAATTGCAACCAGTTCAGCATTTATTACTCAGGAAGTTTTCACCAGGAGCTGAATTATTTCCAGAGGTCTCTTCCTCCCTAAAACAAACAGACAAGGTGATTTAAACAGGTAAAAACACTGTATGAAGGAGTCCCACCATGGAAATGAATGTTTTTCCAAAGCTGTCTGGTTTTTTGCCGACGGGCCCCCAGCCCACCACCTCCTATTTTGTGCTCACCTGTTTTTTCCTCTGATAACTTAAGATCCAGACATTTAGCAGGTTTTTATCAGAAGAGGTCTCTATCGCAGGTGATTTAAACTGGTAAAAACACTGAAAAAAGCAGTGTCAAGATTAAAAGGCTTTCATTGCAAGGGGCTGCTAACCACAGTGGCTGCTGCAAAAAAACACAAAAGCGTGGAATCACAAAAGGCCATATCTAGAGTCAGTGTTTGGTTTGTCTGTTCTGGGCTACTGTAGAAACATGACGGTGCAACATCTCTGTAGATGAGGAGTTGCTCAGGTAACAAAAACAAGATTGTTTTTTATTATACACTAAAGAAAACATACTTATTATATTATATTCCATTTCTGCCAGTATATGCCCTAAATCCTAAACACTGGAGCTTTAATTTGCTGTTGATGCTATTTCCTGTTATAGAAAACTCATATGTTCCCCATGTTAACCTGTCTCCATGAATTGTCAGAGCACAAATACTGTAAATTTTCATCAAGTCAACAATAGAGTCATGTCAAACTACTCTGCTGCTCTGAGGTTCTTTTTTAACACAGTTCTTCTTGCTCACTAATTAACTGCATTCATTTGATTTCACAGTTGTTTTTTGTTTGTTTGTTTTGCATCAATAAAACTAAACAACTTCAAATAAAATGCATAGGGCCCAGAATTTGGTGCTTTGCCCCAAATCTTTTTGAACCTACATTAAATTACATAACATTGCTGTTTGAAAGCTGTAGCATTGTCATGCAGGCCTGTTCTTCTCTTTCCCATCTAGATAATGCCAATAAACCTTTCTGTCTCTGCTAGTCTTGACTACACTGTATACAAGTCTCTTGGCACAAAAAGGCAAAAAAAAAAAACACATTCAAAGTTAAGAAACAATGAAAAAAATTGCTCCCAAAAATAAAATTTCCTTGTTTGAATCTCAGCAGAGGTAAGATAAGCAGTGTAAATGTCTCAGCTGTCAAAAATCGTAGGAGATGATCAGAGATTTGGAGAATATGGATGAATGAATGAATGATGAGCATGCAAATAAGGTAGTGGTGGCAAAGCTGGCAATTTGGAGGCGAGGGATGATCCCAGACCATGTTCAGAATTTATTTATTTATTTTTCTACAAAGACTGAAGCAGCATCAGAGCTGACATTAGTGACTGTAATAAATGGATGCAGCAAAGAGATGGGGAAGGCTCCCTTGTTCCCTCCCCGCCACTCTCTGTTGTTCTCCAGCATTCCCTGATGAATGTTAGCAGAACATCAGGTGGGCTGCAAGAGAGAAAGAGAACTAGAGAGTGACCAAAAGGATATAAAAAAAAAAGGCTGCTACTACTACTGAAAGTGAGACTGTGAGTGGTGTGACATTGATTGATGTCTGAGCGCTCTTCCTGATCCACTGATTAAACCCATCAATCTATATGCAGAAGAGGTGTCTGATGCAAATGGACCCAATCAAGCAGGACAAAATGGTTTTGTCAGGAAGTTATGGAAATAACTAAAGGTAAGGCCGAGAGAACGCAGTGAGCAAGCAGGGATCTGATGCCGTGATGCTCCAAATTAGGAGATTACATGCTCGCCGCTCCCCACTGTTTGGTCCTGCTCTGACGCTCAAATTGTTCTGCCATTCTTTCTTTCTTTGCTTAGCGGTCAAAGCCCAGTGCCGGCATACGCTACACTACACAATGCAATTGCCCAGACCACTTCAGCTGCAGCATCAGTACGATGAGAAAGGGGAGATATTATAAAAATAAAAATATAAAAATAAAACCCGTTCCACTGCTTCCAGACATTACAGGGGTCTACTTCTGGCATTAGGTGGTCATCAACAGTTATTCTTTGACCAGTAGGGGAATTATGAGTCACATTTGACCTTTGTTGTTCAGCCACATAAGCAAAAAGCCTTGTGTTTGTCTCCGGGAGCAGATTTCTGATGTTGAATCACAGCAGTGAGAGTTCCACACCACCTGAGCAGCCTGACCTACCAGCAGCTCATTTGAATAGAAGAAAAAAAAAACACATTTGTTGTCAGGGAAAATGCATCTCTCTTAAGAGCAGAAAGAAAAAAATGAATTACCTTCGAAGGCATCAAGCCGTTAATTCCAGATGGGTCCTGTTTTTTTTTTTTTTTTCTTGAAAGGGGGGGGACTTTCTTTTTCCACCTTTCTTTTGTTGCCCTCATCTGCCATGCCTGACCATTTCAATATCTCAGCCTATCTAATAACAGTCATTTCTCTGTGGATTCTCTGTCTCACACACACACACATACACACATGCGCACACATGCACGCACGCACACGCACACGCACACGTGCGCGCGCACACACACACACACACACACACACACACACACACCAGCCAATTGCGATCCGAATCAGTTTAATTAAGTAACAAATTCTGTTGGCATAGTAACAGCTCAGCTAATTTATCATGGGAAATAGTCTGTTAGACACACAGGTTGCTTGGCAACAGCCAATGGTGGTGTGAGATGTAGTGGTGACAAATTGCATGAGATGCAGATGCGTGTGACGGCAGGCTGCTGTGTTTGAGTGGCGTCAGGAGAAAGAGGGGTGACTGAATGTTGGTGTGAGGAGATGCTGAGATGTGGACACATGACCCTATACTTTTTATCAGTATTCATAAGAAACATTCTACTTTCAACATGTGTCCTAACTAATGTTGGAAGGGTTAATTCTAAAATGTATTCCTGTACAGCAGTACTAGTCAACTTTTAATAAGAATACAGTGCCAGAGTGCATAAAAAAGCATAAAAATAGAGCTTGTTTATTATCAGAAAAAGTGCCAAGAAAGGATCCTCCAGACCCCCCAGCAGAGATCCAGTATACGCCTCAAATGCCCTTAAATACTAGAAATGTCATTTTGCAAGAGTGGCCCCCAGCCAAACAAGTTGAGTATTCCTGCTTTACAGCTTAATAAACTCATGCCCTCCCATGCAGCATTTTCCATTAGATTAACTAAAGTCCCCCAATCTCACCTCTAAAGCTGCTAATAAAGGCCTGGTGTGTATCAATACACTGATCAGATTAATATAGTGATGTTGCCCATCAAATTTAACAGCAGAACCTCAGCTACAAGTCTGTAAAAAAACTTTTTACATGCCCCAAACTCAGTTTTAACATCAACTAAATAAACAACAACAACAACTAACTCCAACAACTCCAAACAGCACCGATATTCCGACCCATTCGTTATATTTCGGGCTCTAACTCGACCACACATGATTCAAAACACACACTGTTCATCTCAAATGAAAGCTGAGACTCCACTCTTTCCACATGTATACTCCAAATCACTCTACCACAAACCATCAGAGCTACAGCCCAAAGAACAACAGAAACAGAAATCTTTTTGCCAAAATATATTTGTAATATGACTCTCGCCGTAAAATGCGCATTCTGCTGTTGATTCACGCTCCGTTCGCGTACTACCAGAAGTTGTCCGTCATTCAAATGAATCCGGGCGGAAAAAAAGGTTCCAGGGGAACCAAAACAATGGCCACTCACAGCAGCCGACATTGCCCCACAACGCGTTCCTCTGACTCTGATTGGCTTACAGTGCTGTCAATCTCGTTTTGGTGGGTATAGCGTCATTCTATTGGCTTTAACGATTCAAATGAGGTGTCAATCACTCAAATCGGCCAAGCCGTTGCGGAGATACGGGCCTCCAAAGCTCAGAATAGAAACTCAGGTTCAAATGTAGTAGGTGCGTATTGGTCAGTTTGGAGTGGGAAATAGAGTAAAAAACGAAACAGACAGTTGTATGTGTATATCCTAAACATCATTAGGGATTTACAGAAACAAAAAATGAAAGATATAGGATTGTACAGGACAAAAATCACATGCAAACATGGTGCAATTTTAGAGAGCTCGTCTGAATTTTCTGTACTAAAACCTCTCTAATATTGTTCTGCTTCTTTTTATGAGAATCAACCTTTGCAGAGTTAATGTTTACATATTGTACTATGATTTGATAGAGGTTTAGAGCTGCAGCTGCATCATTCCAACGGGATACTCAAACTAAAAATGCTTTTTTTTAGGCGAACCTCAAAATATTTCATTTGTGCTGTGTGCCATCTTCATTTACTCCTCACATATAACACATATACTGATATTTACACATCTTAACAAATCTCACAAGTATTCCCTTTACCATGACATCAAAAGTATTCAAATAGACCTTGTGGTTTCAGAGATATATTCATTTCATTATGGATATGCAATTTTCGAGCAGAGGCCTATAAAATAGGGTCAGGGTTTATAAGGTTAATCAAACTAAGTAGCATATTCTAAATACTTTGGATTACTTTGGATTAATTTTAGAATTTTTTAATTGAACTTTGCTCTCTGTCCACAGTAAATCTGTTAAATATGTACTTCTATTATGTCATGGGAACTAACCAGGCAGGATACGAAATTGACTTAACTTAACTTAAACGATGGCCAGATACTTTCTGTCATCCTACATTTGTATATTTTAACCCTCTGAAAATGGAGTGGGGGGGTTGTTGTTTACATGATCCTTAAAATCGATCTAAAATAAAAACTGTGAGAGCTAGAGCATGTATTCTTTTGCAACAGAAACCTAAGATTTCTGTCTTTCGTGCCATCACATTCTCTGCGTGCATTGGTATCATTACGTTAGACTACAAGCAGTCCAAAAGACAGTGAAAACGTGCATTGACACCACAGTATTGTTGTGTTATGGCCTTGGGAGATCATGTTTTACATGATCCTGTTTCCAATTGATCGAACATAAAAACTATAATAGCTAGAGAATTCACTTTTTTGGAGCAGAAAGCTGAGACTTCTGTCTTCATCATGTTGTTTGCTTGTGATGATGTCATTATGTTATGCTACAAGCTGCCTACAAGACAATGAAAACATGCGGTGGTGCCAGAGGAGCAGAGTGAAAGGAATGTCTGTTGTAATTTTTTGAATCTATGACATAATTTCAATATTTTTATCAACTGTTATGGTTCATTGACTCAAATAACTTTCAGCTTTTAGGTTGTACAGATTTTAGGGACATGAAGCATCTGAAAGAAATGACAATCACAATAAGCAAAAATACCAACAAATGCATTGGCGAACCATTTCTATGGCAGAGTTCATAAGGTTAAACAGAAAACACAATTTTTATATTGTGATATTTACTGGAAATGACATACAATATAGGGGGCTGTGGATTTTGACAGGCTGTGATACTGCTTTATGTTATGGGGCCAAAGGTTCTGGAATAAATAAGCTTTCAAAGATCCAAATCTTAATCTCATAATAAACCTATATCTCCATCAAAATTCTGTTCCTCTTCTCATTTCATATGGACAGCAAACATCAAACACATCACTGCTTCCTGTGCACTTGAGAATTTCTTTTCTTTCTTTTTTTCTAATTTTATTCTATTTTACTCCCAGGAAAGACCTTGCAGACACCAGCTGTTTACAGCAGCAGATGTAAAAGCTTTCATGGACTGGCTATAGGTTGACTCCCTGCTGTGTTATAGCAATCAGTGGCAGAAAAGCAGCAACACTGACATTTATTCATATGAAAATGTCACTGATTATTACTTTAAAAGTTACTGGAAATGCGGCCACAGTGATAACAACTCAAGACCAAACACGTGTACATGTAGATGTGAAGTGAAACGAAAGTAGCCTTCAGTAACATCACTGAAGGATTTGCATAGAGCACATTTCTTAGAGGCTTCAGTTAGTACAGGGACAGTGGAATTATTCATTTTATTGTGCACTTTGGTTGCTCTGTTCTGGTGTTCTTGTGGAACAATGTTCAACAATTTATCAGACAAACTCAAGGCAATATCTGCCACTGTTCCATGTGATTTAGAGTGGTTCGACTCTCAAGAGATATACTTTTCCCACTGCCACTACAAAATATCTGTCTAATGTTAATAACCAGTACCTGAATTGGGCCTCTACTCACCAGTATGTTGTATTTCTGTCCAACTATGTATTTATTACTCTATTCCGTTCCTTGCTAATGTATGTAGGGGCATGTAGGGCAAAAAAGTTTGCTGCTCAAACAAGTTTTAAGAGCAGGAACATCTGCAGTTGTGTATTCTAGTTGAGTCAGAAAATGCTGACTTCGAGCTCATATTTCTGCTCATTCCTCTGGTCCTGTCCATATCTGCACAAAGTTTGGCCTGTATCAAGGGCAAATATGTTTCTAATTTGTGCAAATCAATTGCTACTACTATCAATATGGATAGATTACTGAATGGGCCTAATGGGCACAGGCCCAGGGGCCCAAAGTATCAGGAGGCCACATGGCCTTCATCTGCAAAATGTCCCTCAAATGAACACATACTGACCAAGAGGAGACTCAAAGTGACCACAAGGAGATGCAAAGGAACTGCAATGAGACACTAAATAATTACAAAAACAGCAATGGAGACAAAAAATGACTACAAAGAGAGCCAAAACAACCACCATGGCACACAGCACAACTAAAAAGAGATGCAAAACATCCACAAAGAGAGGCAAAACAAGTACAGAGACACAGACAGACAAAACAACCACAAAGAGACACAAACGACTACAAAGAGAGACAAAATGACCACAAAGAGACAAAGAACAACTACAAAGAGAGACAAAACAACCACAAAGAGACACAAAACAACTACAAGGAAGGACAAAACAACCACAAAGGGACAAAGAATGACTACAAAGAGAGATAAAACAACCTCAAGAAGAGTCAAGAAACACAAAACTGCTGGAAAGGAAACAAAATTACCTCAAAAACAGACAAAACATCCTTAAAGAGACACAAAATGACCACAAAGAGACACAATACCACAAAGATATGCATAACGACTACAAAGAGACGCAAAACCATCACAAAGTCTGTGTGTCTTACCCCTATAGTGAATGAGTGTTTGAGAAGGTGGTTGAGAAGTGAGAATGTTTGACTGTTTCATTCTTAATTAAGAACACTGAAGGGTGTTCTTTTCCTAAACTTGCTCTCGCTGCAAATCTTTGGTCTAAACTGAGCTTTAAGAAACCTGGATACAGCGCTGGAGGCAGGACTTTGTTGATTCCAGGCTTCCAGGAATGCAGTTTAGCCTTGTGGCCAATCTTTTATAGTGGCCACTCACAGTATTGCAGCAAAAATGATATAAGACTTAGCTGGATAATCTGAGCTGGTTCTGCATCACTGGGCCCATAGAGCATTATAAACTTCTGCCAGCCAAGCAGCTACCTCTTTTTTAGCATTCTGCTGACTTGATGGGGATAAAATGATATAATCATGCAGCTTCTCTAGACATTTCAAATAGTATCAGTCCCATGAATCAAATTGTGAAAGTGAAACAAAACATTTCCCAAGGGTTGTGACACTCAACAAATGTATCCACTGATTTACAGATGTCTTTTTCACAGTGTAAGTGTATTGGGAAAAAGGCACCAATTGTGAGAGACAGCAAGCCCAAATAGTGGCAGCAGCAGCTCGCAGTGGCACTTCCTGAGGCAGGCTCAGCTGCCACTGATATATATTTGTCATATTTATCATAACCAGATCATACACACTACATGGTGGGCTTGGAAGTAGAGGGCTGCATTGGGATTGGGTCCCGCCGGGTCCCGCGGGACCAAACCCAAATCTTGCGGGAGCGGGCGGTTTGAACTTTGCTGCGGGCGGGAACAGGCGGCTAAAAAAAAAAAACACTGTGGGATCAGGATGTAGCCTATAGCGACAGGATGGAGTTAACAAATGATGTGGAAAATAAGCTCTGAAGGCGCACTGAGCCCTCTATTTCCCAGCGCTCTCAAAGCTGGCGCGTTTCATCTTCAGTATCCCCGCATCCAGTGCACCTTCAGAGCGGGCCTTTAGTGTCTGTGAGCGCATCTTGGAAGAAAGACGCACGGGATTGGGACCGCAGTCGGTCAGCAACATTCTCTTCCTCCACAGCAATATTATGGCCAAGTGATTCATTTGTTAAATTCATTCGTTTCATTAGTTAACTTTGTTTATTTTATGTTATTTACTTATTAGTGTTATTTGAGCCACTCACATACTCTCGTTGCTATTTGTTAATTACATAAAGAGCCGTGATGATGCCGGTGTTATTGAGCATAGGCTTTATCTTTATCTCATTAATGTTTCTTATTCAGGTCTCTCTTAGAAAAGAGACCTTAACCTCAATCACTGCATGATTATATAAAGGTAGAAAAATAAATAAAATACAGAGGAGGAGAATAGGATATGAAACAGCCTTTATTTCATTAAAAACTAAATGAAAACAACGAAATAGGAGCGCTATTCCTGACCAGTGCATCAAAAGACATGCAGGCCAGGGAAACGAAACAAACAACTTCATGAATCTCTTTATTAATAGCCTATAAAATGACGTGTTTTCTCCTGCGGGACGGGAGAAGACACAAAATCAATGCATCTCTATTATTGTGCGGGCATAAATTCTCAGAGTTTTGTGGGAGCGGGCGGGAGTGTAACACACATGTTGCGGTTGCGGGCGGTAATGGTCAGAAATTCAGCGGGAGTGGGCAGGAGCGGGATGAAGAAAACAGTACCGCGCAGGGCTCTACTTGGAAGTAATTCTACCGCTTGGCTACTTTCAAAAATTTACTTCAAAGCCCAGCCCACTTCCTGGGAGCCTGAAACAAATAAGGAGACAAATAATGTAGCTGGCTGCCTGAACAGATACAGATACAGAGACAGATAATGGTCTACTTACTTATTCCTAATTACTATTTTAGAGATTGACAAAAAAGTCATGATGGAAATTTAAGCTCTCTATGTCTTTTTTTAAGAATACATTTCTATATATTTGACCTTTGACCTTTTAGTCTTGTGTCATTGTGGTTTGACTATATACTCAACTGTACTTTACTGCAATCACTATCCATCATAATCATCCTCACACCACAGCTAAAGAGCCTGCACATCTGTGCCATTTACTGTAGTCTCAAGACACAAATTCAAAAGAGGAAAGTACAGCTCTGACAGGACTCTAATTCCTAACAGCTCCAGTTTTTCATAACAATTGTCATGAATTGTGGGGCCATTTCCATTTGCAACAAAGATGTTTGGTGTAATGCATATCGTTGATATGTTGTCTCTCTCCAGTGCACAGTCCCATCATAAACACCAGGGGCCCTAACGAATGGCACACTCACTGGACTATGTGGTTACATGATGAAAGTTATTCATCACATTTGAATTATTCTAATCAATTTGCTGTCAGGCTAACTGCTGTGGCCGTCACAGTGACGGCACCGTCAAGCACTGTTTGGTTGCAGCTCGGCGCTGCCCGTGAAATTTATACTTTCCGTAAGTACTCGTAAAACCTTCAAAGCATGACTGAGTCACCCTCACCCAAGCACCACCTCCACCCCCACCCAGTCATCCTAGTCAAGATGACAGCTGCAAACAACAAAGTCATTCACAGACAAATAGACAAAATTATGTACAGAGCAGAAAAACAGCTTGCAAACACAATAAAGAGCAGTAGGCATATTTTTTTCTTTTCCAGCACACAAATAAAGATGCTTAAGAACGAGATCTCAATCGGCGATTACAACATGACACTAGGTTGTTCCTCACATACGCCTTGCTCATAACAGCTGAAAGCATCCGCTACCCTGAGTTACTTCCTACATTTAACAGTGAGCATAAAAGCTGCTTAACCCAAAACAACAAGCCAGTCAAAGCCACCATGAACACTGTAATCACCCAGTGAGAATATGGAAAACCAAAGCTTTCGGCAGGCCAGAGGCAGATGGATAAATACATGCTTTCTCTTGTCAGCTTAGTATGGCTTTTATCATCTGATCATGCATTAAGTGAGAGGTCCGAGCTCACTTGAACAAAGAACCTTTCAGACAGGCATCATTAGTAAATGTGGGAAAAACATTTGCATGTTTCATGGTCGCATGTTTAAACACATACCAATAACTTTTCCAAATAAAGTCATTATAGCCCCGTTCCCACCATACAAAAGGATCTGCTGTTCCTTTTAGTCCTGCAGCACAGTGAGACATTGCACGTCTGTCCGTCCTGGAAGAGGGATCCCTCCTCAGCTGCTCTTCCTGAGGTTTCTACCATTTTTTTTCCCCCCGTTAAAGGGTTTTTTTTTGGGGAGTTTTTCCTTATCCGCTGCGAGGGTCATAAGGACAGAGGGATGTCGTATGCTGTAAAGCCCTGTGAGGCAAATTGTGGTTTGTGATATTGGGCTTTATAAATAAAATTGATTGATTGATTGATTGAAGTTGCTCACTGCAGCTGGGAAGTTTCCACTCACCATTTGTCTCTGTTCTGCAGAGGTCCCGTCCTGCAGAAAGCACAAGTCGACAAGTCTTCTCACACTGAAAATCACAAGCACCAGACAAGACAAGGGTGAGGAACCTGTTCCTCAGGCAATGGTTTATCAGCTCACCTGTGGAGTTCATCGGCAGCAGGCATCATCTGGAGTACTAGACAAGGTCTGCAAGGGTCATCTCGGCAGGAAAGCGGTATTCTTGTTGTCGTGGATAGCAGGTGGTTTGTTTTCATGCTCCTCTCATCTGTGAAGACCAATGAACTGGTGCTCTCCCTTAAAGAGAATGGGGACATGGTGGACTTGTTCTTCACATTTGATAATCAGAACTACTCTAGGTGACTGTATTGAACAAAGTTGTGACATTATATAAACTAAGCACAAAAACTAAGGAAATGCTATTCTCCTACATCGTGCCCTGTCTTTTACCTTGGACAAAACAATAACAGATTTGATTGACTGATTGATTTTATTTATTTGTCGTGCACAGCCCACATGGGCTTACAAGACACACTAGCTATGTGTTTTGGTAGATTATCTCTTTGTTGTAACAATGCTTCTTTGCAATAAATCTCATACTGTTGGAAAGCCTGTTTATTTCCCTTTTAAATGGTGCCATATTTGTAAGGAACATGCATTTGTGGGATGAGCAGCAGAGCTAAGTATGTGGGTTGTGCCCGTGAAAAAAATGCCAAATCTTCTCTGTCAATGCCAAACAGCTTTATTTTGCTGTTGCTACTGACTCTTGTTTTGAGCTTCTGGTACCCCAGGTGCTGACCATCGGGTGTCTGATTGGCACCTGATGGTCAGCACCTGTGAGCATGGGCCCTGCCACAGTGGTCAGTTGGTGTCTGCTCCAAGAATCAGCATGCCACGTCTGACTGATCTGGATAGGGCCCGTGCAATAGGGCAACTTCAAGCTGGTGTTCTGGAACCTGAACATGTAGAAGAACATTATGTTCAGTGATGAGTCCAGATTCTACCTATGGCAGTTGGATTGTAGGGGCAAAGTGTGGAGAAAAATGCTTTGCTGATTGCTGCACCGATAGAGTAACATCTTTTGGTGGAGGCAGTGTGATGGTCTGGGGCGGCATCTCCCTCACTGGAAAAACAAGGCTTGTCATTATTGGAGGCAATCTCAATGCAGATAGATATCGAGAGGAAATTCAGCAACCAGTGGCAATCCCATATCTCCACAGTCTGGGACCGAACTCTATCCTCCAAGATGACAACATTCGCCCCCACAGAGCGGGGTTTATCAGAGACTACCTCCAGAATTTGGGAGTGGAGAGGATGGAATGGCCTGCCAGCAGTCCTGACCTCAACCCCATCGAACACTTGTGGGATCAGCTTAAGCGTGCTGTTTCTGCCAGAGTGACCAACACAACCAGGTTGGCTGACTTGCGACAAATGCTGGTTGAAGAATGGGATGCCATCCCACAGCAGTGTGTGACCAGGCTGGTGACCAGCATGAGGAGGGGCCAGGCTGTCGTGGCTGTGTATGGTTCTTCCACACGCTACTGAGGCTCCTGTTTTTTTATTTATTTATTTATTTATTTATTTTTTAATTGTTAAATTGCCAATATGTCTTGTTTCTTCAGACTTCAATCACCCAATCACCAAACACCAAACAAGAGTCAACAGCAAAAAAAACTATTTGGCATTGGCAGAGAAGATTTGGCAAAACTTTCATGGGCGCAACCCACATACTCAGCTCTGCTGCTCATCCCACAACTGCATGTTCCTTACAAATGCGGCACCATTTAAAAGGGAAATAAACAGGCTTTCCAACGGTATAAGATTGATTGCCAAAAAGCATTGTTACAACAGAGATAATCTACCAAACACAACTTTCCTTACTTTTTGTGCTTAGTTTATAAGTAAGATTGTAAAACTTTAAAGCTTATATAACATAAGCCACACTTAACATTCAACAGCATTATTCACACTCTATCGAGTACCTGGACTGATTTGAGGTCTTCCTCAACAACCTGATACTGACTCATCTTGGTGTCATAGACCTCATCTGGCTATTGCAGGAAACAGCTGTGAAACAAAATAACAGAAATTATATTGTTATGAGCCTAATATGTGTAATTTGCCTGTTTTTGACCATAAGGAGTGGTTGCACCATGTCAATGACCTTTCCATTATATTCCTGGAGTTCAGATTATATGAAAAAGTGAGTTCATTTGAGTTTGTATATTGTCTAATTCAGGAGTTATGAAAATCTGCATTTGTGTGGACATCTATTCAAGATGGTCGTCAAACGAATCCCATGGGCCATGAGTTGACCTTGGCAACAAGAGAAATTCTTAACTAGACACCATTAGGGTACTTAAAAACCAGGTTACAAAAGAATGTCACAAGGGTGCATGGGAACCTATTTGATCTGCTAGACTACAGTGTTTACTGTTAGCACCACTAGCCATGCTGAGAGTACTGACGGTGGTTGTGGGGAGCTGAAGCTCATAAACTGCCTTGACTTAACTGTGTACATTCACTTGAGCAGGAAAAAACTTCCACAGGACTCCGATGTGAAAAAGATGAAACAAAGTATTTTTATTCCACAGTTCTGCTGTATCTTCCTACAGGAGTATTCAAAGTTAAGCTCTCCTAAACAGCAAAGGTACTACGGTAAAAATGACCACGTGGCTCGGCTCTTAATTGAGCCTCAACTGAACAAATGCACCTCCATGTGCTTGAGATCTCTTCTCTTAAGGCTACAGTAACACACATCACTGTCCCAACAGAAAGCCTAAATATTGCTGACTTTTATGGTTACAGGAACATGAATTAAATCAAATGTTTTAGACTTTTAACTAGCCACCAGTCATTAGTAACTATGTCATGTGTGACCCATGATTGGGGCTATGTGAGGGGTCTTCCAGTCAGGCAAGGGCCTTCCCTTTGAAAGCAAGTTCTTCAAGTCTGCTGGTAGATATTTAAGGAAAGGTGACCATATATTCATGAACAGCTCATCTTTTCCGTTAAAACAGCCTGTAACCTTTCATGTGGAAGAGTATTAAAAATCTCTCTGTACCATAGGGTAACACTAGGTGGGCAGGTTTTAATCCACTCATGCAAAATGCACTTACGAGCAATTAAAAGGAGCTTGTCACGAAGTTTGTACTGTGATGCGGGGAGATGCAATTCCCGAGAAGGAAGGCCTAGGAGATTTTGATTTTTTTCCTAAATATCCCACTAATCACCTGAAAAATAAATGTCCAGAATCTGGAGATTAACTTGCACTTCTAAAAGCAATGGAAATATGTTACTCTATCAGAGTTACATTTGATACATAAAGGGAAACTGAACGGTACATTTCATGCAAGGTGATGGGAGTGATGTGTAACATATGGAAGAATCTTGTATTGAGTCTCCCTTAGTCTGTTACATGTAAATGTTGCTCTGATTTGGTCAATAGCTGTATGCCAATTGTCTTCAGTTTATTCAATACCTAAGTCCCTTTCCCATTTATGAAAATTATTTGGTAACTTGTACGTGTGACAGGAGCTGACAGTTGAGTAAAAGGATGATATGAGGTGTCTTCCATTTTGGCGTTCCAAAATAAATCTCTCTATTTCACTATAAGGGAGGGTAGCAGGAGAAAGGGTAGCCTGGGAAGATATAAAATGTCTCATCTGCTGATAACCAAAAACGTGTTGTTTGGAATATTATATGTTTCCTGTAGTTGCTGGAGGGACAGTAAGACATTATCTTTAAATAAGTCACCAAGAACATAGACACGTTTATCCCGCCAAGAGATGAAAACAGCTGAATTGGTACCTGCAGGAAAGTCTGGGTTCTGGACAATAGGGGACTGCAATGACTTCACGCAGGTATTTAGTCATATCATGCCAGACTCTGATACTGTTATATAAAACAGTGTCTGAGTTCAGTGTTTGAGTTCTTTTTTTTTGCATCGCAAGTGACCAGACTCCATAATGAAAGTGGGGAACAAGCCCAGGAGTCAATACAAGTATTATGCACTTACTTTTCCTCTTCCCATGAAATGTGCTTGTACTGACGGACACCATTTTCCTGAATGAGGAAGAGAAAGGTACCGAAACCCCACCCCTTCACATTTGGTATCACTGAAAAGCCCTAAATGTCCTCTGTAGAGACCAAAAGGAGTTAATTCAGTAGTATGCAGTGGGTGATAAATGTCCTCCACAGAGGACAAATTTGAACTACTGGTAGTCAGGAGGTTAAGATAGGTTTGTAGCCATAGCCACAGATGATGTGCATGGCAAGCCCAGTTGTTGAACATGAAATTAGGCACAGAAAGACCACCCATATCTGTGGGTAACTGTAGTGCTTTGAGTTTCTGTCTAGGTTTTTTGCCATGCCAAATAAACTTAGAAAATGCCTTCTCTAAATCTTGGTTGATTTTCCTAGGTAGGTGCAGAGGAAGCATCTGCGGGGATATAGAAGCCGAGGGAGGATGTTCATCTTAATAAGACTAATTCAGACAAATAGGGAGAGTGGTAGGTTATGCCATCGTTCTAGGTCTTTTTTTGCTGATGTGCAAATCACGGCAAAATTAAGTTTCCATAAATCCTTCAGGTCTGGCGGTGCTTTTATTCCCAGCTATGTAAATCCAGAAGTTGACCATTTAAAGGGAAAACTCTCTGAAACATCTGTGTTAGCCAGTGTTCCTAATGGCATAGCCTCAGATTTGCTAAAATTAATCTTGTAGCCCGAGATGACACTTAAGTTCCTGAAAATTGTTAAGATAGTAGGAATAGATGTCTTGGGGGATGATAAGAACAAAAAAATGTTATGCTCAACACCACCTATTACTATACTTTTACCATGAGTGTGTAGTTGGATATTTTCAGCCAATGGTTCTAGGGCTAAGGCAAAGAGGAGTAGGCTAAGTGAGCACCCCTTTTGAACAACTCTGTTGCTGCATGTCACTCCCCCTCTCTCTCCCCCCTTCACGCTTGTCTGTCCTATCAAATAAAGGCTCAAAAATGCCCAAAAAATATCTTTAAAAAAATAAATAAATAAATAAAATCCCAGGGCATTTTAGTACATACAGCTTCTTCGAAAGAGACCTCCTTGCCGCAATTTGTAGTGTCGACAGTGGCTTTGGATTGATCTGAGTAGACTGTTACTCAACATGTGTCTAGTTCTCTTTGTTATAACACTGTCAAGTAGGCTGCACACGATCAGAATTTTTGGGCCGATCAGATTGGCAGAAAGCCTACTGTCAAGTTAAAATGGGGTATTGTTAAAGGGTATTGTTCAAAAATCTCCAGGACCTCTAAAATTTCCTTTAGGACCAACAATCAGGAAATGAAAAAGGTTTGTTTAATTTTCTAACAATAATGATCTAAAGTGCACTTCTGTTCATGTACTTCAAACTTGTGAATGGTCTTGGAAATAAAATTATGGGTCCTTAAGTCATTGAAAAGTTTTTAAATTTTGTCTGTGAGAAAGTGGGGGAACCCTGACCGCTCCTTAATAAAGCATTAATCTAATGCAACATACGACTTGTGAAAAGAGGGTTTTTTTTTCGTTTTATATGTAAAACGTTTATTGTGGGTACAAAAAGTAGTTCAACAACAACAGTTGATTATGAATGAATAATTCAACCCCAGCCCCACTTACATGAACACCAGGTCTCTCCAGTGATTAAAGCTTGGGTGCTTCTGTTCAGTATTCGTTCAGAGCTGTGCTTTTTTCATTTCACCTGACTGAAACGTAACACTTCAGTTCATTGGTAATTCATTATTTCTGCAAATCTGTTACAAAATGTGTTGTTTAAAGAACAAACTGATGCTCATGCATACTAATACGCAACAATTGCTTCCAAACAACAACTTTTCATGTACTTCAGAAGTAACTTTTGATAAGATTGGATCTTGATTAAGAGGCTCTAAACAATATTTAATTCTACATTAAACCTGGAGTTACAGGTAAAAGTAGCTTTGGCAGTTTGGCCGCTTTTTGTGACACTGTTGGGGATTGTTTTTATTGCAACTCCTTAAAAATATAGGAGGGTTAAATCAAAAGACTGGACCAAGTCCATCACATATCAAAGACTTAAATCACATCACACTGCCTGACTTCATCTAATTCAGATGTTCAGTCAGTCACTTATGAAACTCAATTGTTTTCATATCCTTCTCTTACCATGTAAAGACTATAGGAGTGTTGAGTGATATCACATTCTATCCTTACCCTTCTTTTCAGATCACAAACACCCAACCTTAATCACCCCAGAGGTCCTAAACACAACATAATAATATTTCATGTAAACAGATTACATTGACAAAAGCTCCATAGGAACTTAACTAGTAATATAAAGCACAGTATACAAACACACAAGAAAAAAATTTGAGTTTCCCGAGATGGCACACAAGCTGTGTAAACAATAACAGCAACTCTTGTACAATGTACTGCAAAAATAACACGAGGATACAGCTGGGGATAATCTGAACATCACCTCATACAAGTGTTGCTTACCGTTTACCTTGTGTTTACTTAAATGTTCCGTCAGTTTAATATTTCACACTGATGAAGCCAGTCAAGATGGCGTTTCTTTTAACTGGGATCAACACATCAAACCCACATGCAGCAGGTACAAGCGCAGCCACAGGTTGGTCACTCAGTGTTTTAAGACCAGCAATGTTGCTGGATCATGACTCTTATTATAACAGAGCGAACACGTCTATGGCTATGAAATCTAATGATGTTACAACTCTTTGATGCTGTCACAGGTTCATCTCTACACTCTGCAGTGTGCTTACATACATTTCAGTAATTGTTACACATCAACTATTTGTCGCAGGACTCCAGATTTTTAGTGTGCATTAAAGGTTTTCATTCACATATACATAGTGTACTGTTCAGAAGAATCTGATGTTAACTGGTCACTGCTGCTGACTCACCCCAAGTAAGACCGAGATCAGATCAACTATCACATTTCATTGTAGCTATCTTTGAAGAAACAAAGAAGAGGAGAGGCATGGAGGACCGAGATGAAGCAGAGAGGGGGGGGTCTGACCCAAAGGTCTGGACTTCATTTGTGGTGGTCTGAATTCTTAAGTCCAACACTTGACAACTGGCTGCAAACCAGCAGTGGATTCACAGGCTAACGTTTGATTGGGGTAAATCAGTTTTCCCCCAAAATCACGCATTAATGCAGAATTTCCACAGGTTTTTCAATCAAACCCAGTTTCATCTGCATTCCCATTCAGCTCTTTCAAAAAAAGACATCAATATAAAGTACAGAGGAAAATGTTAAGAGGAGCAAAACCTAACTGGGTAACCACACAAATAAATATTATAGATGGGAAACACTTGGTCTTGATTTTGAAGCTATACAGTGGAGGTCCTTTATGTTGAAAATATGGCAGGTTCTTTATAGACTGTTGTACTGTTCAATAAGGATGAAACCAAAAGGCTTACTGAGGAAGAGTGAAAGATAGCCAGTGGAAGGAGAGTAATGTTAGTAGGGGTGGGAATATTCAGTTACCTCACCACAGTCTGACTCAATGTTTGCATGATACATAAACATGTATTGTTTTATAGAAATGACTCCTATTAAAGCAGGTTCAGAAATGTGGAGAGTAGTAGAAACAGTCCATTAGTCCAAAAAATTCTAATATCTTCTTGAACAATAAAAAACATCAAATGATGAGGCAATGACCAGGATCACATCTGAGTGGCTCTGGAGAAAAAAAAGATATAATGTGGAAGTCAAGGCCAGCGACAGGACATGAAGACTTCACATGATGGCACACTCTCTGGAGGACACCTGGCCTGTTTGTGCCTCTTCCTCCTCTTCCTCTCCGTTCTCTACCTCCACCTGAGTCTTGGTTACACTCCTGCTGGCTTGGTTACACTCCTGACTCCTCGCCGTCACAGTTTACTGCAGCATTTCGGATAACAGGCTCACAGTTTGCATGTACACATGTAACACATTGGACAAAGGGCCATCAGGCTCTGGTAGATGTTCTACTTCCTGCACAGTCAGTGAGCGCTGAAGCTGGACTTCAGGGACCACAACATCTGCCTGCCGATGACCACAGGGTCCAGTCCAGTCAACTCAACTCCATACTCCGAGTCAACCTGTAATTAAAGGACATAAGGATAGATGGGAAAGATAAAAGAGTGGTGTGTTCAGCCATAATCAGTGATTAAGTCATTGTGGTCATTATCTAAAGACCTGAAAGCCATCTTCCATTTGTTTACCTGGTAACATAATAGTACCTAGTTAAAAAAAAAATCAAAAATTTGTTCAATGTTCAAAATTACCCTAAATTATTTATGAATATATAAATACAATCATACACAAAAATGCTAAATTCTAACCTGCATGGGGTCCTGCTGTGCCTCATGCTCATGGCGAGTCCACAGTTGAAGTGGGGACTGATTTCCCTCAGTTCTCAGTCGGTGGCAGTTCCAGCCATGCTGGAAACTCTCAAGGTGCCTCTGAATGTGAGGCATGAAGCACCAGTGTAGAGCATAGAGATGCACTTCGTTGTCCGGATTTAGGAGGCCTTCTCTCTCAAGGTTGGTAAAGATTGTGTAGAACAGATCAAGTGCTCCCAAATAAACATCTCTGAGCGCTGATCCCTTTTTTTTTTTTTTATTATTATTATTAGAGCACAAACTTCTTGTGTTTATTTGAATTCAGAACTAGCCCAGCTAGTGACTGCTGTGAATAGGGCAGCTGACAACAAGGGAAAGACCATGTGACCGCTTGGAAAGACAGCTGACAGGAGGGAAAAGACCCCAGCGGTGCTGGCATGGGTTAGCAACCCATGGTAGCAGTGGTGAGGCCTAGCAGCCTTATTACAACCAAAATTAGCTACAGCCAACATAGGGAAAATACCCCAAGAGTCAGCGAGAGCAGGGGTGGAAGATGACTCACAGGTGGATTACACGGTAACAGACATTGGAAAGGACACGACTATGACTTGGACCGGTGACTCAGTGAAGGATAGGGGCACGGACCTATCCACCAGTGCTAGAATTAGCAGCACTCAGGGCAAGGTGAGCGCATCTGTAGAGGGCAAAAGTAGCATAGTTGAGAACAAGATGCTTCAGGTTTGTCCTTGCGGCTGGCAGAAAGTAACATCAGTGAAAGGCCTCAGAACTCATCAGGGAAAGAAGAAGTGTGTGGCAAAGAAAGGGCAGAGTAGCCGCATTGATCAGTACTTCCTAAGAAGTCAGTCGAGTCAGTCGGATGAAGTCCAGCGGCAGGTAGAAAACCACAGTTCGCAGGATATCAGTAACGCTGCCACTGAGGAGGAGGGGGTAGTAAGAGAGGATGCAGGTGACACTGAGGCCAGTATGCTAGCCAGAGAAAGAACTATGGAGCAAAAGGTTAGAGTTAGATGGCCTAGAGCAAATGACAGTAAAGAATGGGAGATAGTTAATAGAGACTTGTCAGTAATCTTGAGTAGGCTTAGAGGAAATGCAATACAAAGGTTAGAAAAGATGGGAGATATAATGTATTCATATGGTGTAGAGAGGTTTGGGGTGCATGAGAGAAAGAGGAGTGAGAGGGTACAGTCAGGTAAGTCTAGGCGGCAGAGAGAAATAGAGAAGTTAGTCAAGGAAAGGAGACAGTTAAGAAAGCAGTGGAAAAAGGCTACAGAAGAAGAAAGGGAGGGAATTAAGGTGTTGCAAGAGGAGTTGAGGAGCAGGCTAGCAGTTCTTAGAAGGGCGGAGCATCTCAGGAAAAAGAGGAGGAAGAAGGAATATGCTAGGACAGGTTTTTTCAGGGACCCTTTTAAGTTTGTTAAAGGATTGTTCAGCCAGGAAAAGGGAGGGCAGCTTAAAGCAGAAAGGTTAGAGGTTGAAGAATATTTGAGAAACACGTATTCAGATTTGGAGAAGAATAGGATAGTAGGTTTCCCACCTGATATCCCTCCATTAGGAGGGATAGAGCATGAGATGGATGTCAGGCCACCTAGGTGGAAGGAAGTTCAGGAGGTGGTCAGGCGTGCAAAGGCTTCTTCGGCCCCAGGGCCTAATGGAGTCCCCTACCGGGTTTATAAAAGTGCGCCTGATACCCTTAAATTTTTGTGGAAACAGCTAAGAATAGTTTGGGAAAAACAAATTATACCAAGAGCATGGCGTAGGGCAGGGGGTGTCCTCATTCCTAAGGAGAAGGAGTCTGTGGACCTTAGCCAGTTCCGGATGATTTCTCTCTTGAATGTGGAGGGGAAGATTTTCTTTAGTGTAGTAGCGCAGAGACTAGCTAGCTACTTAGAAAGGAATAGCTTAATAGATACCATGGTGCAGAAGGCAGGAATACCAGGTTTTTCAGGGTGTTTAGAGCATACTAGCATGATCTGGCACCAGATTCAGGCAGCGAAGATTAACAAAAGGGACCTACATGTAATATTTTTAGATCTTGCAAATGCGTTTGGTTCAGTACCGCACAGCCTCATTTGGAGTGCGTTTGACTACTTCAGAGTGCCACAGGTAGTTGTTAACTTAGTGAAAGCATATTTTCAGGATATTAGGTTGTGTCTAAGTACAGCAGGTTTCACAACAGGTTGGCAGAGGCTAGAAGTAGGCATCATGGCAGGGTGTACAATTTCTCCATTAGCATTTACTATGGCAATGGAAGTAATCATCAGGGCTTCTAAGTGGGTGGTAGGTGGGGAGAGACGGCAGAATGGGTTGCATCTTCCACCAGTTAGGGCTTACATGGATGACATGACACTGGTGACCACAACAATGCCATGTACAAAGAGGCTACTAGAGAAGGTAAATAAGAACCTCAAGTGGGCCAGCATGAAAATCAAGCCTAGTAAATCTAGAAGCATCTCGATATGTAGAGGGAAGTTAAGTGATAGGAAGTTTGTCATAGATGATGAGGACATCCCAACAATTAGGGAAAAGTCAGTAAAGAGCTTAGGTAGGTGCTACAATGTAGAGTTGAATGATAAGGAACAGGTGGTGAAATTTAGAAAAGATGTGGCTGAAGGATTGGATAGAATAGATAAATCAGAACTTCCAGGAAAGTTGAAGTTGTGGTGTTTGCAATTTGGGCTATATCCTAGGTTAATGTGGCCATTGTCAGTTTATGAAATTCCAATATCTGTTGTGGAGAGAATGGAAAGGTCGGTTAGCTCCTACATTAGGAAGTGGTTGGGCGCTCCTAGGTGCCTAAGTAGTGTTGCATTGTATGGAAAAGGGATACTTCAGCTGCCAGTATCTAGTTTAACAGAGGAATTTAAATGTACCAAGGTCAGGACAGAGCTCTTGTTATCTGGGAGTAAGGACGTGGTAGTTAGGAGTGTGGTTCCAAATCCAACCAAGGGGAGGAAGTGGAACCCAAGATCGGCAGTTCAGGAGGCAGAGGCAGCTCTTAGACATGCAGAGATTGTAGGTAATGTTCAGTTTGGCCGGGGAGGCCTGGGGCTTGGCTCAGGTAAACCGGTATGGAATACAGCAGGCCTCAAAGATAAAAGAAAGCTGGTTGTAGAACAGATACGCAGACAGGAAGAGATAGTAAGGGGTGCAAAGGTAGTGGCCCAGGCTAAACAGGGACAGTGGTTGAATTGGGAAAGTGTAGAGAAGAGGAAGCTTAGTTGGAGGGACCTGTGGAGTATGGAGGAGAATCGTATTAGATTCCTGGTAGGGGCTACATACGATGTGTTACCAACCCCCCAGAACCTAAAACTGTGGGTAAATGAGGACCCATCATGCCCATTGTGTTCACGTACCGCAACTTTAAAGCATATTTTGTCAGGCTGTAAAGTTGGCTTGTCACAAGGCCGATATACATGGCGACATAATCAGGTGTTGAAATGTTTAGCTGCAGGCATCGAAGGGAAACGAAGACAGGTGAATTCAGAAGGTGTTAAGGATAGGGGCTTAGTAATTCAGTTTGTCCGTGAGGGAGAGAAATACAGAAGGGATAAGTTAGTGAGGAGGCAAGGGTGTGGCCGCCTAGAAGGTGCTTGTGATTGGGAAATGCAAGTAGATTTAGGGGGAAAGCTTGTTGTTCCTCAGGAAATAGTCTGTACCAGGCAGAGGCCTGACTTAGTGTTGTGGTCAGTGAGTCAACAGATAGTTTATTTCATTGAGCTGACAGTTCCTTGGGAAGACTCAGTGGAAGAAGCCTATGAAAGAAAAAAGCTTAGATATGCAGACTTAGGAGCAGAAGCTGAGCAGCGAGGATGGAAGACTAGGATTTGTCCAGTGGAAGTGGGGTGTAGGGGATTCATAGCAAGATCAACTGTCTCACTCCTGGGGGAACTCGGAGTGCGGGGACAGAATTTGAGGAAGACAGTGAGGGAAATGTCAGATGAAGCAATTAAATGCAGCCAGTTTATCTATTACAGAAGAAATAATGTCAGCTGGGGGCCAGCAGGGGGAACTACTAAGCAGGGCACATAACTCCTTGAGATCAGGTGGAGAGATCCACTTCCTGTCAGGAGATATCCAGGAAGAGGAAGTATTTAAGTGTGGGAGTGGCCTATTGGAATCCATTTTGTTTGAGGCCATGCGGCAAGGTGAGTGTGCTTGCTGATCCTGTAAGTCCAGTTAGCTCCTTTAACTTTAGCTTATATTGTAGTGATGCTATGTAGTGTGTGAAATAGAGTATGGTGAATGTGACAGGAAAGCTAGTATCAGCATTGCTTCTGCCTGGAGCTCGCATGTATGGAGCCTGGGTTTGGCTGAAGATGGCAGTGCTGTTTGGGCTGAGAAAGCCATGTGTAAGTAAGAAGGAAATCCAGGAAGAGGAAGGTTATTTAAGTGTGGGAGTGGCCTATTTGAATCCATTTTGTTTGAGACCATGCTGCAAAGTGAGTGTTTTTGCTGATCCTGTGAGTTCATTTATCTCCTTTAACTTTAGCTTACATTGTAGTTATGCTATGTAGCGTGTGAAATAGAGTATGGTGAATGTGCTAGTAAAGGTAGTATCAGCATTGCTTCTGCCTGGAGCTCGCATAAACGGAGCCTGGGCTTGGTTGAAGTTGGCAGTGCTGTTTGGGCTGAGATCACTGTCCAGCCTCCTGGAGGTGTCATTGTTGTGAGGGCTCGTCCTGGGGAGGTAGACTGTACAGCCTAACCCGGCGGGGGAGTGTGATAGCCTAACAAGGCTTCCTTCCCTGGGTCTACCTCCTCTGTGGTAGTATAGGTAAGGTAAAGGAGGTTGTTCGGTTAGTGTGGGGAGCAGTGAGACCTGGCATTAGGGGAGTGTCTCTGGGACGCCAGAGATCACTGTCTAGCCTCCTGGAGGTGTCGTGGGACTAACTAGACGAAACACCGGTGAAAGGAGGTTCCCACCCGATGACCCCAAAGACATGCTAGTTATCACTGCTCACGGGTCTGTATAGTTAAGCCTTGCCATAATAGCTTATCGTAGGGCTTAGGAGGATTATTCACTGAGCGCTGATCCCTTTTTTTTTTTTTATTATTATTAGAGCACAAACTTCTTGTGTTTATTTGAATTCTCCAGAGCCTCTCTATTCTGATGGAAAAAAGGAAAACCACATCATTCTCTGAAAATTTCTGTATTAGACTTGCTGTAAGCGTGTGGCATACAACATAGGTTACACACAGTATTATGCAAGAAGAGTGTGAGGAGGTGGATGACAAAATTTAATTCAATATTTAGTTTTTGGTTCCTCCTGCAGGTTCCAGTGCTTCTTTTAAAGGGGCTCTCAGCCTTCTACGCGAGTCACTTGTTGATCTACTCTAATTTTTAAGTCTTCAATTACGATGCTTTTGGGAAACACATCTAAACTTAAGAAGGACTTTAAGTTTGATTTTGCGACTATCTCAGCCTTAAGATACTTTTGGGAAATGAAAGTCAGAACTGTAGGAAATGCATTATGTTCTGTATTTAATATTCAGTCTCAATAACCAATAAAGATTCATGGGGGACAAGACAGAATGCAGTTATTCTTCTGTGTAAGAATGCATTTTTAAGTACAGCTAAGTTAAAATGAGATGACTGGGTTAGTTAGATCAATTTGAGGTCTATGAAAGTTACAATCTCTGAAGCACAAAATGATCTGTGTTACTATACCTTTACCAAAGAGGGAGAAACTATCTATGGAAACACTACAAGGCATTATTATAATAAAAACATAAATGTTGGTTATTTTGCAAATTACTGAACACTACAGTAGGGCTGGGTGATATGGACAAAATTGAATGACACTATATTTTTGACCAAATACCTTGATACTGATATTGCAACAATATTGTAGGGATGACTGTTATTGCTCTCACAAAATATTAACACAATGAGATTTTTGATAAAGAAAATTACTTTAAAAAAATCACTTTACTGTAATGCAGAATTTAAAACCAGGAAAAGACAACACTTATGCCATATAATATTATGATATATAAATCTAAAGACAATATAAAAACATTTAGCGTACATATGGCCACATAAATATTGTATTAAGACAGACTTGAAAATTATCCTTTAATTAAACAATAATGGGCAGGATAAAACTTCAGCCCTATGAAAAAAGTGAAAAAGTTTGTGTTGCCATCTTTTCCAAAAAATACTATATAGATAAATGTTTGATTTAAAAAAATGTTACCTTTGATTATGGACACTCCTTCCAGCAATATGCGAATTCCTGTCAAGTCCTCTATTAGCCACCATGTAGCGTGCAACGTCAACATTTTCACCTCCTTTATCTGACCTCACACGTGATGGCACAACGTAGACATCGACAGCTTCTAGAAAGCTTCTCAGGTACACAATGAGACGACTAAAGCCATCGATACCACCATGCACGACAAAACGCCATCTGAAAGATATGGACATAGATTAATAGCAATACCATTACCTGTATCGTACATCTGTATGCAGGCCTATGCCGGTGTTACACAGTGGTCTACCTAAATCAAGCTTTTGGTATTGTGTTTCAAATGTCTTGAATAAACATTACATGTTACCTCAAAAACCCACTCAAACTCACAAAATACAGGTCTTGATTAACTCAGTTCTAGGTCACCAGCAGTTCGATAATATTTTAAGTTGCACTTTTTATAAAACACACACACCCAAATAAGTGGATTTATTCAATTTATGGTTCTGTGGAGTGTTTAGATTAAAGTAGTCCTTTAATCAATTGTTTCCAAACCTTACTGGCAAGTGTGTCCTTAAAATAAAACAAAGTCCCTCTGGGACCAATAGCGGTGTGTGGCAAATTTTATTGAGGAAGCCAGAAAGCTTGGTATGGAGATCATGGTGCCATATGATAGTGATCATATAAATCACTCAAAGATATCACAGTTACTGAAGTAACCATTCAGTGTTGATCCTGAACTAAATCTGATTGGCTAAATTAAATCAGAGGAGGGGAATCTGGCCTCCTCTGATTTCAACGACCACTAAACAGAGCAGAGAACATCAGATACACATTGTAATGCATGAAGAGCAGAGGGGCGCTGTTTCTCTCACTGCAGCTAAAGAAGAAAATATGATAATACATGGAACGTTTGAAGGGCAATGGCAAAACTGTAAGACGATAATATAACAATACATTTTATTTTATTTATTATATATTTATGGGGAAGTCAGGCTTCCTTTGGCCCCTGGGAGAAACCGCCACTGCCTGGAACCCCTTGTCACCTGTTGCATTTAACTATCAGTCTTCTGTATCCTATCCTGTCCTATCATCTCACAACCCCTTTGATTAATCCAGTGACCCCTTGTGGGAGTCACGACCCTCCTGTTGGAAACCACTGCTTCAATTCACACACCATGAATAAATCAAAATCTTAGTTGACAGCACAGGATAAAAAGTATCTGGTTTTCAAGGCTAGGATTATTCACTGGACTAAGATTGCTATGATATTTTGTAAAACTAGTTTATGATGTTCTACACATACCTTATCAATTTATGATTGCCATCAATGTGCCACAAACTGTTTGGTGCTGGTACAGAGTACCTCCTGCGCCTTCATGGGTTTAGCTGAAGGGTGCGCATCAAAACTCCATGAGGATCCACACGCTGCATGGATTCCTGCACACGTTGCCCTATAATATGCAAAAAAAAGGACACAGAATTAGGTGTACTCCAAAACCAAGCTGACCCTTTCCCAGTCTCCCAATTAAGTTACAAGCAGACTAAGAGCAGCCTGGCAGTAAATAAATCGACTTATTTCCCATGTTGTCAGTATATCAGCAAGAACCCCAAATGCCAACCTGTTGGTAAATTACCTCCAGATCCCAATGGGTAACGACTTACTCTGTATGTGGATGCCTTGTGCATTCAGGTGCCCAAGCATCATTTTGTATCCACAGTTGGGATGGTGCCGAAGAATCTGAGTCACCGTTTCATCAAGATCTTTGTCGTCCAGTGGAGTCAATAGATCATGGACTCTGATCATCAAAAACATACAGTTAACACGACACAAATATGACCACAGTACAAACAGATTATAGTGATCTCAAGAGGGCAGTTGCTATGGCATTAGCTTAGCTGTCATTAAAAGTAAACCTGTGTTGTCTGGAATGAATGCACTTGGTCTCTATCTAAAACCTGTTTGACTTATGCTGTAAAGCAAACGTGGTCTAAGAGGGATTTACATCAAGTAAAGCCAGTTTTATTTTTAGCTCAATTTCACACATTTGCCTCAATGGCCTTTACAATATGTACAGCAATAGAATATCCTCTATCCTGAGATCTTCAATACGGATACGGAAAAACTTGTAGGAAGAGCAACAGAGGAGAGATCCCTCTTCCAGGATGGACAATAGATGCTATTAGAAAAGATCAAGATAAGATCTTAGAGTTACCTTGACACACCCAGCACACACATGCATTCTCAATTGTTGGGCAATACCGTCACTACAAGTAGCGGCATTACTGGTTAATCTACATTTGTCATTATCATGGTGTTAGCGTCACTAGTTTTTTAATCAAATAGCTTTTCAGTAGTGAAGGTCTTTTTTTGATTAAGTTGTGTGGTGGCTTCCACACAAGCTATATTTTCCCAAGTATTTCTGAAGTTCAAGTGAAGTGGAGCATTCTGCCACAGTATAAAATAAACAGAAAACATTTGTGTGTGTGTGTCCAGGTCATTAGCTGTCTCTGAGGTTGTGGCATGTCAATAAATATTGGGAAGCAAGATATGCCCTGTCTCCTTCTCTTTTCTATCATAGCCAGTATTAACTTTTTCAGCAATTTGTGCTCTTCTGTGGGATGGGTCTAGCCTTTACCCCCCACATGTATCAGTGAGCCTTGGGTGCCCATGACCCTGTTGCCTGACAACTTTGGTATCTACTGACAACTGTGTAACAGGAAAACCCCACAAGACCTGCTATAACAGCTGCAAAAATAAAAAAAAATAGCGTACAGGCTTCATAGTCTATGTAGTAATTGGAATGTGAAGGGGAATATTAGTATTGTGTATCAAAAAGCTGCCACAGAACTAATCTATGGACACATCTAGTGACACTAACATTAGGCTACTTGATGCCAAACAGGACAATAACAAGGTGGGACACCTGTGAACTGTTCAGTCACGGAAAACAGAATGAAATATTGATAGACCTATTTAATATTAACGTTAATGTAAATGCGCCTTCTCTGGAATCGGGCTGATATATTAATTCGGCGTCTCCAGTGCATCAACACATTAACGTTATTCTCTAGCCGCAGCCGCGCTTCATTTTCAAACTCTATCGTTTGCAGAGAGTGATACATACAAACGATATAAAAAGAAATGCCCAGCGCTACAAACAACCGGCGTACTTGTGTCTCCATTATCCACCTTATTTTCAAACACGGAAGTAAATAGTGATCAACTTCCGTTTTTTTGTGCGTGACTTCCGGTCAGCCGCTTTCCCTCATGCTTTCCCTTACCGGAGCTAACGGTGCAAGCTATGTTTTTTTCAATTTTTAGTTGTTTATGTTAGTCAATCAGTTAGTTAGTTAGTTAGTCTGTGTATTTTATATATATAACTGTGCCCACGTTTCCGTTATAACGGAAATTTATTCTCTCTAAACGCGAATAAATCGCACGTCAATCATAAACTATGAACCAAAAAAGCACAATCTATCCCGAGTGAGACAAACTGCTTGATCCCCATCTCCAGTGTACCAGCAGAGAACCTGCAGAACCGAAGCAGCGAAAAAACACACTGGGCTAAGCCTCTCTACCTGAGCAGCTGAAGCTGCGGCTCGCACCCTCGACACACAGACGGTGCTTCTGCATGCCAGCCAAACATGTGCGCAACTGTGAGAAATAAATATGTGAGGTGTACGCTGCTTTTCTATCTTTTTTTTTCCTTTTCTTTCTTTCTTTCTGTCAGCGACATACACTCCTAACACAGGACGGGTTGTTTTAATTGACTGAGTTGATCATTAAGCCATAGTGATGCGCGGATCGGCTCTGATAGCACCTGAATCAGCATGTACGCATCAACCATCCAGCCGTTACAACATGATTGAGCTAGCAAAGCAGTTTTGTGTTGCTATGTGTGGTATTTATTCAGTTTTGGGAAATCACGATGTCTAGAAAGCATCAGTGGCTGCAGCTGACAGGGACTGCTAACGTTAACACTAGCAGCAAAGCTAACATCAGGATCGCCATCCGTTAAAAGCCTCCCGTTGTCGGATACGACATGAAACTACTCCAATTAGCTCAGTCATGTTGTAACTAAGACATCCGCTGGAGAAAATATTTTTTCACGGGCCACTTTGTGAGTTTAGTGAGTTATTACAGACACGGCTAACGGCTAACAGCTAACGGTTAGCCCAGCTGATCTGGTTGTTCAGTCATTGTGTTTATAGACTTTACAAACATCAGATTAGTCTAAACGGTGATATAGTGACGTGAAAAATGTGATATATACATATATATAGCTAAACTCAGCAAGGTAAACAACAAGGCGATTCCCATTTACACAGTGATAAGAGTGCTGGACCGGCAGTGTCGCACAAAAAAATGGAAGCTGGCTGCGTTCTGTTTTGCCTCCGTGTTTCCGTGAAAAATAAGGTGGATAGCTAACGTTTTTTCTCCTTTTACCTTTCAGCGCTTTCTGATTTCTACCGGTAGTCATGGAAACATGACTCCCTCCAGTGGTGCGGTGTTTGGTCCAGAGTGACAACAAGCATGTGTGACCACACTACTGAAAAATTAAACAATATATTATTTTCGCATCTGGAGCGCACCCTAGTGCGTACTTAACATGCGTGAAAGCACCCTGAATGTAAATAAGACAGACTAGACGGAATTATAATAGGCTGATATAACGTTACACACATTACCTTATCCTATACTGTGCCATCCTCCGATGAATTGTTCTCTCACACACGCCGAACAACTGTGAAATGTCTCCAACGGTGTGTCTCAAAAGCAGGTGAGCTTCAATTATATCAGGAGGTAAAATGTATTGTGGACGTCCAAACGTCGCTCCCTCTTCCTCTGTCACTGAGTGGATTTGAAGTTCGTGGGCAGCTTCTTGGAGACCATCTAGCACCACGTCATCTTCTATGTCCCTATCAGCTGAGAGTTGTGCTAAATCTTCGAATAATCTCTCGAAACGAAACTGAAGATAGTCAGGAGGTTCGTTGTGATCAAAACTGTCCGCTAATGCTCTTAAATCAGCAGCAATAGCCCGCACAAAACTATCCATTGCTGATAGCAAGCTAAAGGCTAATGTGAGAGCCAGCCAAATCAAGGCAGCACTAGTAGATCCAATCCGATCACGACTAACTTAGGCCTGCCTACCTAATTAGCGTATTTACATTTCTGTGTGACACTGACACAGAAATAAATAAATGTAGAAATAAATAAATAAATGTGGAAATAAATAAATAAATGTATAAATAAATAAATGTGGAAATAAATACATAAATAAATAAATGTGGAAATAAATAAATAAATAAATAAATGTAGAAATAAAAGAATAAATAAATATATGTATAAATAAATAAATGTAAAAATACAGAAATAGCCTTTTTTCTTACTAAAATGCCCTTGGTTTTTCATTTATTCGTGTATTTAATTATTTGTTCCTACATTTATTTATTTATTTATTTATTTATACAGATATGGACCTATTATTCACAAACGGAAATTATACACATGTAGTAAGACCGAAAATAATGTAATGCTGGTGTTGAGTTAGCATTAACTGTATAATACTGTATATGGGGTAGCGTGGGTAATAACAGCACGGGGACAACTTCTCCGGAGGAAAACATGTGGATACTTTAATGTCCGTTTAGAAAAGTAGGACAACTGACTATTCAATGACATATATCACTCCGCCCAATGTAAACAAACACTACAAAGCAGCTTATGTATATAGTTCCTCATTCCAACAAATGTAAATAATGTATTTATCAAATAATGAGCCGTTAGCTTAATCATGAAATATTCAACTAATACACAAAACAAAACAACATTCAGACCAACACTAAAACAAAATAAATCTCATCTTACAATAACATAACAAATGAGGCTGTCGACAGGGATCCATCCCCAAACAATGGATCAAATCCCAATACAGAGCAGAACTCACCAGGAGCAAAAACAGATAACAAAAAGCCAAAGGCATTAAATATCCTGGGACAAGCAAAGCCAAGAGGTATCTCCCTCCAAAAACAGAGAGCCACACATCAGCCACAGGAATCTCCATCCCACTGCTGATGGTCGCCCTCCACACCAGTGGCGGCTCCTGCCAAATTTCTCAGGGGGGACAATTGTTGTGATGATGGCTGAGGTGACCCGTTCAATGGGTAAATTTGAATTAACAATGACTGAACAATTTGCCCACACAAATACTGAATGTGAACAGAGACCTGTTTTACCATTAATCAAATAAAATTGAGCAAGGTATTCACTGAGTCATTGTCAGTCTTAATCAGAAAACATTTTATTATAGCTAAGTGGAAATTCATTTTGTGGATAGACAGGGAGAAACACGCGCAAGCCTAAGACGTGGTAAGATACGACATTCCTCACTATATGAAGTGACTGATAAGATCTCTTTAATGGATTGTAAAGAAATTCGTCAGGTTTTTATTTTGTAGACAATTGATCTGTAGCCTATTTACAGCGTGATGGGATGACAGCACAATGATGTGTGTGATATCACTGGAAAGCTCTGGTCCTGCGCTTTCATGTGATATGTGTGGCATTTCTGTGTGACCCTGCATTCATGAGTAATTCATCCAAGAGTAATGTGTGTGCAAAGCTGTATGAAAGCTTTGTTATACATAATTTTAGTTTGTTTTTTTTTTCTTGTGAAAATATTGGACTACCGACAAGTGCTTAGTCTTGTTGGAAAGCTGCGATTCTGCTGTTTCACGTGATATACATGGCTTTTCGCTATGACGCATGGTCGTGGAGAAAATCCATAGAGAATAACAGGTGTGAATTTGGACACACTATGCATCGTTCCTTTTTAACCTACAGTATATGGTTAAAAAGCCTCTTGGGTCAGCTGGAAACGTTAGCCATGATGATCTTGAATGTGACCGCTGTGCAGTGGCGCTGCCTCGTGTGATGTCGGAATAATTGGAAAAATTAGTTTCCGACCGTAAAGCATTATTTCAGTGGAAACGGTTGACGACATGTTTTTTAAACATTCTGAGTGATAAAATACAACACATCTTCTTTGTAATGTCCATGTTATCTCCACATTACAACTTTAACGCTCATGAACACACAATGAAGTAGCCTACCAAAGAACAACTTCCCAACATGGGAAATTGGACCACCCGAGGAGCACGTGAATGATACTTGGTGGTTTACATATGATGAAAACACGTTGGGGCAAGCCCTCCCGGAACCCATAGAGATTGCATTGGAGTTCCTGCACTTAGAAAAAAAAGCCTTTTACACAAAAGTCTATGAGAGTGAATTGGGGAGATTTCCAACCGGGTCCATGTCATTGGTTCGACAGCCCGTTGGTTCAACATCCCATTAGTCCGACTGTCCGCGGTGCTGAACGGCTTGCAGCGGGCGTATGGTGCGCCGTGACCGGCTTGAGGCGAAGCAGGCTCACGGCTTATGTGTTTGTCATTTTCTTTTTCATTTTAACCCACACCATGATCTTTTCCTGACACTAACCAAGTGGTTTTTGTGCCTAAACCTAACCAGACCTTAACCACAGGGCATCATGATGATTTCGGAACGGACTTCGGAACAATGAGTTTAATATGGTCGGAACAATGGGCTGTCGAACCAATGGGCAGTTCCCTTCCAGCCAGGCTGATATCGCCCCAAAGGGTCGGAACGCTACTTCACACTGTGTCTGATTGGATATTCAGAGGCAGGACGAGCTGTTTCAAGTGAAAATTATCAGAATAATTAACCCTATGGGCCCAAACGACGCATAGTGTGTCCAAATTCACACCTGTTCTTCTCTATTGATTTTCTCTGCGACCGTGTTTTATAGCGAGAAGCCACGCATATCACGTGAAACAGCAAAATTGTAGCTTTCCGACAAGACCAAGCACTTGTCGGAAAGCTACAATTTTGTTTGTTGTTTGTTTTCATAGCGAAAAAAAATGATAAAGTCACACTAAAATCTTGAATAACAGAGCTTTCATACAGCTTTGCACACACATTACTCTTGGATGGATTACTTGCGAATGCAGGCTCGCACAGAAATGCCACACATATCACATGAAAGCACAGGACTAGAGCTTTAAAGTGATACCACACACATCATTGTGCTGTCATCCCATCATCCTATAAATCCAGATTAATTGTCTACAAAATAAAAACCTGATGAATTTCTTCACAATCCATTATACAGATCTTGTTATCAGTCACTTCATATAGTGAGGAATATTGTATCTTACCACGTCTTAGGCTTGCATGTGTTTCTCCCTGTCTATTCATATTTGTAGTCCAGCTTTCAAGATGCAAATATCTCCATATTGTCCAGTTGACACTCCATCAAACTTTGTATGACAAGACCAGCCACTTCACCTTTGCGCACCCAGACAACTGCAGCCTAATTATGCATGCCTGACAGGGCCGTAGTCACCATATACATGTGACATGTGTCCCCCCCAATGCCCAAAATGCGCCCCCAATATATAACTGAAAGTGAAAAACAACAACAAAGTGGCAAATATTATCTTGGAGGACATCATTGCACTTGGTTGACTGTTTTTCTATGATCTTAGATGTAAATATTGCATGTTTCTTTCAGATAAAACACATTTTTGACTTGTGAATGAGTCAATGGAATTTCTTGCAATAATGAAAAAATACTGGCAATCATGTCCGCCTGGCACAAACCATATGTTTTGGACAGCTGTGAAGTGACAGAATGTCCCACCATCATGGTTCTTATATTGCCGGATTCCAGAGAGTCTCCCCTCTTCATATATGGCAGAATATGTCTTCTTCCAACTTGCTATACTGAGATACATGTACAAATGTAAGAATTTAGTAACACAGATTTGTTTTGTTCATTGATATAAAAATTAATATAAAATACAGGCACATAGAAGGACATGAAATGATGGCAAATCTGGTTAGCCCAGATTGTCCTGAAAAAAACAAGATATAGCATGTGTATGTAGCCTTTATAATGACTGTGAAATGAGCTTAAAAGTAAAGGCAGTAAAAATACCCCAAAAACGCCTAGGGTCCATAGGGTTAATATATTGTGTGTATATATGACAATGATGATGATAATCATACATTTATTATCATCATCTTTCTTTTCCTTTTTGGCTCTTGGAGGGGTGGCACCCTATCGCCCTCTATTGGCCAGCCGCCCCTGCTCCACACCCCTCCACCCCCAAGCCGATCAATAGCATTAACATGATCAAACCACAGTCTATCAAATATAACAGTATAACAGAAGAAAAAGAAATATAAGCCATGAAGACGGCAAATAGACATCAATTATAGTGTGTGTAGAAATAAAGGACGTGGCCTATATCAACAATCCTATTAAGAGCCAAGCTCTTAACCTAGCTGAACAGCACAGAAGAGGACAAATAACAAAATAAAATAAGATAAGAAAAGGGAAAAGAAAGGGGAAAAGCACAGCAGATGCGTTGATTACAGCCACTAAGCTGCCTTCATAAGTTCGAAGGTCATTGTCCCATATATACACACCTTGTGGCTCTGGGAGTCGGAAAAAAAAGTTATTTACCAATCCAAAGAGGTGGTCTGAAAAAAATAAATAAATAAAAGAAAAACATCTGTCCAATAAACCTGAAATGACTCTCTTCTCTCTTTACATCGGTTCTCCCATTGCCTCATACACACTGTATCTCGGCCCGTGTCCATTAATCCTGTACAAGGCCAGCTTTAAGTCTCCTCTGCTGTATGAGCAGTTAAAACGTGGATTAATCCTCAAAATTAGTTCATTAGACCCATTTCTGCAGAGAAAGTCGTCCGCCTCATCTGGACTCTTGAAGGTGCGCTCCTCTCAGTTGAAAGTAAAACATAAGCTGGCCGGGTATCGCACCTGAAACTGTATTCTTCTCTGGATAAGCCTTACCTGGGATGATAAATCCTGGTGGATATAACATTGCTGCCCTGGTAGATGAGCTCTCTGAAGTTGTGCAGTTTGACTAATATAGGTCTGTTGTAGTTTTTCTTTGGTGGCCCATCCATGTCAGCTTAGGAGCAGGGTACATTCGCTTTTTTCACTTCGGAGCGTGTCCTCCTTGAAATGTCTTGCAAATTGCTGTTGCCCTCAGTTACAGACATGTTTTGCACCACAAGTCCACTAATTAACTGTTGTTTCATCAATTTAAAATAAGAAATAGTCGGCCATCAAGGCGGGAGGTCGACGAAGATGAACCCCTCACTCTTCATGCATCATGTGACTGCACTGTCTGAATGAACTTCCTCAAGGAGGCAATAACTGGATAATAGAGATGCGCGGATGGCAGTTATAACCGTCTGGTCCGCAGTTAATCCGCGGATTGGGCGGGTCGGGTGATAAAAATGAACAATCTGATTATGGGCGGGTGAAAATAATAGCCTAATAATAACTTTTATTTAAATCGTACCCTTTAAAAATAAAGTTTACAAATTGCTTTGACAAACATTAATGAGGGGAAAATGTATTGCATGCTCTAAAATATGAACAACACATTTTAATATTTATAATTAGTCGGCACAATCTGGCCGGCGGCCCTGTGTATGGACCAGAACACCGGAGCATGATGGAGGACGCGAAGGCAGTTCGAGAGAAAATTAAAAAAGGAGAGCTTAAAACCAAGACAAAGGAAGGGCAGAAAAGTTCAGTGTGGGAGCGATTTAGCGTAGTGCTTAACAATGACGACTCAAGTGCTGGATATGCAATATGCAATGGCTGCGAAGCCGTGTATGTATATGATAGCCATAAAACAGGTACCTCGAACATGAAACATCATGTGTGTGATAAAACAAAAACAAGCAGGCCAAGTCCGACAAATACCTTAAACTCATTCGTCCGCCGAGACAGCAAAAGAGTAGTCCCACTGAAAGTTAGATCCAAGTTAGTGGACGACTGCGTGGATTTGTGCTGTGTGGATATGCACCCATTTGATATTGTCACCGGCAAAGGATTCGCCCAGGTGGCCCAGAGACTAATCACCATCGGAGCTCAATATGGTGCCGTTGACGCTGATGCCATCCTTCCCCATCGGCAAACGGTGTGCAACAGGGCAGCACTTCGGTCCTACCACTGGATCCCGTGCACCGCACACATACTGAACACGGTGCTGAGACACACCTTCTGTGAGAAAAATGCAGCGGAATGCATCAAAGATGTGGTGGAAATGTTGGATACCTGCAAAAGCCTCGTCACATTTCTTAAGAAAACAGGGGCTGTTACGAGTTTGGCGCACACTGTGATCCAGGAGTGTGAAGTTCGCTGGAACAGCAAAGTCAACATGCTGGAATCTGTCCTGAAACACTACGATGAAATCAGACAGCTCCTGGATGAAAAAGATCAGCTGCATCGGATGGAGGGCATCTATCAGGACCAGCTGGTCCATCTGATTGAATTCCTCACTCTCTTCAAATTAGCCATTGCCGGGCTGGAAGGAGTGAAATACCCAACCATTCACACCGTGCTGCTCTGGTTTCACAAACTCAAAAAACACTGCCAGCCAAAGTTTGGAGATCCAGGATACATATCTCAACTCCGCGCTCGCGCATCCTGCCTGCTTGACAAGAAAATGCTCCTGACTCCCACTCACAAGATGGCCACGTTTCTCTGTCCTAGATTTAAATCCCTGAAAATGTTGACTCCAGAGGACAGACAGGAGGTGATGAGACAAGTGCGGGCCGCCCTGGTGAATGAGGAACACCGCGCCAGCCAGGATGGAGGAGAAGGCAACTCCGTCACCTACGCAGCTGCCGGACAAGGTAAATTCAGCCTAACGATATTATTCTTCATTAAGTAGGCTAGTTACACCGTCAATAACTTAGTGGGGTATTGTGTATAGGTAGGTGTGCGTTAATAATGAACCTAATGTCACCTGTTGTAGGTGGACACGGGACCGGGCCAGCAAAAAAGCAGAGGGTGGACTTCGAGGAGTGGGAGGATGAGCCACCCAGACTGATGGATGAAGTGGAGGAGTACTGTTCTACAAACTTCCAAGTCGAGGAGTTATCAGAGGAAAATTTGCTTTCTTTCTGGGAGAAACAAGGCCGCTCATTCCCACGGCTGCAGCTGCTTGCAAAGAGAGTCTTGTGTATTCCCGCAACTAGTGCTGCGAGTGAGCGCTCATTCAGCGCAGCAGGGCGCATCATAGAGGCGAGGCGGAATCGCTTGAATCCAGGTACAGTGGATGCTATCTTATTTTTGCACAGTGCAAAGAAGAAGTCCAAAGATTAGGCCATGACATTAGATTGCATTAGGCCTGTTCGTTATTAGTGCGAGTGTTGGTTTGGCTTTAAGCTACAACATTGTTCTATTTATTTTTGAACTGCTGCGCACTTAGGCAGTGGCACATTTATAATATATGTTGGAAAAATGAACACTAACTGGACTGTTACTGTTCGTAAAGTTGCCATGACATTCAGAATTTTATTTTAATTAAAAGAAAAGTGATCTGAATTTGCGAGCCTCGCTGTGTTTTGGACTGCTGGATGCCGTTATGTTTTACTATTTATTTTGGACAGCGGCCTAACATTATTTTGTTTAATTATTCTGTCATTTATATGCTCAGGAAGTTTTAGCGACTTGCAGAACTGTGAGTAAAATGTAAGCCGATGTTCAGGCTATTGTTGAAACGCTGAAAAAATAACGTTTTCTAAAAATAAATGTTTGTGTAAAATGAGCCTACTTGTGTCGTGTGCAATACAATAGGCCTTCTATATCATCATGCTTATATCCCGCTGATAAATAATGTATGATTGGTTGGGCAAGCATACTCTTTAAATGTGTCATGTGGAAGGGTTTATTTAACACAGTGATCCCTGCAGCAGCAGAAATGAGTGTCTCCTCATTAAGAGTGCCAATATGCGCCTTTACGCACAGAGTAACGGCGCCATTTTATTGATTATTTTAATGTCAGTCAGCTGACGGGATCGGCCAGGATCTAATCTTTCCTGATAATATAAACATGCGGGTGCGGGTGGATGCGGGTCTGTAATTATAGAAAATTAATTTGCTCGGATGGGTGGCGGATGGATGATTGATGGATAGATGCGGATTCGGGTGCCGTCAGAGCCCATCCGCGCATCACTACTGGATAACTTATCTTATTACCCAGGAGTTGTGTGGCGCTGACTCGTCCACAACCAACACGATGTCTCGATAGCAAAAATGGGAGATGGACGGGATCACTTGTGGTGCTCTCGTAGCGGAGGTAGGTATTGTTTCATCCATCACTTCTAAAATATGTCTGTCATACACTGGATCTGTTTCCATCTCCTGTGTGCATAAAGATTCTGTTTCTCAAGCAGGTCTGGGGACAGCTTGGCCTTGAGGAGCAAAAGGTGGTTCGGTGTAAGTGCCTCTAGATCATTTAGATCTCTGGACACCTTGGTTATAGACCGTTAATGATGGCCTCTGCCTCTCATAGCAGGGTATGTAGGCCCTCCTCATCAAGTGTTTGTTGTTTCAGGGTGATGCTCAGGATCCTCCTTACAGACCTGATCATTTTCTACCAGACTCCTCCATGATGAGACCCAGTGGGAGGATTAAATATCCACTTCTTTTCACATTTTTACCCCATTGAAGTGCAGTGATTTCTTTGGAGAACATCTTCCCTTGACAATAGCGAAGGATCTCCTGCTCTCCTTCCATTAGGTTCTCCACAGTGAGGTGATGAAAGTTTGCTCTCAAGAGACCTGTTTTGAAGTTTCTCCTCTCCTTATCACAAGGAGCAAGAGTAGCGCTCAACTCTTTCCTATTTCGACACAGGCTCAGCAGAGTGCTCTTAACCTTTAGCATCCAAGCAACCATCTTCCTAAGGTGAATCCATGAAGAGAAGTACTGCATGAACTCCAGTACTGCATTCCTTTGTTCTTCGGCTAAAGTAGCACTGACCACTGCATTCCTCACCTCTGGGTCCTCTGTGGTTAGGTCCTCAGGGCGTTCTAGGTTCTCAAGCCAGTCTTCCATAGGTTTGGTGACAAAGTCTGGCCCCTGTAACCAGGTGTGGCTCTGGATGAATTTCTCTGCCTTGAGTACTCTTGAGGCGTAGGGTTCAGAGAGGTGTTAACATATCTCCACTGATGAGGTTCAGAGATCATCAAGATGCTCTCCACTCAGTTAGTGACAAAATTTAGGAATCTGCTTGGTGGCTGCGGTGAACTCCATGTGAGGAGCAGTCATGGGCTTGAGCAGAGCTACTCTCGCCTTCCCCATTACAAACGCACAATGGACTTTGCTGCTGCCTCCCTGTAGCAATTAGTTAACTGTCCCATATCCTTTTTCACTAGTGTCCAGGGGCGGCTGGCCAATAGAGGGCGATAGGGCGCCGCCCCTCCTTGAGCCACAAAAGAAAAATGATAATAAATGTATGATTATCATCATCATTATTGTCATATATACACACAATATATTAATTATTCTGATAATTTTCACTTGAAACAGCTCGTCCTGCCTCTGAATATCCAATCAGATGCAGTGTGAAGTCACGTTCTGGCCCTTTGGAGCGATATCAGCCTGGCTGGAAATCGCCCCGACTCACTCTCATAGACTTTCATGTAAAAGGCTTTTTTTTCTAAATGCAGGCACTCCAATGCAATCTCTATGGGTTCCAGGAGGGCTTGCCCCAACATGTTTTTGTCATACGTAAACCACCAAGTATCATTCATGTGCTCCTCGGATGGTCCGATTTCCCATGTCGGGAAGTCGTTGGTACTTCTGTGGGCTCTAGTTTCCCGGCGCAGTGCAGGGTGGTGAACCCTGTGCAGAGCTAGTTTCGAGCAGCGCAACCCGAGGCGCGCACAGTTTGGTAGTTTGGCAGACCGAGGTGCGCTGAGATGGGTGTGGCGGCACAGCAGGGGGAGGTGTCGACAGATCCAGCTTGGCGCAGTGACAGTTTTGTGCCAAAAGGCTTCGCCGAAGGCGCGCTAAAAGGTCGTCAGCTGAAACCACGTCTACTGTCAGCGCAGGGGGAGCGCAGCCGGTGTAAGCTGAAGTTTGGCTGACCAGCGGACAGTGCGCACACGTCACCAAAACCTCACAGGCAGGTTTCCAGAATATCAGGCACATTAATAATGCAATAAATACCCAAAAAACACTATTCAATGCAACTATCTGCAATCAGCACATAAATGTATCTCTATATCGACTGTCCCATCACATCTGATGTCAGATCAAAGGGGATTGGCACCGTTTAGCACGCGTAATGGAAACCCAACCTGATTTGATTAACAAAACTAATGAGTTCACACCCTCTCAGCCAACCACAAACAGCCACAGCATCAGATAGGGAGTATATATTCAGCATCTGTCATCTTAGAAAAGCCAAAAGAAAAGAAACAGAGTGAGACTGCGAGAGAGAAAGAGAGAGCGCACCATTGATTTACAATTGTGGTGACCTCCTCCCAGGCTACCTTTGCATCATCAGCCTGTGGAGGTCTGCTCGCAGTTCCACATATTCGGACACTGCGAGCTTGGACCTCCCGGACCAAAACATCAGTTTCCTCCTGGGAGAAGTTTGGCTGTCTGACGCTGCTGCTCTCTTCTGCCATGGTGAATTGAGTAAACTCTCATTACACCTTAGCGCAGCGCATTTAAGGGCGAGGAGAGGGGCTCATTTGATTGGTGTGATGTGTGTAAAACCCATTCCACGCCTTCTCTCTTCCCTCTTTCCGACTTGCGCAGGTAGGAGGGACAGAGGTGGGACAGATGAGTAGCTGCGCCAGCGCGCACGGTGTGCCAAACTTGCAAAATCTGCCTGGCCACACCCAGTTGGCGAAGCGCAGGTGCGCTGCGCCCCCGCCTCGCCTGGTCTGCGAAACTAGAGCCCATTGTGTGTTCATGAGCGTTTAGGTGGTAATGTGGAGACATCATGGACATTACAAAGAAGATGTGTTGTATTTTATCACTCAAAATGTTTAAAAAACACGTCGTCAACCATTTCCAATGAAATATTGCTTTACGGTCGGAAACTCATTTTTACGATTATTCCGACCTCACATGAGGCAGCGCCACTGCACAGCGGTCACATTCAAGATCAACATGGCAAACGTTTCCAGCTCATCCAAGAGGCTTTTTAACCATATAGGTTAAAAAGGAACGACACATAGTGCGCCCAAATTCACACCTGTTCGTTCCTCTCTATGGATTTTCTCCGCGACCGTTAGTGAGAAGCCACTCATATCACATGAAACAGTGGAACTGCAGCTGTGTCGGACACTTGTCAGTAGTCCAATGTTTTCACAGCGAAAAAAAATGATAAAGTTACACTAAAAGTATGTATAACAGAGCTTTCATACAGCTTTGCACACGCATTACTCTTGGATGGATTACTTGCGAATGCAGGGTCACACAGAAATGCCACGCATATCACATGAAAGCGCAGGAGCAGAGCTTTCATGTGATACCACACATCATTGTGCTGTCATCCCATCACGCTATACATACAGATCAATTGTCTACAAAATGAAAACCTGACTTTACAATCCATTATACAGATCTTGTTATCAGTCACTTCATATAGTGAGGAATATCGTATCTTAAAACGTCTTAGGCTTGCATGTGTTTCTCCCTGTCTATCCACATTTGTAGTCTGGCTTTCAGGATGCAAATATCTTCATATTGTCCAGTTGACACTCTTTGTATGACACGACCAGCCACTTCACCTTTGCACACCCAGACAACTGCAGCCTAATTATGCATGCTGACAGGGCCGTAGTCACCATATACACTGAGGGGAACATGTTCTCCCCCAATGCCCAAAATGTCCCCCCAATACATAACTGAAACTGAAAAACAATAACAAAAAATGTTCAGGTCAGGTCAAAGAGCAGTGATACTATGTGATGTGCATTGTATTAAGTTGTAGGGTATGCCTGCATTTATTACTTTAATCAGAACACAAAATTAATTTCCACATAGCTATAATAAAATTTTTTCTGATTAAGACTGATAATGACTCAGTGAATACCTTACTCAGTTTTATTTGATTAATGGTAAAACAGGTCTCTGTTTACATTCAAAGGTATTTGTGTGGGCAAACTGATGACAATTAGTCTGTTGATGACCACAGTGGATTGTTCAGTCATTGTAGAGCCAAATTAATTCAAATTTACCTATTGAACGGGTCACCTCAGCCATCATCACAACAATTGCCCCCCCTGAGAAATTTGGCAGGAGCCGCCACTACTAGTGTCATTGAAGTGGTGCAGTTGGTTCAATAATGCATCACCACAGCCTGCAGGTTTGAAACACCTTGGGACACTGATGTCCACTAACTGTTGCAGTGCAGCCTTCCAAGCACACCACTTGCGAGCGAACTCATCAGGTATTGGTACATCCCAACCTATCTTAAGTGTGAAGAGCTCTTGCAGGGTTCCCCTTAGCTGGGAGCACAACTGGTGCTAAGATACCTAAAGGGTCATAAACTGAACTCAGGATGGATAGGATGTTTTTCCTGGTGGGTGTTTTGTCTAGCATAATGAAGTTGTCTGACTTTATACACCAGTGAACTCCTAAAGCTCTCTTTATGGGAAGCGCATCTCCATCAAGGTGAAGGTCTTTAACCTCTGTGACCATCTCCTCATCTGGGATAGCAGACAGCAAGACCCTGCTGTTGTTTACCCACTTGGTGAGCCTGAATCCATCCTTTCCACATACGGCTCGCAGTGTGGTACATCACCACTGCCTCTTCTTCTGAGTGGACTGATTTAAGACAATCATCCACATAGAAGTTGTGGAGCACTGCATCGACTGGTTGGTCGTTGGACTCATCTCTGCTGTCTTCTGCACATTTCCGCAGCGCGAAACTGGCACGACTCATAGATTAGATAGCACAGAACAAGCGCACCACCATTTTAAATTCCACTATCTCCTGTCTGATGTCACCTTACTGTATGTCCACCAGAGGAACCGGAGAAGGTCTTCATCCGGCACCTTCACCTGGTGGACATTGCTTCCACATTGGCCATGACTACCACTGCCTCATGCCTGAACCTGGTGATGACACCAAGGTGAGTGCTGGTGAGATTTGGTCCTTGTAGCAGTTGGGCATTCAGAGTGGTGCCCTGGTTGGATACCCTGCAATCAAAGACCACTCTGAGTGCCTTCTTCTTGGGGTGATAAACCCTGTGATGTGGCAGGTACTATAGCCTACCATTGTCACAGCTGAGGTCTTTGCTGGGTAACTTCACGGCATAGCCCTTTTCAGTGATGCAGCCCATGAATACTGAACACTCTGCATGAAAAGTTGGATTCTTCACAGACTTTGGCCTCAGATTCAGAGCATGCTCAGGTCAGCTACCTTACAGTTGTTGGGCATCTTTATGTCTTTGTTCCTTAGCGGCAGGGTAATGCTGTACTTGGTTACTAGTGATAGTTGCAGCTGTGATGAAACCTCTCTTGTTATAACTTCTCCTATGTAACCTCTCATCCACTTGACCTTTAGCTTGGCTCTTTGAGGTTAAGTTCTTTATGTCACCAAACAGTGGGTGCAAGGCTTCCTTTGCTGGTTTATTGATAAAAATCTGCAAGGTCATTGAACTTGGCTCTGCGATTTTCCTTGTCCTGAATCCTGCAGACGATGCTTCACTGTTTGTGTCTCCAGTACTTCTGTTTCTCTTTTTAATTTAGCCTCATGTCCCTCTAAATTCTGTCTCTGTTTTAGAGTGGATGCCTTGGCTAACAATCAGTTCTCTATAACTCTGCCTTCAAACAAATAGACGAAGTAGAAGATGATGCACAAAAAGAATGCATGGAAGCTACCTTGGAACTTCAATTTAATGATGGGGAGGCAGCGCGGGATACGCTCTCTGATGGCTGCTCTTCCTCATTGCAAACTCCTTAAAGTCATCAGCCTTCAAACCAGTTAGCTTGATCCCTGTTCATGTCTTTTTCAGAAAGTTGTTGGAATATCCCTTGGACACAGACATTTGATTCACAGAACTCTCCAAACAGCTTGTTAAACGCCACCATTTTGGTTTGAACTACTGTTCAGCTGCTGTCACCACCGTCATCCATTAATTTACATATTTGGTTCATTTCACCCGTTAGCTTAGCCAGTTTAGCCTTCTGTGAGCTAATGGCACATTACAGCTTTTCTTTCATTGCCTTAGCTTTGACTTTCACCACCCTAGCATCCACAACTGTTGCTGAACCTTTACCTCCGTGCTCCATGCTTTATGAGCAAACTGACTTACATTAGAATCTTGTCCACAAAGTCAAGAGACTATTGAGAATTGATCTTTACTCACAACCACTGTATCCTGTTTAAGGTGCAATTCAAACAAAGTATTTTTACTCCACAGTTCTTCCATATCTCCTTACAGGAGTATTATGATTATTATTATTATTATTATGATTATTATTATTATTATTAAGTTAAGCTCTCCTAAACAGCAAAGGTACTATGGTACCTACCCTATTGTCTTTTAGTCTTTTAGTTTTTAGCTCCAGTTTTTCCTCATGGGGGGCCTCCACACTGGGAGGTGTGTGTGTGTGTGTGTGTGTGTGTGTGTGTGTGTGTGTGCGTGCGTGCGTGTGTGTGTGTGTGTGTGTTATATGTGGGGGGTGGGAGGGGTGGGTTTTTCATTGTTTTTATTCTGTGAAGCACTTTGTGTTGTATTTTGAATGTATGAAAAGTGCTATATAAATAAAGTTTGATTTGATTTGATTTGATTAAGAAAACCATGTAGCTTGATCTTTGAGCCTCAACTGAACAAAGGCACCTCCATGGGCTTGAGACCACTTCTCTTAAGGCAACAGTAACATATATCAATGTCCTAACAGAAAGCTTAAATATTGTTGACTTTTACAAACTTTCATGGTTACATGAACATGAATTAAATCAAATGTTTTAGCTGACTTTTAACTAATTATTAACTTATTCAATGAAATCAATTATTTATCTCCATTTTCATGAAATGTTTAACAAAATAAAGACTGCATTTATCTACCAAACTAAAACACATAAAAACTTAATTTGGCTTGCACAGCGGTGAGAGAGCTAACAGTGACAACATAGTCAACAATGCTAAAGGGATTTTTCAGCTGGAAATTGAGCCGCTTACTCACCAGGGAGAGCTAAGGGGAGCCATGAGGGTGGATACAGTGTTTCCACAGCAATGCTGTTGGGTTGGGATGTCGGGTGTTAGCAGAGTCATTCTACAAAAAGGGTGCCATTTCCACTTTGCAATTTTCAAAGTTTTCATCAAGAGCAAACTTTCTTTTTTTAAATCCACAACATGAAAGGTATTTTCCCACCTCAGGCATAAAATCCTTATCAATATTTTCCTCTTTATTCAGACATGGGAGCCATTCTTGTACCACCCCGTCACAGACAATATGCACACCATTTGAGTAGTAATAGGCCTATATAAAATAGATTTTAAAAACGTAATGTTTTCCTACTAGTAAAATGTCCTTTTTTTGGAAACCATCAGTCAAAAGTATGTAATTTAATCCGTTTTTTGATTTTTTTCCATGTTTAGATTCTTAATCGAAACATTAGACATGTCGAAATATGAATTTGACATGTCAGTGACCTCATTGTTTGTACAATAAATACTAATTCACTTCAAAATTTAAAATAAAGGTTATTTTATTAGTTATTATTAGCTATTAGTTATTTATTATTATTTTAGTTTATGAAGCATTTCACTCCCTTTCCGTCATTTTTTAACAAAATGACCCTGTGATGGGGTGGTAACAGATGTGACGAGGTGGTTCACTGTGACGGGGTGGTATGGACAAACTGTCTCTCTATATTATCTGTTGGTTTTAGGCTTCATCTAACATTAGAAACTTTTGTTAATTCTGGATATAAATGCAGGCATGACTTAATGCCCAAAAGTCCCCCAATTGGGGGACTTTGAGAGCGACTTTGCAAGCACAGTGTGTAACAATACACTGATCATGAAGAATATAGTGATGTTGCACATCAAATTTAACAGCAGAACCTCGGCTACACGGCTGTAAAAACCCTTTTTACATGCCCCAAACACAGCTCAAACAACAACTAAATAAACAATAACAACAACTAACTCCAACAACTCCATACAGCACCGATATCCCGACCCACTCGGTATATTTCGGGCTCTAACTCGACCACACGTTATTCGAAACACATGCCGTTCATCTCAAATGAAAGCTGAGACGCCACTGTTTCCACACGTATGCACCAAATCACTCTACCACAAACCATCAGAGAGCTACAGGCCAAAGAACAACAACAACAGAAATCTCTTCGCCAAAATATATTTGTAATATCTCTCTTACCTTATTATTTTCACTGTGAAAAAGGCATTCTGCCAATGATTCATGTTTCATTCCCGTATTACAGGATGTGGTCCGTCATTCAAATGAACCGACATCGCCCCACAACGCGTTCTGCTGACTCTGATTGGCTCTGAAGTGCTGTCAATCTCGTTTTGGTGGGTATAGCATCATTCTATTGGCTCTAACGAATCAAACGAGGTGTCAATCACTCAAATCGGCCAAGCCGTCACGGAGATACGGGCCTCCAAAGCCCAGAATAGAAACTCAAATGTAGCAGGTGCATATTGATCAGTTTGGAGTGGGAAATCGATGAAAAAAATGAAACGGACAGTTGTATGTGTATATCCTAAACATCATTAGAGATTTACAGAAACAAAAAATGAAAGATATAGGATTGTACATGACAAAAATCACATGCAAACATGGTGCAATTTTGGAGAGCTCGTCTGAATTTTCTGTACTAAAACCTCTCTAATATTGTTCTGCTTCACTTTATCAGAATGAACCTTGGCAGAGCTAATGTTTACATATTGTACTATGATTTGATAGAGGTTTAGCGCTGCAGCTGCATCATTCCAACGGGATACTCGTCCTGAAAATGCTTTTTTTTTTTTTAGGCGAACCACAAAATATTTCATTTGTGCTGTGTGCCATCTTCATTTACTCTTCACATATAACACATATACTGATATTTACACATCTTAACAAATCTCACAAGTGTTCTCTTTACCATGACACCAAATAGTATAGTAATATATAATATAATATAATAGTAATAGTATTCAAATAGACCTTGTGGTTGCAGAGATATATTCATTTAATTATGGATATGCAATTTTCGAGCAGAGGCCTATAAAATAGGCTTAGGGTTTAAATTAATGATACAAGATCCAAAATATGCCTCAAAATTAGAATTTACTACAACAGTATGTTAGAAAAAGTGCAAATATATAGTATATGCCTATATTAAATGAAACAAATACTGACCATTCAAAATGTCAACAAAAACATCACTAATTCATGTATGCAACATTCAACAAATGTATTAAAAGAACATTCCTTGTCCTAATGAAATTGCAGAATTAATCCTCCATCTTATTTGACAATAAATCAGCATAATATGCTCCCACTTTACACATTCAGTGTGATTGAGAATGTCCTGGAAAATCATTTCCTAAAAAGAGTGGGAACTCTGACATCCTCAGAAGCTTCAAGCGCATCATGACAGTGACTGGGAGAGGTGCTTCCATACATCCTTCTGGATTTCCATGTGATGGGATGTCACAGGCTGTGGTGCTTGAATGATTTTGAGCACCTCATCAAAGAGGTACCACAGGAGGTCATCTCTTGCAGACCAGAAGAACCTGTTGGCACCAATGCAGTGCATATTTACTAGGGCATGTGTTTCATCTGTATTTAGAATGATCCCTGGATAAAGGTCATTGTCATATTGAAGCACACACCACTTCCCAATGAGATCTCCACTTTCCCAAGCAATTGCTTCTGTTGGCACCTTTTGGGCTGTTTTGTTAAATGTGAAGTGCTGTGTGGTGAAGCACTGACATCTCAGCTGCTTTCGCGTGGAGCACATGCAACTGACTTCCCGGTATAGGATCTCTCCTGGAGTTAATGTGACCACTTGGTGGGTTTTCATTGTGGATGGCACTGGGGGAATCTGGCCTGGCATCCTTTCAATTGCCTGCTCCACTGTTTTGCTTGCTACATAAAACAACTTAACAGTTGTAGATGTTTCTGTGAGAGCCTTGTATAGCTCATGGGCATCAGGTATGTCACGGGCGTTGCTCACCATCTTGTCCACTGTTCTTTTCAAGACCCCTCCAACACCGTCAGGGGCCCCCTTACCATGGCTTGACTCGAAAAAGTTCCATGTGCCACCTTTCAAACCTTCCTTTTCAGCTCTGTGCTGAAAAGGAAGAAATTCCCTTTCTGTTTTTACTGTGTACATGGTCCATCACTCAGAAAGTGTAGAACAGACACTTGTGGATATGTGGCTTGTACATAATCCAGCACCAGGGGGCTTTTGTGTTTGGAGGGTGACACCGTGCTAAAGCAAATGGGCTCTTTTTCACCACCAATGTACAAAACACCAGTGTGTAGAGTAGCTTGTTGGTGTGAGGAGCCAAAGTGGACAGCTTGAAACTCTGAGCTGTATTTGCACATGTATTCATTGTTTTCAGAAAAGTCAATATGTATCACTGCCTCCTCTTTTGACACGTTTTTTTTTTTCAACTTTCTGTAAGAGTACTGTTGATTTATGTTGAATGTATGCCTTTTGAATTTATGCAAAAGTGTGTGAAATAACTCCACAAGATTGTCTTGTGTGTCCTCCACTGTTTTCTTCACTGTCATCGAGACAGTGGTAGGACCCTCCCTTGCATCTTCCCTTTCTTTCTCTGCTGTGGCCCATTGAGTGAATACAACCTTAGCCAAGCCATCAAAACTGGAGAGCTAAACAGTCTTGTCCTTGCATTCAGTGCACTCATTATACATGCACATTTTGCTGGAGGTGTCACAGGTTATCATTTTGATACAGCTCTCAAGATCTGAGGTATCTATGAGCCTCAAGTGATGCAACTTCTCAGCAACAAATCTGAGATGTTCATAGATCTTACACAGACAGGTGTTACGGTCAGAGAGAGTGGGATGTACAACCCAAAATGGTCGAAGCTTACAGAAAAGGGAGTATGATATACTATTTGTGTTTTCAGCAAGAAACTTCTTGTGAAGATTTTTCATTGTGTCAACCAGAAACCTTTTCTGCTTCTTCACCTTGTTTCTGGTAATTGTTTGTTTTCGTCCTGTCATTATCCGGCTGACGTCATCTCGGATGAAGAAGGTTTTGACTTTCGACTTGAAAGCAGCAGTGAACCTGTTTGCGGGATGTCTGCTGGTGATATAGAGGTTTTCACTCAGAACACTCCGACGCTTCTTTGACAATCCAAGGGTATTCTCAGCAAATCCTTGCAGCCTGTACTTCTTTTCAATCCTCCCCACTGTTACCCTCACGATTAGTTGTTTTTCTTTTTCTTTTCTTGCTTTACAGTACTTAGTCTTTATATCTTCAACCAAGGCTTCATGAGAAAGTAGTGTTTTTCTGATTTTGGAGTTTATTTTGCCTGTCTTAGTTAATTAATTTACAGTTGAACAAGGAGACCTGTTCTCATTCATGTCAGTGCGTTTTCTTTCCTTCTCTAGCGATTTCTTGAGTTTTTCAATTTCATGGCGTAGTGTGTCTCTGTTGGAAGTTCGCTTTCCCTCTTCACGTTGCCTGAAACAAAACAAAACAAAAATCAACTGGTGAATTCGTGGGTCAGTCATGTGTATGTAAAACAATTACCAACCAATGACAGACCTGCTTCTTATTCTCTACATGTGTACATTTATTTTCAATCCTAACTGCATACTATCCAGACCTTGAAGATCCTGACTGCTGCTTTGGCTGTTGGACAGAGTCTGGACTCTGAGGAGGGGTTTCAAAGTGCTTCCTAGCCTTCTCTTTTCTCTTCTTGTTTTGCTTCCTCCACTTTATACGCCGCTGACGTTTCCCTCACTCACTTAGATCACTTATCTTCTTCTTTTTACCTTGCTCTACATCCCATTTCCATCTCTGATGTTTACTCTCTATGTATTTTTGCCTAATTAAGCCAAGATGGGGACATGTCTTTCTGCAAATGTTATGAAATGTAACATTTTTTAAACACAGACAGTGAGTGAGTGAGTTACAGAGATAGTGAGTGAGTGAGTGAGTGAGTAAGTGAGTGAGTTACAGAGATAGTGAGTGAGCCAAACAGGGTTAAGTTAACAGAAAATAAAGTGATTAGCCTACATCTGAAACACTAATCTTGTAACACACATCCTTGAGCTTACTACTCAAAGCAGACATTTTAACCTATATATTGGTATGGACGTTTCAATCAAATTTCACATTCAGATGGGAAGCAGAACCACCCCGTCACATCCCTTACCACTCCTTCACAGTAAAACATGTGACAGGGTCGTAAATGTCATCCTAAAATGGCAGTTGTTTCAGTTTGTCACTTCTAATGAAAAATGACTCAAAATAGTATGTTACAGTTAACGAATAGTATTTTCTCATATATAATATTAACAAGAACACTTGATTTAATAGCTTTAAGTTTTGGAAACACACTTTGGCACATTTTTTGTGCCTTATGCACCTCATCAGTCGTTGCGGACACAAATGGTACCCGTTTCATATAATGACCCAGCAGCGGTAATGGGCGGATAAGCAACACCACTAACACTAGCTAGCTCCCACCAGACCTGGGGCCTATTGCACAAAACTAGGATAAGGGATTACGCTGGGATATCTTGGTTATCCTGGCTCAACTTATCCGTGATCAGGTTGCACAAAAGTGGGATAGTGGAAAGCGGGATATGTTATGACATAAGTTACCATGGAGATTTATTCTGTGGAACTAGCTTGCTCTAGACCAGGCTAAGTTCCAGGATCTATTTAATCTCATCCTTTATCTCAGTCAGCAGTCAAGACAAACGGAAACCAATAGTTATTCCACTGCACACTGCACATTGTTATCACATTCAACCAGACCCACTGTCATTATTTAAACATTTGTGATCATTAATTGCAATCATTTTAGATAAATGATGATTTTAGATGATTTTGCAATCATTAGATAATTTACAGTTTCCCATAGACTACATATAAAATACACATCCCATATAAATATAAATACACATCAAAGAGTAATATGATGTTCCTTTATTGAATAAGGATAAATCAAAGCAAGTAAACCATCAGCTCCTTTCAAAACTGAAGTCACACAGTGACTCTACAAGATAGAAAGCACGGAATCAAAGCATATTATACAACACAAGAATAAATACACATTCAAAGGTCTGTATATGATACACCCCACATGTCTGCACACTGAAATAAATGCAGGACAAGTCTATACACAACAAATGAACAGACAAATGAATGGATGCAGTAGCCTCTTTGCAATCTTGTATACACACAGTATACAGCACAAACAACATAAGAGGCCAAATCAATTTAAATAGAATACAAAAAAAAACCAAAACCATAAATTCCTCTGCCACTGCAGGACATATTCAACGTAAATTCACAGCATGCATGTTAACTAAAATAATTTAACACATATTGGTCCCTGACCAGCCGACCACTGTCGTCATCAGGGAAGATGGCAGGATTGTCCCAGTCCATGTGTGATGGCACTCTGGGGGCCCTCTCCTTTCTCAGGCAGGCCACATTGTGGAGGACAGCACAGGCCACAGTGATGTCACATCCCCTCAATGGGCTGACCCTTAGGTGGCGAAGACAGTGAAAGCGTGCCTTCAGGAGGCCAAAGGTCATTTCGATCCTGGCCCTTGTCCTGGCATGGGCATGATTATAGGCCTGCTGTGCTTCCTGAGGGTCTGTATACGGTGTGAGGAGAAAAGGCTGGCAGGCATACCCCCTGTCCCCAGCAACACACCAGAGAATTCACCTGTAAATAAAAAATCTCATCATCACAACCTCATAAATAGAGTGACATTCTTGACACAGCCATGATGTAAAAGGTGGTTATTAATAGAGGTTGTGTGGCTCACCTTGTGATAGGCACTGATAGATTCCAGAGGTCCGAAAGACTTGGGAGTCATGGACCGAGCCAGGCCACTTTGCCACAACATTGCTGATCAGAGAGTCAGTATTGCAGACCATCTGAAATTATAAGATGAAGACTATTAAACCAATCAATGCACATCACAAGCAATGCAGTGTTCATTAATCGACAATATCAAAAAGTCATGTTCACCTGAACATTAATGCTGTGAAAGGATTTCCTATTCACAAAATCCCCCTCATGGGCACCTGAGGGGGATTATAAATATATATATATATATATATATATATATATATATATATATATGTATATATGTATATATATATATTCTCTTACATACACACACACGCACACACACAAATACACAGACAAAATTGCATACATATAATGAAACAGCAGAGGAGCATGGAGCATGAGGAGCAAACTTAAGATAAGATAAGATAAGATAAGATAAGATAAGAGGAACTTTATTTATCCCAAAGGGAAATTCAGTTAAGTCAGTGAGCTCATGTATTTATCAAAGAGTTATACAGTCTGATGGAGTTACATTTACACAATTTCACTCACATCTGCCGTCAATTTCACTTACAATTTCAACTGATTCATAATCAGAGTACAACTACGTTTTCAGAGATGTTAATTAACTATTGGATTGTAATTGTGATGGTTTCAGCAGAGCAGTGAGAGTGTATTTGTGCACTACTTACGCATTTAGGCAGTCTGCAACTTTGCCACGCTTTCTCTCGCTGTTTTATAACTGCGGCGGTGTTACCTTTCTTTTTGATTTGATCCTTTACCTCTTCGTAAGCCTCCATGAGGATTTCTGCCTCCGACGGGGAAAAGTACGCTGCTCTTGTTGCCATGGTGAATCGGTGAATCTGTGATCGATGGCGGGGTCTATTTGAGGAAGCCGCGTGCTTGGTCTTTGTGCAACCAATTAAGCCTGGACGCTCTTGTTTTGGATTCGTTGAACCCAGCTCAGTCATTTATCCTGGATGTTTGAATCCTACTTTTGTGCAACGGGCCCCTGGGTAGTGTGTAATGTAGTTCACTGAAGAGGAGCAAAATGCACAGCTCTGGTCTACTGACAATGGGAAAGGAGTCTTTTACCTATTTTTAGCAGGTTTTGCTAAAAAAAACAACAACAAAAAAAACTGCATAACGTGCTAATTTTGGTGGAAAAAGGGGTAAAAAAAAGTTGAACCCGGTAACACGTCCGTGACACTTAACACAGTCTAAACTGCTGGTTGCTGCATTAACATAGCTGTACAAGTTTAACCCTGAGGGGTTTTGACCATTTTTGTCCAAGTTGTTTCCTCAGATCTTGTTCCACATACATATTTCTATGTGCTGTAACACACAAATAACAGACTGATGCCTTTATTTTTCCAAATATCCAAAATCTCTGCATGCCTAAATGTGTGACAGGTGTGTAGGAAGAAGGTGCAATCTTGAAAACAATGAGAAGCACTCTTGCACACTGTCTTGCCTACTGCAAAAATATTTATTTCAGCAGTAAGTTGGCAGTAAGTTGACAGTAAGCGGGAGTCCTTCTCATTGTTTTTAAGATAGAAATTTAGAAAATATCTATTTTTCAATCTTGTATTCCCTCTTTAACACAATAAAACAATTTGTAAAAGTCTGAGGGAGTCAAAATGGCTGCCACAACTACTGGTTGTTTGTATTAGATTAGATTCAACATTATCGTCATTGCACAGAGTTCAGGTACACAGACAATAAAATGTAGTTTTGTATCTCACCCAAAATGCAAAACACAGTAGTGCAGATTAATGTACTGAATAATTTACAGAAAAAATATGCAATAAATAAGCTCAAAGTTAGTGAAAACAATCTTTATGTGTGGGATGTCCAGTCCATTGACATAAATATTGTGGACTGGACTGAGTGATGTGATGTTAACTGTATGGATTCTGCCACTGTTAAGAGTGTGTTATGCTACACACTACAGTAAAAAGGTCTTTTATGGCAGGTAATGAGTTTTTGTAACGTCACTGAACGCGTTACTCCCAGCGAAATTGTATTTAGATGCAGTGAAGTCTGCCAGTCAATACTAGCACCTATGACAGTGATTTGTGTGAAATACCCACCTGTAATTGGCAGAAGTTTGACAAGGGAGGGTTGTTGCTACTCCTGCTAGTTAAAGTGTGCGTGTCAGCATAAGCTGAGGAGCTGGAGCTGTTAAAGTAACCGCTAATGCGGAGAACACCTCGTAAAGCAGACAGGTTTGTTGTTTTGGCGTTGGCTATTGCCCACAATAGCCTGTGTTAAACTTAAGGAATAAAAAGCCAGCAAAACGAGTTCATGCCTCTGTAGCCTCATTGTTAAGGGACGCAACAATACAGACAATGCAGGTAGTACAGTTGCTCTGGGGCCCATATGTGGGGGGCCCATAGAGAGAGTCGGCCCTTCAACAGTGTGCTGGGTGGAGAATGGGCCCTTATGAGTCATTGCCACCTTGAAAATATGTCTGTTTTCAAAGAAAAACTCTTATTAGGTCAAAACTAGTGTCATTTGCTATAAACGCTCTTGAAAAAGGCAAACCCATCTCTGTCCTGTTTATTTTTCTTTTTTTTTTGTAAAATAGTCAGTAGCATCTTTACAAAATTATATGCTTGTTCTATAACTTTTAATCAACTGTTCTATAATTAGAAATCAACAATTAAAATTGTGAAATTAAATAAATGATTTCTTACTTTCTTTGGTATTTTTGTTATATAGATATGCAGTGATGATTGCCGGGTAATATGCTGATGTTATCCAGTGTCAAGTCTCTGATCATGTGATGAGACGATATGTGCTCAATAGTGTGCACTAGGGCCAGTTATAATAGCGTGCGCTGGGGCTCATCATAAAGACCTTATGCCACTGACCCAGTCTTTGTGGTAAATTTCAGCTAGTCTTCAGATTTGTTTCTTAAAAAGGAAAAGGAAAGGAACTTCTCATATTTTAATCACTACTTTAAAACCTGATGTGGAAGCAGTCAGGTTCATACCGTGATTTAAGTTAGACATGGTCTGGACACAGTCTAGCTCCAATACTGCACATAAAGAAAGGAGAGTGACTCCTATTTTATGGTTCAGCCTCAGGAGAGGCAGGATAGCCTTGTTTAGGCCCAGTTTGGACTTAAAAGCACCCAAGCCTTGTTAAATCACACTAAATCTCACCTTTAGAGTCTGATTTCAAAATTCCCATCAAAATGTAAGTGTAAGTGTAATTCTCGTCAAAAAGAACAGACAGCAGGACTGCAGCTCTGGTTTTATCTAAAGTATAGGATGTAACCTCCCACCCTCCTCCCTCAAAGGTGAAATAAGATTGTCACTTTGATGCGTCCGCTCACTCTTGATGAGCTTGGGAATGAATATGCAAAAAAGGGGGCTTTGTGGTGGAGAAAGGAGAGAGAGAAAAAAAGAGGCAATCAAGGATAGCCATGGTCCCCCGGCTGGACTATAAATCTCTGTCTGTTTCAATAGCCGCTGTGGCCGAAACAGTGTAAAATTCGAGCGGGGATGTCATCAATTTCTGTTAGCTTCTGTGTCCCTTTCTGTGCCGGTCGGCGGGCAGCCGTGATGGATTGATTTTGTCACTTGTGCTCAGTTCACAGTATGTTAACATGGAAGGGCAGAGTTGGGTTATGGAGAGGGGGTTATTAGTGGCTCGGTTGTGACTGGACTTTTCTCTCTCTCTTTTCTCTCTCTTCTCTCTTCCTGTGAAGGTCTCTCACTCCGTCTCCCATCCCTGTCACTCTGCCTTACACTCAATATACTTGCTCTACCATTTATCACACCTCATTCCCTTCCACATCTGCATCCATTTTATGCCTGCGTACCTCCACCTATGTGCTCTTATCTCTGCATAACTCTGCCTATGTCAACCAACTGTCTCCACCTACTCCACCTAAGACCTGTCAACCTCTTTCTTTCTCCTCACCTACATGCATCAGCCCATTCATATATTTATTTATCTTCTTCTGCTGCACCCACCCTCCAGCCTGCCTCCGCCATCCCCATCTCTTACTGCATCTCCTTTCTTCTAATTTGATCTACTCTGACCCTCCCCAGGAATTTGGGGGTAGGAATTTTTTGCTCACCTGTCACTGTAGTTTTCCAAAGTTACTCGCCACTCAGCATTTCCACTAGCCACAATACTGTTGTTGGGAAATTGTGTTTTATTTGATTAAAGTTGACTATGCTGTGCTACAAGACACTCAATGAACTAGCTCCACAAGTCTTTTCAATATAAATAAAAAATTTGTAGCTAGCTGTTCCCCTTGCTTCCGGTCTGTAACTACCTCCTGATTCCAGCTCTGTAGATAACTTACAGAAATGCAATTCATATTGATCTTCTTCTTCCCTTACCCCCAGAAAGCATAGGAACAGACAATTTTCCAGTGTTATACCGTTCCTTAAAGTCTCTCAGGTCTACCAACGCAGAGCCAAATATAATATATATAAAAGTCTAAATGACAAATCAACTGTGACCTTGGGCATTGAAATCTAACTTATGGCAAGTCTCTCAGCAGGCAAGTTCAGGTTGAGTTGCACATCCTTATTTTTGCAACTCAAGACTGACTCAAGTCCAAGTCTTAAGCATCAAGTCTACAGCTCTGTCTTCAACCTACGAGTCCACCACTCTCATCCAGTCACCCTGTAAACCCCGATCCATCGATGACACAAAATTTCAGTTTTTAGTCTGCACAAATGCCCCAGGTTGTCATAATGACATAGAAACATTATATTCACTTGACACAAAAACTTATCCCCTGTGAGCTTCACATCATTTCTTTATGTTAAGTCAACAGTTTTTGACATAACTTGACTAAATTTTATAAAGCACATTTTGCCTAAGTAGCTAGGCCAATAAACAACACTATCATTGTGCACTTAACACATTGTGACATGTTGGGGCTTAATGGGTGGAGTTTCCCTGCATGTTGTGAGACAATGGGCCTCATTCAGAAACAGTGCGTACGCACAAATCTGTGCTTAAACTGTGCGTACGATAGTTTGACGCACAAATCCGGGATTCATCAATATTTTCTTACCTGAATTTGTTCTTACTCTGCGAACAAATTTAGAACTGCCTCAGACCATGCGTACGCACAAATGAGGAAGGCCGAACTGACTTAGAAAATGCAAACATACCTTTTAAGTACATGCAGAGTCTATAAAACCACATTCATGAAAAAGAGATTTAATTAACATTTTTTAAAATAATTAGTTTACTAATATATTGGCCAAATGGATTAAATTACCATGAAATTGACACACGTTCACCCTCATCATTGTGACAATTAAAATATTAACAATAACAAGAACAGAAAAACTATCACTCCATCAGCGTGTAGATGATCTGTAATGCTGACTGCCATATCCTTAAAGGACAACTTCAGTAAATTTCACAGTTTGTTAGAAGCGATGGCGCCGGGTCTTACAGGAATGCCATGGGTCATTGTAAGATTGTGGAGGACACAGCATGCCAGGATGATCTTGCACACCTTCTCAGGGGTATAAAGTAGTTTACCACCGGCCGAATGTGATCCAAACACATCCAACGGCCCTTAAGCACACCAAAAGTGCGCTCTATTACGGCATGTGTAGGCACGTATGTTATTATAGCGCACCTCTTGAGGGGTTTCAGGGTTTGCGTATGGTGTCATCAGCCATGTTTTAAGGCCATATGCCCGGTCACCCAAACAATATAACATTTTAACATTAACGGAATAGAGACTTACTGAAAATACTAACTTAAAACAATTGAAATAAAAGACTAGAACAAAAGATGCTCACCAACAAGCCTTCCACTTCTCACAGCCCCTGCCTCCAAACGCATTCCCACTGTACTGTTTTGCAAAATAAATGAGTCGTGGGTGCCTCCTGGCCAGCGGGCCACAGCCTTAAAGGACAACTTCGGTATTTTTCAACCTGGGCTCTATTTCCCCATGTGTATGTGTGCGTATGATTCATGGGTACCACTCGTTCTAAAATTGGTTCAGTATTGAGCCGCGAAACGAGCTAAATGGGGGCAAATGCGTCCAGTATAAACGTGCTTTTTTCGCCACTGACCGGTTCAGATCGCCAGTGCCATCTCTGTAAATAGCATATGGTAGTGGCCCTGGGGCAGTGGTGACTGTGAATGAGTGGAGTCAGCTGTCAGTCAGTGTTGGAGCAGAAAGGCGGAAGTTGTCCCTGCTTGGTAATGTAAATGAGTATGTGTGTGTGAAGTGTGTGTCACGCTAGAAGAGTCAGAGGATGGAGTCTTTTACGTGCTACCCCCTGGAGTGTTACCGGAGTTTTTGGAGTGCTCAAATAAACGGGCCTTTTTCCCGAACGCAAGAACAGGATGTCGCGCAGCACCCCGTACAGCTTTCACAGGCTGCCTTTGTTGGATGGCAAGATGCTGAAGTTGCTAGTTGTGCTACAAATGGATGCTAACACTCCTGTCCAGACACTGCGCCTTGCAGACCATCGGGTCTGCAGTGCTCACTTCTCCCAGGATGACTACTGCCAGCCAAAGAAGAGAAGACATCCAATCCCGAAACACCTCTTCCTTGCCCCACGAGTAGAGAGAGCTACAGACACAGTGGAGCAAAGCTCGTGACATCACACAGCCCAGAGGTAAGGGAAAGGCTAAGTTAGCATGCTATTTACAGAGATAGCACTGGCGATCTGAACCGGTCAGTGGCGAAAAAACACACACTTCACACACATACTCTTTACAATACCGAGCGGGGACGACTTTCGCCTTTCTGCTCCAACACTGACTGACAGCTGACTCCACTCATTCACAGTCACCACTGCCCCAGGGCCGCTACCATATGCTATTTACAGAGATAGCACTGGCGATCTGAACCGGTCAGTGGCGAAAAAAAGCACTTTTATACGGGACGCATTTGCCCCCATTACCGTTTTAGCTCATTTTGCGGCTCAATACTGAACCAATTTTAGAACGATGAATCATACGCACACATACACATGGGGAAATAGAGCCCAGGTTGAAAAATACCGAAGTTGTCTTTTAAGGCTGTGGCCCGCTGGCCAGGAGGCACCCACGACTCATTTATTTTGCAAAACAGTACAGTGGGAATGCGTTTGGAGGCAGGGGCTGTGAGAAGTGGATGGCTTGTTGGTGAGCATCTTTTGTTCTAGTCTTTTATTTCAATTGTTTTAAGTTAGTATTTTCAGTAAGTCTCTATTCTGTTAATGTTAAAATGTTATATTGTTTGGGTGACCGGGCATATGGCCTTAAAACATGGCTGATGACACCATACGCAAACCCTGAAACCCCTCAAGAGGTGCGCTATAATAACATACGTGCCCACACACGCGCCGTAGAGCGCACTTTTGGTGTGCTTAAGGGCCGTTGGATGTGTTTGGATCAGATACAGCCGGTGGCAAACTACTTTATACCCCTGAGAAGGTGTGCAAGATCATCCTGGCATGCTGTGTCCTCCACAATCTTACAATGACCCATGGCATTCCTGTAAGACCCGGCGCCATCGCTTCTAACAAACTGTGAAATTTACTACTTCTCTCTTTGCGTAACCGCTTCCTTCATTCATGAATCAACTCTAGGCAAGCGGTTTCCTTATATGGAGAAATGGGGGTGTGGTAGTATGCTGATTGCAGATCGCGGACACGCGCCTGTCAATTTAGAATGGTTCTGATTTACTTACATAGCACGGTGGTGAGAACAAAATTGGCCGGTACGCACATGTCATGAATCCGACGGTGATTTTGCGCAAGTACTCATTTTTTGCGGAGAGTAAGAACATTCGGCCATAAACCGAAGAAAACTGTGTTTAAATGTGTTCTAAATCACTCACGCAACCCTATAAGCAGTGATTAATGTTTATGTATTTTACAGTGGTTCCTGTGGGTTACAGTTAATGTTGTAGTAGAAGACATTTTGCACTATAAATACACAGTCAGTGGCCTCCCACCTATGTGGAAACATAAAGTTGTGCTGAGGTGACATACTATAAAGAGCACTTCCTGGCTCAGTATTTATCTCTTTGCACTATTCTAGTAAACCTAAGCACCCTGCAAAATATTTTTATCGATCACTTAAATTTATAGAATTAAATGCTATAACATTTTGTTAATCTGACATAAAATTCCTGTCAGACAAGGGTCATGTGACTCATTTATTTTGTGGCTGGTGTACTCAAAACCTTTAAGTTACGATATTGTGCTAAACTAAAAATTTTGAGTGTAAGTTGAGTGAGCAAATTTGAGTTTACAGTGTATACCATCATCTTGGCTCACCTACCTCCATCTACTGTATTTCTGGCTCTACCATCATCCATCTTTCTGCAACTAACTCATTCATGTCCTCTAATAGTCATCTACCCCACCTTACCCTCATATCTATCTTTTTTCTACCAGTCTTACCACATACAGTAAAATCTGCCTACTACTGCCCCTCTCGTTACCAGTTCCATCCCTCTGGTGTTCCAGTCATCTGTGAGAACAGTGTCTGCATCAGACAGAAACCACAAGGAAAACTAGAAAGCTCATGAAGCAGGAGCTAATCCTATGGGAGCTGCTAGGTGGAAACCCAGTGTTGTATTATTCAGAAGGGATGACAGAACAAAGAGCTTTCTTGATGAATAAAGCTGAAGACTTAACTTGAGAGGATCATTATTCAGTGCCATTACATCTTTATCAGGGATTGGTCAACACAATTGAAATAATGCTGCACCTTCTTGACTCATACACCCCTGGATCATTTTCACTCAAGTGCCATAATTACTCGGACGCTCAAGGACACAATTAAATTTTATAATGTCATAGACTGACCTTTAATAGTGGCTTATGGGTAAGTCCATCAGAGCTGAAATACTGGATGAAAACCAGTCTCTTTACCACAGCGCTGGAGAGAAAAGCTTCTGTTTGGAGTTAATGCTGAGACCAAAGCTTTAAACAAGGTTTATAGTAGACTAACAGTAGGAATCCTCAAGATCTCGCAATAGAAAGTTCGTGTTTTGCTAAAATCAAACCCTATCGCTTGACAGGTGGTTGATAGTGGATGACTCTGTAAAATCACTTCAACTGCCAACCTTTAAAAAAGTCTTTCTACAATATCTCCATATAGCAACTGCAGCATGGCTCTGGTTACCAAATGTGGTGTTTTAGGACAACTGAAATACCATGTTACAACTAAGTTTAAGGAAAGATTGTAGCTATGGTTGTAAAAATGATAACTCTAGTCTCCCGCATTAAAATCAGATGCACTCATACTTGGCAACCCTCCCAATTTTCCGGGGAGACTCCCATTTTTCATTACCCTCTCGTGGTTTCCTCAAAGGTGGATTTCTGACAAATTTTCACACCTTATTTTTTCCCTTCCATTATGCCAATCTGTTTCTGGCACTGTACAGTGTGTGTAAGCCAATCCTTATGACTCTATAGTCTACTGTTTCCACCTGAACAACAATACAGCTACAGCAAATGTCATTTCCTAGCATGCGTGTCATGTGAAAGTGAGATCCTTATGCCTTGTCCTCAGTGAGTGAGAACAGGAGAGGGAAATTGAGAGTACTTAGAGAAAGAAATACTCAAGCAAATTTCAGACATCCTGGAAAGAAGTAGTCTTTTTTCCTATGGAAAGTTAGGAAAAGGAAAAGGGGCATGCTTTTTGTAATAACTGCTGCTTCCATGTCTGCTAAGCAAAGGGGTCAAACAGTGCAATGAAATTAATGAATAAGAACTGATGAATATTATCTTTTGCCAGAGATTCACCCAAGTTTACACCAAACGGGTGAGTTATTCCATATTCTTCCCATGAGAATTTTAAGTAAAATCAAAAGTATTTAACATAAAAATGCTGCTGCAGTGTACTTTGGATTATGTTCATTTCATTATTTAAAAATCCAACACATTCTCACTCTGACATCATCACATATCGAGATTTGGTCATGGAGATATGACATATAAGGTACCCTGGGTGTGTTGGTTGTTCACATTCTGGAACACCATGTCAACTTCAGCCTTTTGCATGCATTGTCTGTTTTCAAAATACACTTCAGTTTTCACAGGAAATGTACAGTTTGCATACATTCTGTTTCAAAATAACGCACTATGTATATGTAATGAGTGAAGCTTCCTCCCGTTTGTCCCACCCCGTAATTACAGACTGGAAGTAAACATCAGCTGTTTGTAATCTAGTCTGCCCTTCAAAGGCACTGTAGTCAGCTATGTGGGGGGTTTTCTCGTTGTTCCTGACCTCGTTAATGCTGTGTGCACATCAGTCTAAGGTGCTGTTTACAAGCATATTCAAGTTGCCGGGTGGTAGTCTTAGCCATCTCCAATACAGTTAGCACACTCACAAGCCGGCGTGTGTGGCATGCGTATGTGCCCAGATGAGCACTTGTAACTTGCGGCTCAAAGGAGCGAGGCAGCATGGTAATGCCATCTGGGTGGTTTAGCCCCTCTGTATTTGTTTGAGGAGGAGCCCTGTTGCCACTGTTGTTTTTGTCCTGTATTTATTAGGGACCTCGGCCCGTAGGAATGTCGTAGCAAGATCAAACCAAAACTGGCTTGTTCGTCTCCTCAAGACCTACAAATCGCACACTGACACCCCTGACATAAATCCAACAGGAAGTGAGCTATTTGCCCTTTCAAAGTAAGATGTCATTTTTCAAAAATTCTCTTTGTCAAAAAAATATCTACTCCTACACCGTTTATTGTATCAACTTCAAACATGCACACATGACAGGCCAAGTCCTGGTGAACAGATCGTCTGAATAACTTTGTCATTACTCGAATGGTTTGGATTTTATGCCCGCTTGTTCGTCTCATCAAGACCTACAAATCACTCACTGACAACCCTGACCTAAATCCAGCAGCAACAGGAAGTGAGCTAGTGCCTCTGAAAGTAACATGAGCAAATGTGGAGAAATTGTCAACTGTGAGCTAGAGTGGAGAGGGGTCTGAAATTGTCAAAAACTTTTGTCTTTAACTGTCTATGTGAGCTGGAGGCCGAAATGGCTTGAGTCCGAGGTCCCGCCCAACGCTGCTTGCAGCTTTAATTATTCTTTAGTCTTTCTCCCGCCGCCTCTTTGAGCTGGAATTTGACCCCCTAAACATGCTCACACCCTCACCAGAATTGGCACGCATGTCAGGACTGGTGAAAAATTTGATAAAATGAAAACATTAACCCCTAAAGTGCCAAAATGGCCTCTCTATTGCCACCTAGGCACACTAAAATGGCTGCTGCGGCTCATAGGAATGTCACAGAAAGATGAAACCAAAACTGGCTTGTTCGTCTCATTGAGACCTACAAATTATGCTCTGACACCCCTCACCTCAATCCAACAGGAAGTGAGCTATTTGCCTTTCAAAGTAAAGTTTCACCTCAAAAATCCTCTTTTTTTTCCCAAAAATATCGTCTCCTACACTGTTTATCGTATTGACTTCAAACATGCACACATGACAGGCCAAGTCCTGATGAACGGATCCTCTGAATAACTTTGCCATTACTCGAACGGTTTGGATTTTATGCCTGCTTGTTCATCTCATCAAGACCTACAAATCACTCACTGACAACCCTGACCTAAATCCAACAGGAAGTGAGCTAGTGCCTCTGAAAGTAACATGAGCAAATGTGGAGAAATTGTCAGCTGTGAGCTAGAGTGGAGAGGGGTCTGAAATCGTCAAAAACTTTTGTCTTTAACTGTCTATGTGAGCTAGAGGCCGAAATGGCGTGAATCCGAGGTCCCGCCCAACGCTGCTTGCAGCTTTAATTATTCTTTAGTCTCTTAAAGGTGATGTGACGCAAGACCTCCTGACAATCTTCGCGCTACCTAGAAGCACTAAAATGGCCACTGCGGCCAGTAGGAATGTCGTAGAAAGATCAAACCAAAACTGACTTGTTCGTCTCATCAAAACCTACAAATCATGCACTGACACCCCTGACCTAAATCCAACAGGAAATTAGCTTGTGCCTCTGAATATAACATGAGCAAATTTTGAGAAATTGTCAGCTGTAGTGAAGCAAGAAACACTTTATAAGCCGAACCATTCCCCAAAAAGAAACCATCAGGCCAGCGTTGTCCTGTCTACAGAATGCATGTCACCTTCTCCAGAATGCAGCAAGATGAAGCAATCCATTTTCACTCACAGATGATGATACGAACACCAATGCTACATAAAGTCATTACGATGTACTATACTTTGAGAGTAATGCCCAGTTCAGACCAAAGATTCATGACAGGATGAGTTGAAACAGGCAACTACTTGCAATGTACCATTCTGTAATGGTGTAAAAACCTGCCACTTCACACCAATGCAACTAGATGAGATGGTGTATTGTCTCTATGCAACAACTCTTCGTACTTCCGTTCTGATTTCCAGCTTTTCAGCCTTATTATGTGGCTGAATATAATTTTATAGCTTCCTGAAATATGAATGAGGATAGTAATAGTGGGATACTGGTACGTACAGCAAGCAGCAGTGACTGACTGTCCAATACCAGCACACGGTAAGGACGGAAACAGAGGGCTCAGCGGGAATGGAGCACCTACTGCAGCAAGCAAATAGGCTGACTGCAATCAGTTTGACTTGACTAGCGGACTTCACTCCAAGCCAATTGGCTGTAGAAACAGCTGATGTGCTTTATCGCTGCAACTTTTCTCTGCAACGTTCCAAAATGGTTTCATCTCGCTGTGAATCATTGGTCCGAACTGGGCTTTAGAAAACAAATTGCTGTTTCCCTTGTAAGTCACATGGCACTAAATAAGTTTCTTCCAAGTGTCTAGGTAGTGATGCACATTAGCTGACATTAGCCAAGCTGGTTGTTTATCCACACTTTGTAAGTCCAAACGATGCCCAAGTTCTTTCCCTTGGAACTAGATGACAAGTACAACAACTACAAAACTCAACCGTCAAGCTTCTTTCCTTAACTTTCTCTTCACCTCTGTCTCTCTTTTTTCTGTGAACTCTCCACATCCTTGAACTCTTCTTCTTCTTCTTTTGTTCAAAAATAATGGTACCAGCCTGGTACAGGCCAAACCCTGAACATTTCCTAGACATTTGCTGTAAATGCATATCCTTACTGGTCAGTGTGTCTCCCCATGTTGTTCTCACATGAACATCATGAACTACATAGCACTTTTTTTGTAACCCTTACCACTGTGTATACCACTAGATTCAACTGACCAGCGCATACAAGCAGTTATGCAAATAAAACTAGATTTTCAGGGCAGCACATTAATAAGGCGAAATCAAGACTGGGGTGTCATTTCCCTACATAGCTAACTAGGTACCTATCTACAAGCATAAATAACAGAACACTGGCCACAAACATGCCCAAAACACAGCTGTACAGTCGGTTCAATGCATTCTCTGTGATTGTCATGAACCATAGTTTCTGTTCAACTGACAATTACAATGAGGCTAGAATACAGTACTTGCCATTATTTGTTTAGAGCATAACAAAATAAAATAGGCTGCCATCCCAGTCGCAAACTGGCTAACGTACATGATGTTAAACTAGCCATTCAGGTTCAGTATGTGTAGGTAGAAAGGACATACCAAATAATGTACCTCTAAATACACTGTTACTTCAATGAGAATGTTTCCAATAATGACTTTAACAATGTCTAGTCAGACAACAATGCAACAAAGTTTGCTCACACACACACACAATCAAACACACAGTTTGCCGCTGAAAAGCAGTGTGTCTGACCCACAGCCAAATTGTGCTGTTGAAAACTCTGAAAGTTTACAAAGAGTAGATCCAGAGGAGCAGGGTCTGCCAAACACATGGCCTCAATGTGTGTGTGTGTGTGTGTGTGTGTGTGTGTGTGTGTGATGTATGTTTGTATGGGCATTTTCTTATTAGGCTGCTAGTTGCAGTGTGTGCCCATCACCTTTTGTTATCCTACTAATCCTGTTTGCACACACTGCTCAGTCTCATTCCTTACTCTCTCTTCATACTTTGCTGGTCCTCTATCTCTCTTTCTGCGTTTATTTTTCTCACATGTACACATACACTTTTCCCTCCCTTTGATTTACTCACTCATGGTTAGTCTCTATGGCTGTCCCTCATACAATATTGTGCTTACTCAATTCATTTCACTTTAATGTGTCATTAACAACAAAAATGCAGATGATACTGCAAAGTGTGGTTTCTATCTGATACCGAGATTGTCAAAGTATTAGTGCGGTGTCACTTCATGTGTGTGTGGGTCATTGAGTGTTAGCATAGACCAGAGGCCCTCAAATGGCAGCCCGCGGTCCACATCCGGCCTGCGAGCCGCCTATTTGTGGACTGCGAACTGAACAAGTGACTCCTTCACTGTGTGTTTTGGGTTGGTCAGTATGTGTAAATGGGCTGTCATCTCCATGCCGATGATGCGCTGGTAGGCTGTTGGTGAGAACGACACTTTTTTACTTTCGCTTTTGAAGCGGTATGCTTATCGATACTTTGCCAGCAGTAGGAGCCTAGATTGAATGAAAATAGCATGTTCCAAGTTTGAAAAGAAAAGAAACGTGTTGAAAGGTTTTGTTTTAGTTGAGTATTGATTTGAATTTATGTCAAAATGGAAATGGCATTTTATTTTATTTTGTTTTGAATGTGACAGTATTATGGCTTGTGGCTTGACCAACTATAATAAATGGACCTATGACTCATTGAAAAATGTCGCGTGCATGTGCACTGTTGAGTTGAGCTGCAGGCCACGCATCAGTGTATCAGGTTTGGGTGTGTCTCTCAGCCTGAACGCAGCAGACTGAGTGCACCAGGTGGAGATGATTTGGTGATCAGAGGAGTTTGGAGGCACTCACTCACAGGATGGTGAGAGAAAGCAGTGTGTGAAAGAAATGTATGGAGAGACTGGACTTGGGAAAGGAGACTGCAGGATTCAAGCTTGTTTCAAACAAAGAAGGAGCCGGTGAGCTTTCATTTATGTCTTGTGTTTTGTAACTTTCATTGTGAACTGTGGACGGCTATAGACTTGAGCATTTGGAAAATCTCATGTGATCGAATTCAGGTTAAAATGTGGTGAATTAAAAGGTCATGTGATTAAAATGCAAGTTAAAATGTACTATATTTAATAATCATGTGGGTTAAACGTACAGTTAAGAAATGTGTATTTTTAAAAAAGTATTCAAGCTAAGTGTAATTTAATAAATGTGATTTATGTGTTTTTGAAAGAGTTAAAAACTGCTAAAGACTGTTAGGTTTAAATTATTATTGAACAGTGCTTTAGAATGTATTTAATATATTTTGGGTGTTGGTATTTTCTACTTATTTTCAAGGTTAATTTCTAGTAGGTTTAAATTAATTTCTAGTAGGTTAAAATTTAATTATTTAAGTTTGGGTTATGTTGATTGGTTATGGTTTCTTGGGTTACATTTTCTTAAAGTTCTTTTTGTGTTTGTATTTAAGGTTTTTCACCTGTTACTGGCCTCATCAACTTTTAAAATAAAAGAAAGAAAAGAAAGAAAGCTGAATCTTGGTCACTGAATGAATTCCTTCTCCAATCTGCTGAAGCAAGCTGCCTTTTCAAGTGGGGGAAGCTGCAGGTTAAACCTCACAAGAGTGAGGGTCACTTGACAGTGAAAAACCAGTGTTGAAGACTGGAACAACAGAATCTGAACAGCAACTGGCCAGGCCTGGAAGTCCAGAGGCCTGGTAACACACTGAGCATCACCTTCCAGCAATCCTGCTGGAAAAGAAGATGGCTGACTCAAAGTCGCTGGAGCAGCTTAAAGCCAATAGGACATCTGCAAAGTGACAATTCTCCCCGTTGGCCAACAACGTTATCCGGATGCACGCCATAATGCCTGAAGAGGAGCTCAGAGACAGTTTCAGAAAGCTCATAATTGAGGCCAACAAAGTTGGTTTTTCACCTGTTACTGGCCTCGTCAACTTTCAAAATAAAAGAAAGAAAAGAAAGAAAGCTGAATCTTGGTCATTGAGTGAATTCCTGTCCAATCTTCTGAAGCAAGCTGCCTTTTCAAGTGGGAGAAGCTGCAGGTGAGGGTCACTTGACATGCATGACCACGTTGCGTCACCCCCCCGGACCTTTGACTTGTTGAAAAATGTCTTTGTGGACCTTTTAAGGTTTGTATTTGAGTACCCCTGGCATATACTCTATCGCACACATAGTAATATACTCATGATGGCAACTTTTGCCCCATTGTGGCTGGAATTTGAAAAGTTTCAGAATGCAAACACAGGTGGCAGCTTTTCTGCTTCAGTGTTCAACAAGTTGTGAGCTGGATGTGTGTTTAACTGTAAGCTGCTTAACTTACAGGCTACTGGGGGAAACAGTCATAGGTTTGCCTTGTTGAGGTCTTTTTTAATTTGATTTGATTTTTTTATTAGGATCTCTTTTAACCCAGCTGAACTCAGACAAGCTGTTCAACTCACAATTTCTCTTCCCACAAAACACTTTACTATAGACTCTTTTTTAAAACTGAGAGGAAAGACGGGCTGCACATTGTCTTTTGAGTAACACACTATTTAGTTTTAGTCATATTTTAGTCATCTGAAATCTCTTAGTCTTAGTCTAGTTTTAGTCGACTAAATATAAGTTATAGTCAGATAAATCTACGGTGGACTTAGTCAACTAAATGTTTCTCCAGATTTTCCAGTCATGGGAAATATCCATCAATCTATGATGGAATGGTATAAAGGTTTGATTGTCCAATACGGGCACGGAAACGGTTGTTATTTGGAACATGTATTTTGTTTTATTCTCAAAAAATAAATAAATAAAACACTGTTGGCTGTAATGCCATTGTGCATGGTATCTAAATACAGAAAATTCACTTCTGTTAATGTTCAAGTACCTCAAGAAATGTTAAATAACTGCTAGGCTACAATGCCTCAGTATGTGGCACAACAACAAAAATCTCTGCTCTCAGTATTAAAGAGGTAAATATCACATTAAACTAAAAAACACAGAATGCTGTGTGCATCTTCTATTGTCTCCTGCTACTCTGTACAAACTCAACAAGATCTTAACAGAACAGGTAAGTGCAATTCTCATACGTAAAATAAAAGATGTATTGGCTGTAATGCCATTGCACACAATCCCAAAGAAATACTCCTTAATGTTCAATTAAGTCAACAAAAACTCTGCTCTCTCACCACTGAAAATACAGGTAAATATCATATTAAATATTTTAAAATAAAAATATGTAAAATAAAATGGTTGTATTGTCATTGCACACAAAATGAAATATTCCTCTGTTAATAATTAAAACAAGTATCAATGTGCTGAAGACAAATGAAATAAATGAGCTGCAATGCCATTATTGTATGGAACAAAAAATAAATCTCTCTGCACTCATCATAATAAACAAAAACAAAAAAATAAAATATCAGACCAGTAACTTTCAAGTTGTGCATATACTACAACAGGAAATGCTGTAAATAGCAGTGAATACAACAGTTCTATTTGTTTCTGTTTATTTTAAGGAAAGCACTCCGCTCCAATGTGACCCTTCCTCTGTTGCGCTGTCCTCTTGTGAGGTCACCTGTGACACTGAATACCCTTTCTGCAAAAGCTTGAGTCGCTGTGATTAAGATATTTCATCTTAGATTATAATTTTTGCAGTGTAACATTAGGTACCCATTAGCCTGTACTGCATTTATGTGGTACTTTCTTAAAAAGCAAAATATAAATTATTTACACTAAAAAAAAAAATACCAGCTATTTGCAATGGGAACTTTTGGTGTTATGTTTTTAGATATAATGGGGGAAAAAAACATTCTATAAGATTAATGAGGTCAGAATTATGGATAAAAGGCTGGAATATGAAAACAGTTGAACTAAGGACAGTGTATTACTATAAAATGGTAAGTGTGATTCATGTAAAGCAGAATGGCATCAAATCCCAGCATTGAGCCTCCTCATTCTTTTGTACTGATTTTGACTAAATTGACAACATGCCATGGTATTCAACATATTTGCTATATTACTTCTAGTTGTAAATTGCATTTTGGGTGTCAGTGCTAGAAATGTCAGTATTAGGGCAGGGGCGTTGTAAGTCAAGGCAGATGCCGTAGCAGCAGCAGTAGTAAATTTCACTGATACTGATCTCATGCTTTCTGACAGTAATGGTACTTATGGTAATGTCCTCCATGAACCAGACATGGCCCTGTGCACTCGTAGACACAGCACATAGCTCCCTGACACCACTCTGATTTAACACCACACAAGTTAAAGGCCTGCGTGGCTTGATATTGAGATTTTAAATTTCAAATTCTGCAGCACTGTCAATGACACAGTCTCATCTATCCATGACTAAACATTTAGGCTTTTTAAGATCTTTAAGAGTAAATTAGATGTACCACTTCAGGGTTGTATGCCTCCACCAAGCAGTCAAATTGCAGTTTACATCCATGTCTGTCCAGACCAGAGTTGGGTATAACGCATTACAAAGTAACGCGTTAGAGTACTTTGATTACTTTTTGCAGTAACGAGTAACCTAACCTGTTAGTTTGCTGTTTGAGTAATCAAATACATAAGTACATTTTCAAACAAGACATCAGTTATTTCTATTACTTTTAGAACGCTGGTCCTTCAGCTCCGAAACAGCAACAGCTGTCTTTTGGTTCTAGTAACGGAGATAACGTTAAACCTATCAGTCTGAAAGAAGCCATGGAGCTTGTGGCTCGCTACGTGGTCGGAGAAATGCTGCCGTTGTCTACGGTGGAATCTAAATATGTGGAGTAGGACTCGCTGACAGACATATTTCAGACTCAGGACTTGCTACTGTTCTACTGTTATTATACACATATGACTATTGTCACACATGTATACTGCCAGATATTAATACATACTTTCAACATATTGTACCACAGTAGCCAGAACTATAACTATAATATTATTACTTTCAATAATGTTGTTGTAAGCTACTGTCATTACCTGCATCTCTCTCTCTCTCTCTCTCTCACTCTCTGTCTCATTGTCTCATGTGGATTACTGTTAATTTATAATGTTGTTCTGTTCTGTACGACATCTATTGCACATCTGTCTGTCCTGGAAGAGGGATCCCTCCTCAGTTGCTCTTCCTGAGGTTTCTACTGTTTTTTTTCCCCGTTAAAGGGGTTTTTTTGGGGAGTTTTTCCTTATCCACTGTGAGGGTCATAAGGACAGAGGGATGTCATATGCTGTAAAGCCCTGTGAGGCAAATTGTGATTTGTGATATTGGGCTTTATAAATAAAATTGATTGATTGATTGATTGATTATGCCTGGTACAAGCTACACGCTGGTACTCACCAATTATCCCCGGTCCTCTTTCATGGCGTGTGTGATGTCATTGGATTATTCTTGTCCTATTTTTATTACTTTCACTATTATTTGAGTCACTGCCAGAACTGTGTCTGTTCATGTGCCAGCTGACATGTTGTTGTAGTCACCTAAAAGCGTCAGCAGATGGCAGGAGCTACAGTTGATGTGCCATACGTAAACTATCAAGCTACTGTATCTTCCACAGGAAGTTCTGACAAATGTTTCAGAATAAAAGCCTATTTAGAAAATGGAGGGATTCTCTCAGCCGAGGTTATAAGGGGCTTTTAATTTGAAACAAGTGTTGAGTTTGAAATGACGGTGCCATATGTTAACTTTATAAAGACAACGGAGTGGATAAAAAGTAAATATAAAAACACACAGAGGGATTAATAAATAACGGACCGTCTATAATGTAGTTTGTTCAAATGAAGCTGGGAGCCTGTTAATGTTATTACTTTATGTGTGACCGTGAGGATGTACCATTGTTTGCTAGCTTGATGCTAATGACAGTAACGTTAACTCAGCGGGTTGACAAAGTGCCTCTGCTGTTTCACACCATCATTTCTCCCTTTTACTCTGTGTGGTAACATCCCTAGAGGAAATATTAAAACCGCTGGGGTGTTGTTGTCATACAGTTGTCTACGGCAGCAGATCATTCTGTGTTTCTACTGGTCAAAGTGACGGCTGTGATGGGAGAATTGGATCTCAGTGAAGGGCAAGTGGTCCACAACTTTAATTTTGGAGACAAAAAAATGTAGAATTAGTGCCCTGTGGTCCATTGCCCAATAGGAAATGTAGAATACTCAAAAGTACTTTAAAAATGCTTGAGTAACTTTTCTCAGGGAGTAATGTTAGGAGTACTTTTAAAGTAATTTAGTTACTTTACTCAGGGAGTAACGCAGTAAAGTAACTGGTTACTTTTTTAAATAGTAACGCAGTAACATACTTTGATTACTTTTAAAGTAACCCTTACCCAACACTGGTCCAGACTGTCCAGGTATTAAGTGTATTTTTGGCAAATTAGAAGTTATCACTGTATTGACATGTATGATTCCAGTGAATAATATGTTTCAGTTAGAAACAGGCTGTTGTCACTAAGAAACTATTTTTTATAGAGGACTGATAGAGAACTTGTCACATGGTGCAACATCAGTCACCAGAAACTCAATATCAGTAAACCAATGAGCTTGTGGTAGACTACAGTTGGAACAGAAGAGAACTTGAAGTTGAAGCCAGTGCAGTTGACAATGCTTCAAATACAGATGTTACTGCAAAAAAGCTACAAATTGGAAAATGTTGATACTTCATTCACATCACACTTCACACCTTCAACCCGTCAGTACAGAAGATCTATACAATCTTCACAGTTTGAAGATTAGTGTCACCAATTCAGTATCTGATCAAATGTCTCTCCTTCTGTTCCTGAGTTATGATGCCAGAAATGGGATTTGCAGAACATTATGATGTTACAGTGAAACTGTGGCAGGTGTTCGCTTCCCCTAAGATGGTAAAGCCAAACCCTGTTCTTTTTTTCCAAACCCAACCGCATGTGCGTGTTGGCTGAACGTAACCACATGCATTTGTTGTTGAAGGAAAGAAACATCAATTCACGGTGTTGCACCAACGTAGTGCATTTATTTTGAAAGAGACTATACGCAAACTGTACATTTCCTGTGAAAAAGGAAGTGTGTTTTGAAAACAGACAATGCATGCAACAGGCAGAAGTTGACACAGTGTCCCAGAATACCAACAACCAACACACCCAGGGTACCTTGCACATCAGATCCCAATTCTCAAGAATGGATGACATACAGATGGTCATTCAGTATCTAATAAGTATTCCTTTAAATTAAAATTTATTTTTTTATCATTTAAGTTACAGACATTTTTATATCAAGATCTGTAAAGCTGCATTGATTAATTGGGTAACACTTTACTCAAAGGTCAGGTCTATAATGCATTATGAGCACATTCATAAGACATAACACATTTATAAGACTTTATAAAAGTTGTTACAAATGTTAATAATCATGTATGACAACTTATAACAAGGTTTATAAAGTATTATAAGTGGTTACATAATGCATTATAAATTCAGCATTCACAATGCTTTATACTTCCATGCCAAAGTGACGACAGTGTTTGAAAGAAGAATCTGAAGTACTGGGTTACATAGCACATTGTACCTATCATAACTTTAGCCAGTTATAAAGACTCAAAGAACTGCTCTGACATATAATAAATGCTTAATTTCTGAAATAGAATAATGCCAGTACTTTATAATGTCTTATGAATGTGCTCATAATGCATTATAGACCTGACCTTCAAGTAAGTGTGTTGGCCACTTAGGAAGAGCAGAACATGCTGTAAATAAAACATTAGCATGCTGTCACTGTATAAAGTTTTTATGGCTAATGTGTTACCAAACAGTTGCTTGTTAACACATCTGGCAGACACAGCAATATTACTATTCATTTAGAGTCATGTTTCAGTTTACCTGATGAAATTAAGTCCAATATAAAGTTAAGTCCAATATTCACTCAGCTTTTAGCTCTGTTTTGGTCTCTATCAACTACTGAAAACATATTTGGCTCTTGAGCTGCCAAATGCACCACTATGTTTACCAACTTGTTCAGCTTCATCTTGCTGCTGGTGCTGGAAACAAGGCCGGTTATAGCATAAGTATGCCAGAAAACCAAAATAATGGGCTTAAAGATGAAAAAAAAAAGCTCCACAGAGCTGAGAGGAACTGCAAAGTCGGGTGGAATTTCTCTGTAGGTTTCTATGGTTACTATTAACCCGTTTATAATACATAGTCACTGTTTAGGTAAGAAAAAAAAAAAAAAGTAAAAAGTACAGCTTTAAGCAAGTATGAAATAAACAACTACAGAGACTTTTTCCTGTGCTACATAAATAAACTTGCTTTGCCTTCTTGTCCATGTTGGCTTAAAAGTTAAGCCTCTAAAAGCATCTGTTACCTGCAAATGTGTTATTAAGTTTTAATCTGTCTAAATTGAGTGATGTAACACTAAAAATGTTACACATGTCAGAACATATTAGAGAGGCTGGGGATACAAGGTTAGAAAAGCAATATTATGACTGAACATGAAAGTTGATTCTTGACCAGGGAAACATAGTTTCACAGTGTCTTTGTGGCTTTTATTTCAGGCCTTTGCAGGGGCGGAAATCCCGGGGGGGGACAGGGAGGACATGACTCCCCCTTCAGTAAAGCTGTACCCCCCTAGAATCATTTGAGACACAATTAATCATTTTTGAACAATGCAGTAGTATTTATTAAAAGCACAATGTAAGCGGTGCTCATTATAATCACGCAATAATGTGCTATTTAAATCTTAAAAGATTTAGTCCCCCCCCCCTCCCATTCCTAGTAGTGGTATATCCCAAACTCTTTCCAATGGGTGGGGCTGCTTGGCAGCAGTAACAGCGTGTGGCTGGAACCGCTGCCCACATCGCGCATCGCATGGTAAGATGTTCACTCACACAGACACAGTTTAACTTAGGCTACACATGTTACAACACATCCCATTTACTGTTACAACAAGCCCCAGGCCCAGGCTGGTAATATAAACTGTCTGCAACATTTTTCCTGCATTGTTCAAAAGCCTACTCAATTATGAGTGCTGCTAAGCTAAAAGCTAATGATTAAGCTCAGAGTTTAGTGATAGAGAGGACAGGAGAGAAAGAAGAGGGAGAGGACAGGACAAGAGCAGTCAGTGGCGGAGCAATGGGTACCTGTCTGTAGGCTTTCCACCTGTCAGTGAGACAAACATGAATGACGTGCAGTCTAACTGACAAGGAGTGGTCATTACGCACGACTATTACGCACGGTTGTGGCGGAGCGGCTCGTATGGGTACCTGTCTGTAGGCTCTCCACCTGTCAGTGAGACAAACATGAAAGACGTGCAGACGAGGAGCGGTCATTACACACGACTATTACGCACGGTTGTGACGGAGCGTAGCTAATGGGTACCTGTCTGTAGGCTCTCCTCCTGTCAGTGAGACAAACATCAAAGACGTGCAGACGAGCAGCGGTCATTACGCGCAACTGTTACGCACGGTTGTGAGGTGTGCAGCGGCAGATCTCACAGCACACTGTTTATAAACCAGTTTACCAGTTTAATTGCAGGAAATGTTTAGTTTTAGTTTTAGTGTAGTTAGTTTAGACATTCACTCTGCCTGTTGGAGAGATAGAGAGAAGATTAAAGCATCAAATTGCGGTAAAAGATGCTGTATAAAAGACAGGCTACAACTTCTTATTCTCTAAAATTTTACTGTTTATTGTCCCCCACAACTATGAAATGGGATTTTCGCCCCTGGGCCTTTGACTACATGGCACAATCTTCTTCAGCAGATGAAGTTTGCTAAATTGTCATAATGCGACTCATAGTTGATCTTACCTTTAAACCATAAGTGGATGCCTGCCACTCAGTTCGATCTAATATGAATACTTTAATTCATCTATCCTAGCACCAGATTTGCGTTATCATTGTAATCTGACATCACTGACCTGCTGCAGATCTGTCATCTTTTTCTGCCTATGCAGAAATAACAACCATGAAACAATCAGCACTGTGTCTCTGCCCAGTCTCCTCTCTCTCATTTCCTCCACCCCTCCTTTCTTTCCATGAAACAATGGCATTTTAAAGGAGTGTCTGGAAGAAAAAAAAGCAGCATTTTTAATTCAACTTTCTTGAGAGTACCTTCCTGAGTCTCTTACCCGACAACATCCATCTCTCCTCATCAGCCAAACACAGACAGACACCTCCCCTCCCATATCCCTTTCTTCCCTCTGTTTTTGAATATGTGTTTTCTGTTTATTATTAGCTGACTTGGTGCTTCATCATCCCGTGAAAATTCATATCTGCTGAACATAAGGGGGAGAAACACTGGGGGAATCAATCTTTTGTGCTTGGGCAGATAAACACAAGGCACAATCAGAGGGAGAAAGAAAGATGGAGGGAGAAGGAGAACAGAGGAGAAGAGGGCCTCATCCTCTCATGCCGCCCGTGATGGATAGCAAGAGTAAAAGCATCGGGACGGTATTATGTAAATTAAGGAGGCATCCTAGCATGGCCTTGATGATTATGGGAAGATGTGAATGATGTTTGTGGATCCCCAGGCACCCCACCGGGGCCTTGCTATTCCTCTTCCTTCCAACCACCCCTGGAACGAATTCAGTGTGACCCCCTGGACATCCCTGCTGCCACCCATCCCCATCCAGCTTTCCCCACGGGAGCAAGAGAAAGAAAAAAGAAAAACAACTCATAACAAGACATCTGTTTCATTTACTTAACAAATTATCTGTCAGGGAATGTGCCCCCAGTGCCTCTAACAGGCAGCCAGGAGGTGGACAGGGAGAACGGTGACAGGGATGGACGCTGACTGAAGGAGAAAAAGAAGAGGGTGGGTTGAGGGCATCTCTAGTCCCTGTCCTCCTCTTTCTCCTCTTCCCTCTCTGCCTCTCTAAGCTGCATCTTACCTAAGGTGTATGGACAAGTGACAAAGCTGTAAAGTGATAAACTGTGACACTTCTATATCATTGAATGTGTGTTTTTCTTCTCTCTGTCACTGATTTGAATTGCATAGTAGTGATTCAACCGTTAGCCAATTCAGAGCTTTTCCATGTGCTGTTCTACATATCTGGTGTCTGTAAGGTGTTTTGTGGGGAGAGTAATCTGATGAACAGGAAGTGATGTGTTTTCTCCAGATTTCAGGATTGTTTGCAGTAATCCTGATCCTGGCCTCAACGATGGCTGTGCCTTGTTACCAATTCTCTTTGTGTTTTTCATGGACAGAATCTCACACGTGGAGAGTGTCTGGTAAGACTGCCTCAGGAAAGTAGCTCTGCTTTTTGCAGATGATGTGACTGCGTTGGCTTTATCAGACCATGACCTACAAATCTGAGAGCATGAAACTCTGCTCTACTGTTATTGAAAACAAAATGAATTACCTTCTGCCCTGATCTGTTTCCTATGTCTTCAGACACCAACCATCACCAACTAACTTAACCCATCTTTAAATCATCTAAACCAAACTTGTCTCTCAGACCTCATCCCAACAAGGCTGCCTCAAGAAGTTTTACCCTTAGTTAGCATTTTTGTTTTCAATTCAATCCAACAAGCTCTATTGGCATGACATTTTACATGTGTTGCAAAATTTACAACAATTACAATTTCATTTACAATTTACAACTGATGACAAATGACAATAGTCAAATAGTATACAGTACATATATGGGCATACATATATACAAACATACATATCTCATACGTGTCATATATGTTTACCCATAGACACATGTTTTATATGTTTGTGTATAAAAACAAACAAAAACAATATGGAGTAGAGGAATAAATAAAAAGGCAGACTGTGAACTCTGCCTTTTAAGTGATGTTGTTATCTATCCATCCATTTTCGTAACCGCTTATCCTCTTGAGGGTCACGGGGGGGGCTGTCGCCTATCCCAGCTGACTTTGGGCGAGAGGCAGGGTACACCCTGGACAGGTTGCCAGACTATCGCAGGGCTGACACATAGAGACAGACAACCATTCACATCCACATTCACACCTATGGCCAATTTAGAGTCACCAATTAACCCATCCCCAACCTGCATGTCTTTGGACTGTGGAAGGAAGCCGGAGTACCCGGAGAAAACTCATGCTGACACAGGGAGAACATGCAAACTCCACACAAAAGGGCTCCCTCCTTGGATTGAACCAGGGACCTTCTTGCTGTGGGGCGACAGTGCTAACCACTATACCACCGTGCATATAATTAATTTGTCTTCATTAACAGGCTATGGTAAATGGCCTTGCTCATGTATAGTGCCTTTCTAGTCTCTCAAAAGGGCTTTTACACTGCTTGTCACATTTACGAAGTACCACCATCTGCACAGTTACAGTAAACATTTATAGACTGACAGCACAGCCATCAGGAGGTGCCTGTGGATATTCTCATTTATCCAGGTCATAGTTATCTCAAGGCAATTGAATCGAACGCAACTGGACTTAGTTTTATCTTAGAAGACTTTTCACCTCATATCCAAGAGGCTTCATCAGTTCATGCTTGTCTGACTAGGCTGGAACTAGTCAGGTATTTAACCTCTGAGGAGGTCTTCACAAGGCCAATGATGTCATTGGTTTGTTAGTGCTCCTATGGTGTGTCAACTCCGTTGAAACTCCTGCTGCAACGGTGGTCACTGGTCGTTAGAGTCAGATGAGGCCATTTGTGAACGACCATTGTTTTTAGAGGTTAAGCTGTTAAATCTCCTGGGCAAGGATGAAAGGACAGCATTATAGGTGGGGGATAGGTGATGTCGCAGACCTCCTCCTCTATTGAGAGGAAAAACCATCTCTCAATTCAATTGCCTTGAGATAGCCATCAGGAACAATTTGGCTTTCAGCATCTTGCCCAAGGTTACTTACATGCAGACTAATCTTCCGATTAGTAAACAACCCACCCTACATCCTGAGCCACAGCCCTTTAAAGTGACTGCAATTAAACCTCTTCTTAACAAGTCTACATTTTATCCAGGGATTTTAGACAGCTATAGACCTATATCTAACAGACCCTTTCCAGTCACCAATCAGTTGTATGACTTTCTATATAACAGTACTTCAGGATTTGGAGTGCATCATAGCACAGAGACAGCAGTGGGGAAAATTATAAATGATCTTTTATGTTCCTCAGACAAGAGCTGTTAGAGCTTAGTGCTGCATTCGACAACACTGACCATCCCATCTTATCACAGAGACTGGGACATCGAATTGGCCTAAAAGGAACTAAAGTTGTTCCAGTCCTATTTATCGGATCAATTTCAGTTTGTTCATGTAAATGATGAATCCTCAATGCACACTTAAGTTAAACACAGAGTTCCACAAGGTTGTGTGCTCAGGCCAATTTTATTCACTTTATATATGCTTCCTTTATAGCATGGAAATCCAGACTCAAATCTAGAATGATTTTGAGTCTGGCCCTCACCGATAAACCCTTCCTACCCAAGGGGCGGCACTAACTGAGGCATATTAAATGCCGCCGCACGCAACTGGATAGCACAATAGCCAATCAGAGCAAAAAACAAGGTGACGTGTTCATTGCACTAAGCCCCATTTGTTTGCAGACCAGTGGGGCTAACTGATATATTATGCTTTTGCCGTATCCCGTCGGCAAAACAGCAAAAACGTCCTTCCTGGAAACGAAGGCTTTTAGGGCAGTCTTCAGTTCCTTTCTCAAGGAAAAAGATAAGTGTAGTTGGCTTAGCGTTTCTTCCAAAGTTAAATTAAATGGACGCGGTCCTTCAGCAGCTGCCATCTTGACTGTTTACTTATAGACTCCTACAGCGCAGTGCTGTCGTCATCATGTCACACTGGCCCAAAGCCCGCCTCTGTCAGATAGACTGATCTGATTGGGCCGATTGGCGATTCAACGGGCTCTGCAAATTCGAATTTGCTAGTGGTGGGGCATCTGGATTTCCAGGTTACTTCCTTTAGGCAATATCATTGGAAAACACTCCTAACAGTTTACACAGTTGTGCAGATGATACCCAAGTATATTAATCAATGATGCCACAAGAAACGAATCAGTTTAACTGAACTCAAAGCATGTCTTAAGGACATAAGTCCTAGATGGCCTGCAATTTTGTGTTTTGTGTATTATACTTTGGCCTAAATACCTTAAAAACACATTATTTAATGATACAGCTACTCTCGATGGCATGGCCCTGGGCTTCAGCACTACCCTAAGGAATCTTTGAGTTATTTTTGATCAGGATATGTCCTTCAACTCCCATATAAAACAAACTTGGAAGACTGTATTTTTTGCATCTACACAAGATTGCAAGAATTAGGCACATCCTGGCCTCTAGTTTCACAGACCAGGCGAGGCGGAGGCGGAGGCGCAGCGCACCTGCGCTTCGCCAACTGGGTGTGGCCAGGCGGATTTTGCAAGTTTGGCACACCATGTGCACTGGCGCAGCTACTCCTCTTTCCCACCTCCGTCCCTCCTACCTGCGCAAGTCATAAAGAGAGAGGAGAGAAGGCGTGGAGTGGGTTTTACACACATCACACCAATCAAATGAGCCTCTCTCCTCGCCCTTAAATGTGCCGCGCGAAGGTGTAATGAGAGTTTACTCAATTCACCGTGGCAGAAGAGAGCAGCAGTGTCAGACGGCCAAACTTCTCCCAGGAGGAAACTGATGTTTTGGTCCAGGAGGTCCAAGCTCGCAGTGTCCGAATATACGGAACTGCGAGCAGACCTCAGATTGTAAATCAATGTTGCGTTTCTCTCGTGCGCGCGTGCTCTCTCTCTTTCTCTCTCACAGTCTCACTCTGTTTTCTGACTTTTCTAAGATGACAGATGCTGAATATATACTCCCTATCTGATGCTGTGGCTGTTTGTGGTTGGCTGATAGGGATGTGAACTCATTAGTTTGCAGCTGTGTTAATCAAATGAGGTTGGGTTTCCATTACGCGTGCCAAACGTGCCAAATGGTGCCAATCCCCTTTGATCTGACATCAGATGTGACGGGACAGTTGATATAGAGATACATTTATGTGCTGATTGCAGATAGTTGCATTGAATAGTGGTGTTTGTGGGTATTTATTGCATCGTTAATGTGCCTGATATTCTGGAGACCTGCTTGTGAGGATTTGGTGACGTGTGCACACTGTCCGCTGGTCAGCCAAACTGCCACTACACTGGCTGCGCTCCGCCTACGCTGACAGTAGACCTGGTTTCAGAAAACTAGACCAGGCATTTGTTACATCCAGGCAGGTTTAGTGGAATTTCTTATTATCAGGTTACTCCAACAAGTCTCTTAAGACTCTCCAGGTGATCCAGAATGCTACGGCACATGTACTGACAGGAACCAAGAAAAGAGATCATATTATCCTGTTTTAGCTTCTCTGTATTGGCTGTATTGGCTCCCTCTAAAATCCAGTACTGAAATTAAAATCATTCTCCTTACATACAAAGCCCTTAATGGTCAGGCACAAACTCATCATCATCAGAGTTCACAGTACCATGTTATCCCTTTAGAATTACTTGTGTTTCCTAGAGTTTTCAAAAGTAGAATGAGAGCTAGAGCCTTCAGCTATCAGGCTCCTCCTCTGTTGAACCATCTACCAGTTTTAGTGAGGAGACAGACAACTTCTGCTTAAGACTTTACTTTTTGATAAAGCTCATGGTTAGGGCTGGCTCAGGCTTGCTCTGGACCAGCCTCCAGTTCAACTGATGTTAAGACCAAGACTGCCAGGGGACTTTCATTGATACAATGAGCTCTTCTTTCCTTCCTTCCCTCTCAGTCTGCACTCATTCATATTCCATTAGTGCATGTTTCTAACTTGGCTTCTTCCCAAGAGCTTTGTGCTTTCTTGTTTGCAGGTTCCCATGAATTGTAGTTAGGGCCTACGTCATGGTCCTGCTTGACACCCACTACTATTATTATAGTCATTTTTCCTTATTATTACATACATGTGATTTTATTACATAAATCTACTATTATATACTATTATATACCGTTATTATTATAATTTTTATAATTATCATTATTATTATTATTATTCATTCAGTATTCAGTCATTGCTGTTTATCTCTCTCTCTCAACCCCACTGGTTGAGGTAGATGGTGGCCCACCATATAGCCTGGTTCTGCTTGAGGTTTCTGCCTCTTAAAATCAAGTTTTTCCTTGCCGCCATCACCAAAGCACTCACTCATGGTGAAAATTGTTGGTTCTCTGTTAATTAGAGACTCTGGTCTAGACCTGTTCTATATGAAAAGAGTCCTGAGATAACTTTTATTCCTCCAAGTTAGGATTAGAATATACACAGTACACATAATCCAGTTGAAATTAACATATAATTTCAAATTCTTGAAGATCTACTCATTACTAAAAGTGTATGTCATCCAAGAGAGACAATAAACAGTTATGGAATGGAGCCAGTTGAGGTTTTGGCATCTGCTTAGTATGGTTCCTAGAGCCTCCTTGTAGAGGTATTCCCAGAACATCTGAAGAGTGAAATTTGTACTAAAAGTTTCTTTTTTAGCCATTTGATTTTGCTAAATCAGACTAGTGAAGCTTCACCTTAGCTTTGGCTAAAGTTTAAAATTTGGATTTTCTTTCATTTGTTACATTGAAATCACAGTATTAAATGGTCTCGGATTGATTAAGGTTCATTTTGTTTTCTTTTTAGAATTGTTCAATATTTTCTTATCTTCAGACAAAAAAGTGTAGGAGATGTTTCTTTTTCCTGCTTGACAGTTTCGACTGTGACTCCAGTCTTCCTCAGAAGTGTCATCCGACATGTTGCTGATGTGTCATTTATCAGCTGGCCGGCCCAACAGACATCAGAATCTGTCGGGCCGGCCACCTCCCCCGCCGTTGGATGGTGTATGCCCCCTCGTCCCGGTTGATGGTGCCGCTCGCCCGCTTCCTGATTTCGATTGCCTCTTTTATCCAACGTTTGAATTTATTGGTCTCTGATGTGATTATTTTGCCCCTGTCCCAGTCCATAATTAGTTATTTCTCCTGCAGTGATCTGTGATGGCTGAGATTCCCTCCTCCAGAGACCATCCAATGGCGGGGGGTGTGGCCAGCCCGACAGATTCTGATTGGTCTGTTGGGCCGGCCAGCTGATAAATGACATGTCAGCAACATGTCAGATGACACTTCTGAGGAAGACTGGAGAAACAGTCGAAACTGTCAAGCAGTTAAAAGAAACATCTCCTACACTTTTTTGTCTGAAGATAAGAAATATTGAACATTAAATGGTCTCTGACTACAGAAAACAAAAACTTTAATATACATATGGACATGAGCGTATTGCTTTAACACAGAGAACTCAAAGAAAACCCACCCCACACTGCTGCTGAGATGGAGGGAAATCCATGTGTAATGTGGCTGTGTGTACCTGTCATGGCTCTCAAAATAATGACGTCCATGCCATATTGATTAAGGTAGAGGACAAAAACTGACATGTACAATAGCACTGAGAGTGGTAGCTGTGCTGTGAGTATGTGCAAATGAAAAGAACAAACAATGCATCACAATATAGGCTTCCAAAACATTTGTACTGATGAGCTTCAAAGGCTGCAAGAATATGTAAATCTGCACACATGCATGAATCTACTTGGCAGGCTTTTGTCCCTTTGCCTCATATGTTACCTGCTCTTAGTGCATGCTTTATAAATCATGTGGAGAGGAATATACAAGGGCTTTTTTGCATTTTTTTTGGCAGTCTATCTCAGTCCTCAAAGTTTCCTTTACGATAACGAAAAACCATTAACTGCTGTCAAATAGCCAAGAAGAGAGATTATTTTTTTTATTGAAATAAGATTAAAATGATAAGTTTGACTGAGGGTTCCTGATAAAATATTTCAGCTCATAAGCGCGGTGTGGGCACAGGGATTAGAAGAGGAAAGGGAGAGGGAAGGGGCGGGGGGCAGGAGAAAGTAACACAGAGGAGAGAGAGACAGAGGGAGAAATTCATAATGTATAATAAAACAAAAGGTGTCATGGGAAATAACAGTGATATTAAAATTAGAGTAAGGTGGGATCTATATGAAAAATGCAGATTTGAAAATGTAAATGATGATGAGGGAGAGGAGGGCAGATATGGAATTGTGATAGTAGTGTGGAAGTAAAGAGAGCTTTTCAAGGCCTCAGAGAGGTGCTCTCTGTCTGGGAGCAACTTTATGGAAGAGTTCAAGAAGGAACAATGGTCACAAATGGATAAGAAACAGGTGTTGAGGGTCAAAATATGTAGAGAGCAAAACCATTTTGTGAGTTCAAAGAGGAAATGAGTCACAGGAATAATGTTTGGAAATAATTCTGTGTTATTATTGTGTGCTGTTCAAGAAAATATATCTGTTCAGTATTGCAAACACACACTGTACAGTATAACAATACTGTACATTTAATGTACATTTTGTAATTCCAACTTTCTAAAAATATTCACTTATTGTTTATTACAACCTGTTCTCACTCTGAAGTCGTTAAATACTGCCACTTTGTCAGTCAGTATATTTACATGCACAATTAAGTGGAGCTATGGTTATAGCTCGACTATGCCATTTATTTGGACACCCAAAACATACTTTTTTTGGGGTGTACACTTTTAGGTATGTGACCTTGAAGCAGCACTATCCGGGTCGGGAGGCAGACACCGTCTCCACATTTAAGACTAGACTTAAGACTTTCCTCTTTGATAAAGCTTATAATTAGGGCTGGCTCAGGCTTGCCCTGTACCAGCCCCTAGTTAGGCTGACTTAGGCCTAGTCTGCCGGAGGACCCCCTATAATACACCGGGCACCTTCTCTCTTTCTCTCTCTCTCTCTCTCTCTCTCTCTCTTGTATCCTATTACTGCATCTTGCTAACTTGGCCATTCTGGATGTCACTAACTCGGCTTCTTCTCTGGAGCCTTTGTGCTCCACTGTCTCTCAGATTAACTCATATCGCAGGGGTGCCTGGATAGTGTGACGTGTGTGGTTATGCTGCTGCCGTGGTCCTGCCAGATGCCTCCTGCTGCTGCTGCCATCATTAGTCATTAGTCATACTTGTACTGTTATTATACACATATGATTATTGTCACACATGTATACTGCCAGATATTAATATATACTTTCAACATATTGTACCACAGTAGCCAGAACTATAACTATAATATTATTATTTTCATTAATGTTGTTGTAAGCTACTGTCATTACCGTCTGTCCTGCATCTCTTTCTCTCTCTCTCTCTCTCTCTCTCTCTGTCTCTCTTTCTGTCATACAGATTACTGTTAATTTATTATGCTGATCTGTTCTGTACGACATCTATTGCACGTCTGTCTGTCCTGGAAGAGGGATCCCTCCTCAGTTGCTCTTCCTGAGGTTTCTACCGTTTTTTCCCCCATTAAAGGGGTTTTTTTGGGGAGTTTTTCCTTATCCGCTGTGAGGGTCCAAAGGACAGAGGGATGTTGTATGCTGTAAAGCCCTGTGAGGCAAATTGTGATTTGTGATATTGAGCTTTATAAATAAAATTGATTGATTGATTGATTGACTATACCATGAAGGTTAAAGAAGAGTGTTATTGTTTCTAATTGTAAAAGAATGTTCTACAATACTCAGGGAATACATTCAAAAACGTTTAACATTCATACCATTTGAAATTGAAAAACATTTAAAATTAACTTCTTTTTTTCAGTTTATTTGTCTGAACATTACCCTCAGACAATGTTGCACCATTGTGGAACACAACATATACCCATTGAACAATTTGTGTGATATCCTACAAAACTGCAGACACAACAGTTCATATAATATCCTACGAATTAAAGCCCCATGAATGACGTTATCTCCTTTACATAAAGTTGCATAACTAATGTAAATTTATGGAGGTTAGATTTAGGCAAGTAAAGTTACTGTGGTTAGGTTTGTACCTTAAAATGCCTCAAAGTTCACTCAGAGTACACATGGTTCTGAACACGCATCTCCTGGGGAAATCTGGCAGGAAAGTCTGCATTTCTGCAACCCATTCATCACCCCAACCTGCCTCTTTACAGACTGCTCGGGACTGCTTCCTTGTTTACTCCTGTCAGCGCATTGGTCATGTGATTGCAGCCCTTCAAAATACTGGTCGAAATCTGGTTGTGTTTAGTTTTTGTCTTGTGTCAATGTTGTCTCATGGCTTCCTGTTTTATTTTGAAATCTGACTCTCCTCTTGTTTCAGGTAACTTGCCCTTTCCCCTAGTGTGTCTCCTGCTGGTCTGATTGCCTTCCCCGCCCTGATTGTTTCCACCTGTCCCCCAATACCTTATGTATATTAGTCTGTGTCTCCCTTTGTTCTTTGCCAATTTGTCTTGTCCTGTGTCAGAGAAGCTCCATGTCCCATATCTTGTCAGGTTTTGTATTACTTTGATACTTTGCTTCGCATTTGCCAATAGTCAAGTTTTGTGTTATGTTGATACTTTGCCTTGCTTTGCTTTAAGTCTAGCCTTGTTATTTTGATACTTTGTCAGACCTTTTTTGATATCATTGCAGTTTTTCCTAATAGAATGATTTTTTGTTAAGTGTTTTGAAGTAAGTTTTCCTCTGAGTGATTTTCTGTTGATACTTTGCCATTAAAAGATTATTTGTTTGAGCTTTGTTTCCAGGGTCGTGCATTTGGGTTCAGGTCCTAGTTCAGTTGTGACATACGCGGGATATGTACAAATTTGGATGCATTATTTTCTGGCAAAACGGACGATCAGTTTATGAGCACAGCCTGGAAATAGCCCATAGCACTGAATGTGTTAAGACTGTAGGCATGTTTCAGCAAACTTTACATCAGCTAGTTTATCAAACTAAATTATCATAACCCTCTTTACAAGAAAATAGTGATATGTTTCAGTATTTTATTTGTTTTACATTCTAATATCTGTTTTCAGTGTCCTGGTGTGCGTCTCTCCTGACATACTGTATGTCGCCACCATTTGTTGTGTTGCTGCTCATTGTTAGCAGCTGTTTTCCAAACTTCTGAATTCTTATTCATCCTCACTAACATCAACTGGGAGTGCTAATTTGACCCTCTTCTTCTTTAAAACCTCTTGCACTCCACCCCGATTTTGTAGCGAAAATGACATACCCAAATTAAAATGACTGTAGCCTCTGAACCTCTCTGACTACATGCACGCATGAGGTCTTGCCAGAAAGAAAACTCCCTGAAGTTTCTTGTGAAAGTGTCAGAAATAATCTAGGTGATACAGAGACAGAGTAATGGGCCTCTGAAATCAGTAAAAAGTTGAAGATTTTGCTTAAAATAAAAAATGATTTTCAGGATTAATAACTGTTTGTGGCTACATCTGAGCAGGTAAATGATACTGTGGGGCTGTAGGCACACTATCAATTAACATTTTTTTCAAATTTGAAGAAAATTGTAATTGAAGTATGACCATTCTACAGTGTTTTTTTTTTTTTTTTCCCTGAAAAGATCCAGGCGGAGCTCCAAATGACAAGACCGCTCACTCCGCTTCAAAACAGTACTATCAGTGATCAAACAACACTCAGCCAGCTTCAAACATTGTACCTTATTGAAATCAGGCGTGATTATGATCGCTGATGTTGTTCATGACACAGAAACACCATAAAATATCACCAAATAAAGCCATATGAAATGTGAAAGTTGTGATCCCACTTTCTAGGCGGTATATCTCAGCCAAAAATAGTGGTAGGAGTGAGACTCTTACCTTTTCATAAAAGATCTAAGTCTCCACTCGCAGCTCCGCATGAGATCGTGAGTAATCCTTTAACTTTTCCCCTCGACAAACGGCATGACATGACTTGTCACCACTTATCGCGATTTTGGACTTTGTGTGTTTAGACTGCTCTGGTGCGAAATCCATAAGAAATAAAAGAAGAACTGTCATTTTTGAAAAGCCGAGAGCTTCCTGAATCCGGCAATACCAAACATCACATGGTTTGATGACGTAGTGCGTCTGTGAGATACCATTTAACAGAGGAGGGAGCCCGGACGCCGGCGTCCGAGCGGAGTTAGAGAGGTTAAAGAGTCATAAATAAACATTCAGAAATGGAAAAAAAAATAAACTGTTGTAAAAAACTATACAGCATCATAGCAGGAAGTTTATTGCAATTAACATTATTAAACTTATCTAAGTTAATTTGTAGAGATGATGACTGTTATGCATTTGAACAGTATAAACCTAAATACACAACCAAAAACTATCATGGTGGGGTTCCATAATCTTACGCTGTTGCTTCATGGCAACATTTGCATTTTGACAATTTTCTATTACTTAATTATCGAATAAGATACATTAAACAATTAAAATTTACATTTTGCTCATCTTTTACTGTGACTGCATTTTTTTCCCAGATTGTAAAATGACAGACATTTTCAGACCATTATTGTGAAGAGAGATAATGGAGTTGAACCTTGTGAGGAGGGCCCCTAATAATGCACTCAGCATGGCCTTTAGGAAGCCATGTTACAATATAAATGGTGCTATTGCTTTCCTTAGGACACTAGCTCTTTTTTAAGTATTGTAACATTATTGAGGATATGTTGTCTCACTGTAAAAGGTAAAAATGGGTATGTTACCTAAGGGCAACACAGTACCATAGTGGGTTAATATTTTGCATTTGAGTTTGACCAAAGTATTATTAATAGTGGTGCACTGGATTTTATTAAGTTGGTGTGGAGGACATATTGAAAATTAAGTGCCACTTTCTAAAAAAGGCACCCTTAAAGAAATAAAATGAAAATTATTGTCTGTGTTAATTTATTATCTCTTTGCTAAATGTGTCAACACATGGTTTTGACAACTTTTATGTCAAGATGACATTTCTATTCCCGTCTAGCCCATCAATGTTGTCCATTCAAATGTGATTTTGGGTAAGTAGCTTACCCCACCCATCATATAAAACCACACTTTACCTTTAGCTTGTGGGGAACTAGCAGAGAAATATCTTACTAAGAGGTGTGTTTCGATTTGAGCTGGAAAAACTGTTTACATTTCCAATAAATGTGGTTGAGGTCTAATATGTTCATTTATTCCTTCTCCTCCTCATTCTCTCTATCTAACTTAGCAAGTGAGGGAGGTGTGGGTGGAGGCCAACAGTCCTACAGCTGTGTTTGTCACTACAGCACATTGTATTCATGAATCCATGTGATTAGATGACATCTAAATTATTTAATTTAGGTGTGTCTTGTAACAAACCCCACCCACATGTGTATCATATGGAAATACGTCACATGACTGAAGCTAAAGACACTCTGCATTCCACTTGGCTGCAACCTTAATGCTTATGGGACCATTGTCATCAATAGTAACTGCATGGTTAAAGGAATACTTTTTTTTGTAGGTGACTACAAAATGACCTCTTATATATCAGTTACCTACACCATGTTCCCTTGAATTCATGACGAAAACTTTGTTTTTCTTACATGGTGCTGATGAATGAAGAATCCACAAACATCAAATACTGAATAAAGTTCGTTCTTTTTCCATTACTATTTCTATATTGTTGGCTACCTGAAGTAAATTGGGACCACGCTTAACAAGAGCAAAACTATATCAAAACATCTGTTTACAACTTTCACACAACTGCAGTAGAATCCAAGTCTTATTTATCTAGTCATATACTCAGTACTTCCCAAACACATCAGTCAATCAGTCATTTATTTATCACATTGCATTATACATGGTACAACTCCAGTGAAATGTGATCCCATCAGCCTCTTTAACTTGTGTTCTGTTCTTTGATTCACAGGAAGACCAGGGCAACACCTCTCATTTCCACCATCACACCAGTCCATAGTCATTGTATAGCACTCAGCTCCTCTCCTTTTCTCCTAGAGTCCTCTGCTCTGTCAGATCATCATATTGAAAAAGAGTCACCTGGTTGAATGGTGCTGTGATTTGATGAATCACAGGATGTTACAGTTCCTGATATCACATTGGTAACTGAAGCGGCATGGAGGTTGTCCAGTTTATTTCCGACATCTGTCCAATAGTTAGCAGGATGCTAGTTCAGCTGGTGTCCATTTCCTCTCCATTTTTCATTATGTTTACAGATGTTAACATTTGAAAACCTTGACCAGGGGCCTGTATCACGAAGCGAGATCAACCTTTCCTGGGTTACCCAGACCTATCCTGGGTTGACTAACCCTAACAATGGCAAACAGGATAATCGGTATCATGACGCTGGATATCAACTCGGTAACTCAACCCAGGGTTGCTTTATCAAGAGCCATGAATGCGCACGCAGCGGACCAATCATAATCATGAGAGAAGCGCAGCGTCACTGAGCGTCAATGAGTGTCCTCACAGAGCGCCATATGTGAGGAAAAGTATTTCTCATGTGAGGATCAGAGATTAATTCTACTAAAATATGAGGAGGAGAAAAGCAACATTACAGAAAAGGCCAACACCGTGGCAGCTGCAGCAGGAGGAAACATGCTTGGCAACGCATAGCGGGATGAATAATGTTAATTTTAGTTTAGATTAGTTTATTTGCACATAATGTTAAAAATAGACAGTATAAAATTTACAAGATTAAAAAAAGAAAAGTGCCGGAAAGGTTAGAAGCCACTAAAATCTTATCAAAGAAATTCCCCCGTCAAAACATCAATGAAATTACATGATAGAGAAGAAAAAAATGGGTAAGGAAAGAAGAAATAGAGGAGGAGAGAGGGAAAAATCAAGATAAAACAAGGTAGCAAATAAAATTATGTGTAGGTTAAATTACTCATCACTGGTTCAAGTAGCTACAGTACCTGTACCTGTACACCTGATACTGATCACACCCTTGAATCCCATGAAATCAATGCTGCGCAGATGAATTGCGTGTATTACAATTATTGTCTAACATCATTGTGTCTGATAAATTGGTCTTCTTTGTCATAACGTTATATATGCTACAATAAAGCTTAAAGCTGACACCACAATTAAATCATATCAACACCAAATTGATAGTCTGAATAAAATCATCCTGATATTGAGCTGTGTTAGAAATTAACAGCTGCGCAAAAATACACCTAGTCTCCCTCTTTATAAAACAAAAAGGAAAATCCCTCAAACACCATGAAGTGTAGACATGATAGGCTACTTTCCACATTTCCAGCAGGAAAGCTGTCAATTAGGCCCATTATCTTTAACAGGGATCAATTCCTCCAACAAAACAAAATGTTGGCACTAATTAATGGTGCTATTAAGTGTCCGCAAATTATCAGTTTCTTTCTTATGAAGGGGTGGGATGAAATATTGACTTTTTTCCACTCCTTTTTGAACAATCTTTTCATTGTCTGTTGTTGTTGCTTTCTTTTCTTTTTTAATGTTCAAAATAAACTTTCAAATCAAAATCAATCAAATTAATTAAACTTCCCGTCATGACTGGGCTGCATTTCTGTCAGCGGAGTCATTTTTTCCGAACAGCTGATTGGCCAGTGGGTGGTGCTTTTTATAGGATCAGATTCAACCCTGAACTTACCCTGCTCCGGAGCAGGATAGCCGTTCATAGTAAGTTACCATGGTGATCTACCCCGATAAGAACTGAACCGGCTTCGTGAGACCAAAAACCCAGGGTTAACCCTGAAGTTACCTCACTAAGACATTAATCCTGCTTCGTGATACAGGCCCCTGGCTAGCTAGCAGCTACCTCACAAAAGTTGTCAGGAGGAGAGTTTACAGCCTTGTGAGTCGATTTCCTCATCCTGATGATGACCTGCAGTCACATGTCCACTGTCCAGCACCAACGACAAAAAGCACCGCCAACACTTGCAAATAGACAGAAGAGCATTAGTTTAGCACAATTTAGCGGAGCTGACAGAGAGGCAGCTGGAAGTGTTTGCGCTTATGTCATCAAGTCATTGCATTGCCTTCAGCCCTTTTTGACTAAATGTGAAGCATTGATAAGTTTCACTTTTATTCCCCATTTACTTCAGTTAACCTACAATAGTTAGGGCCCAAGCACAGTCCTCGGTGTAAAGACCCTATTGAAATTGAAGGAGAGAATTTTTATTATTATTATTATTATTATTATTATTACTATTATTCATTAGGGCCTGAGCACCGACCGCAGGCAGGCGAAGACCTTATTGAAACTGAACTTAAGGAATTATTTTTCCTTGAAGTCGGTCGCCTTTTTGGGGGTTTTAACATACTTAAACTACCAGCTAGTGGTGATAGGAAGTATGTCTTTTCAGACTCTTATCTTTTACATGAAATTTACATGCTTGGGTCTATACTTGCTGTTCAAAAACATGATGTATCATTAGTGCATTCTCAAGCGCCCCATAGTGGATGGAGGAAGTGGTACAAAATGTGAAATTGGTCATTCCAGCGCCCACACTCTATGAAGGATATGCCATCCCACTCTTGCATTCGGTGTATGACTTTTACAGAAATGAACTGGTGCATCAGCCTGTGTCCTGCCAGCCCACCCAAGGTGCGCAGAGGTGCGATGACCCGTTCAGCGCTGCTTCAAGCTTTACCTCTCTAACTTGATAGTCCCACTCTGAACACATCTATATGACAATATTCTATGATACTCATAGCGCCACCTAATGGCAACAGGAAATTACATGTTTTAGACTTTACTGTGCTCCTCCTGGCAGGTTAACCATATTCGACTCAATTGTGGTCATAAAGGCCTTAAGTCCTTGGTAATGTTATATTTAGGCCTATTGATATTTTTAGATTGGCTTTTATTTTGGGAATAAGTCTTGTTTTGCTTTTCTGTCTGTGATTGATTACGGTGATTTATTGTATATGCATTCAACCTACTCCATTTTACGTAGCAGTGTATGCCATCCTTATGTTTTATTACAAATGCAAAGTCACTTATTCATCACTGTATTCTTTATGATTGGGTGGGTAGGATATCATTGGCCATTCACAGACAACATCACCGGTACATTTTTGTGTATAAAGCAATATTGGGCAAACTTCTGGCCTCTCTCTCGCTCTCTCCCTCTCTCTCTCTCTCTCTCTCTCTCTCTCTCTCTCTCTCTCTCTCTCTCTCTCTCTCTCTACGCTTCTAGTGGTTGTTTTTTAATGTAACCTGGGTTTTAACAGATCTGGGGGAAACTGCATTGTCCTACTTTGCACCTTGAACATGGAACAACCTTCAAAAAGATCTAAAATTAGACACACTTATATCAATTGATGAATTTAAGGGCATCATAAATAATGTGGTGATAAAGACGTGCTTGTTTTTCTTGAGAGACCACTATGTTTGAATAGTTGTTGTTTTATTGTGGATTTTTTTTATTATATGTTGTATTTGTTGCACTTTAAATGTGTTTTAACTTGGCTGCTACCTTGGCCAGGTCTCTTTCGTAAAAGATATTTTCAAGCTCAGTGAGACTTCCTTGTTAAATAAAGGTTAAATAAAAGAAAAAACAAGTTTTCTTCATGAATTCAAGGTAACACAGCATGACTAACTGATATATAAATAGTCATTTTGTGGGTTAACTATTACTTAAAAGTTAAGGAATGATGATAGTCATTGTGATATCCAACACTGACTGACTATTTGAAACAGGAAGTGAACAGCAGTGCTCACACTCCCTTTTCATTCATGGTTTTGTCATTTGAACATAAACAGATACTGAAATTAATAATGCTGTTGTTTTTCTCAGATGGACAGTTTCATTATACAGTACATCATCAGATCTGTTGAGATTCACCAATGCTGTCCTCTGTCAATATTTTTAGACAGCAGAGATTAGAGCTGCAAAGTTGTAAAGATGACAATCATACATTCTCATGGCGCGGGGATCAATTGGACTCAGTATGTCAAGCTGGTGAAGTTTATTGCACGATGGTAATGGGTTTGTGGGAAATTGTGTTTTTTAGAGTGTAACTTAACAGCAGGCTGAAAAGCAGTGTTTTGCTCTTTGTTCCACCTCTGGTAAGGAGTGGTAAAGTACACCTGTACATAGGCTACATATTTTCAAAAAACAGCTTCACTTTCTGCCTCACTGTTAAAAGGAACACTACGTCCTGCATCAGTACTAAACATTTGCATCAGATATAAATGTGTGCTGCAGAATGGTGCCATATTAACATAACTCCTTGCTTTGTTTACAGTGAGTCTGGTAGCTGCAGCTGCAGTGTGATTGATGGGTTAACAACAAAAGGATAGACATACTGTAGCATGTCAGCATTTTTGACCTTGGCCCATTTCTTCAGTATTGATTGGCATGCAGCATTTTGCACTCAGCATGTCTCTACTTAATATGTCATCATTTACACTGCTGTAGATCACATTGACCAGACCTCAGCTCAACGCTGTTTGGTGACCCATCCTTTACCCCTCCTCAGGAGGAGTACAAAGATCCCCCCTTTAGTGAAAGGGGAAGGAAGAGTAAAAGGAGCCCCCCCTTAGATATGAGCCTCCCTGAGGGGCTCTCCTGCGACTAAAGAATGTTAGAAGTTCAAGTTCCAGCCACTAGCCCCTGAAAGCTGACCTGGTCTGCCACATGTCCTCTGTTACCAGCCAGCCAAGGACAAGAGGAGGCAGGCTGGGCAAGAGCAGCCAGCCAGTAAACCAGGACATCTGAGAAAAGAACTGCTGACATTGGAAGTGACACACAAACTAGAAAGCTATTCCATGTTTTCAAACTGCAAAATGCATATTGTCTGCATGTGTGCATATGTTTATATTTTGGAATAACAGTATGTTTCTGAGACTATGGCCTGCATTTATCAAGTGTCTCAGAATCCCTTGTAGGAATCACGCTAAAAGTCAAACTAGAACTACACTTGAGAGTTACTGATGAAGAGGCCAACACTTTCAGAAAGGTAAAGGATTACTGTTATAGGAGAGTGTGTCGTCATTATTAAACTACACTTTGAGCAAATAGAAACTATGATGACGTGTTTTCTGACAATTAGACAGTGGTAAAATTAAAAATGATGAAATTGCTACCACTTCATTATGTGTCTTAAAGTGTATAGGCAAATAATGCATGTAATTAAGCCATATACTGCAGGAATATATGTCAAAATTGAATGCCAAAATATTTAATAAACAGCTTAAAACGTATACTGATATTTACCAATATTACTATACAGTCATGCTCAGTAGATTATAGAAAAATACTGGAAAGACATTTGCATGTGCTTAAAAATGAATTAAATGTACATACAATTAAAATGCAACTCTAGCATCTGACACAAGGCTTGTAACATTTAACAGTACTTGTTAACATATTTCTTCAACAGTCTTTTTGTTCGTTTTCTTTTTTAGTCAATTTATTGAACATATTAAAACAATACAACAGAAACACAAAATAAAACTTATAAGCAATAAAACCAAAAACAAACAGGGTCCTCAGCAACATATTAGCAACAAATGAGCATCTCAGTATCATTCATGTTCACAAGGGGTAAGAAGAAGTTAGAAACTTTTCTGGTTCTAACCCCTCTTACTTTTTAAGTTTTTATTATTAAAAATAAAAGTTCAATTTACAGCCCTCGGTGTCCATGATATTTATCTTGGTTGCTTCAACAAATCAACCCTTTTGGACAACATGAACGAAATAATCAGAATGAGATCAGATTAGATGTACCAAAACCACCAAACAGTCGACAAACAAGAAATAACCAAATGAAGAATCACTGGTCCAGCTCATAACCCTTCAATGTTTTGTTTTTTTAGTGTGGATAAAGTCTCATTATAAAGCTCATTATTGCGGATATGAGCCCAGACAGACATAACAGAAAACCCCCAGGTAAAAAAAAAATAACCTTAGCCTACCAGTGATTACCCTTGACATTCACACAGAGGCACACATTTGAATATCTAGGAGATATGCAATTACCAATTTTATGGAATGTAACTGAAAAGTAATATAACAAGTAGTGTAACGAATTACTGTTGGCAGGGAGTAATAAGTAATAAGATTACTTTTAAAAAGAGTAACAAGTAATATATTACAATTTTAGAGGAATGAGCCCAACACCGTATATGTCACTGTGAGAAAGACAAACATGATGCCTCTGTTTGTGTTCAGGACCTGACAGTAAAAAAGAACAGCATCATATACAGTACTGTGCAGAAATCTTCAGGAAGAAAATCTGGCCAGTATCACTTGTCACACTTCACTTACTGTCTCTAAAGTGCTTGAAGGGATACTTTACTAAATTTTAAACAGCTCTGTATCTTAACAATGTGGGTAGTATGTGTAAATGAACTGTGGTAAAATCCCCTCCATCTAACCAAAACCCTGCTCATCCACCAGTTTAAATGTAGATTTTCACTGGCTCTAGGGCTGTTGCTTGAACTACTGATTGTGCTTCCACATTTTCGTATGCCCACCACCACGGACTCAAAGAATGTAGAAGCAGGTCTAGAGAGAGACCCTTCCCTTTCTCTCTCTCACGCTCTTTAAAACTGTAATTCCAGGCAAATCAAATATAAACCAAGATTATCTCACTGTATTGCCTATTTCTCACTTGAAATGTCTTCTAAAATATATATAAGTCTACTGTTTGACTGTAATAAGATAATCATTGAACAGGAAGTGGGCACCATAGTTTGCTGTACTGTAAAAAAAAAAAAAAATTAAAAAGAAACAAACAAAACAACAAATAAACAATAAAAACAAATGGTAAAACTAGGCAATCCTTAAAAAATATTATATATATATATAAGATTCTGTTACTGCAATGCCTATTTCTCACTTAAAATGTTTTCAGACATATTTTAACTAAGTGTTTAACTGTAATACAAGCAGGGACATAAATATAGACAGTGCAGTTGCACTGGGGCCGTGAGGTGGGAAGGCCCCATACAGAGAGTGGACCCTTCGACAATGTGTTGGGCGGAAAATGGGCACCTATGAGCAGTGTTGGGGGTCGTTACTCAAAAAAGTAATGTATTACACATTACACATTACTTAGTAAAAAAAGTAATCCCTTACTTTACTTGATTACTCCCTGGAGAAAGTAATTAGATACAATACTCGTTACATTACTAGTAGGTATAGTTAACTAGATGGATATACCCAGAGTCGGCTTCACGAGGGGGCACCAGGGAGCAGTGCCCCCCACTTCATTCACTGTGGCCCCTCACTTGTATAAATGCATATGGTTTCTCCCGTCAGTGTAATTGTAGCGATGACTGAAATCCATTCTGCTATTAGTCTGTTGCATGAGGTGTCAGGCCAGAGCTTCTTGTTCATTGCACAGCTGGTTTACAAGGTAGGCCCCTATGCAGACTTTCCTCTTTCTCTCCTTAAGTATTTGCAGGGTTTCCGCCAGAGAAGTTGTTATGCCAGGCGGGGGGTGGTTACTGTGTGTAAAGGTGTGATGATTATATTACTTGCCCACTGCCCAACAGTCATTTAGTTAATTTTTGCATATCAGCACTACGTTTATCAAATAAAAGAAACTTGAATTTGTAAAATACTAAGCATGTTATCAATACTTAGTAGGACAACAGATGTTACAATTATAAACTGAAAGTGTGTGCTCTGTTGCAGCACAGAGTAGCAGAGTGAGCCGTCTGTCCTCGCTCCTGCTATCTGCTGTAAACACATGAAGCTGCTCCCATGTCTCCCCGGGTCTCGGTACTTGTTTGAGGCAGAAACTCTCCCATCCTCTGGCTCGTCCCCGCATCGGTGTTTGCCGCTGACCAGCTGGACATGGAGGACGACCCATTGGCAACAGCCTGAAGCCCGTCATCACTAACTCTTAAGTAAGGGGAAGATCTAATGAGGAATTTATGTAACGTAAGTAACGACTTAAGTGTTTAATAAGTAACTGTAATGTGATTACTGCATTTAGTTTCCCAGCATCACCTCTAAGTGTCGCCAAAGGATCAACAGCTGTAGAAATATGTGTATGCCAGCCATGAAGTTGACGTGAGGCACAACACATTTCCACGGTCATTTCACTCTTGATACATCTGAACTTTGCCGTGGAAAAGGACGTACGCCACTTTTTTGTGTGTACGCACCCTTTGTACATGAGGCCCCTGATCTGTTAACTTTTTGAGAGTGGCAAGACACAGGCAGAAATCAGTGACATTTTGCAGCCTGAAGGGGCCACGCAGTGTTCCATAATGAGCATCAGGAGATTCTGCATGGAGCACAACCTATGGAGGAGAAGTGTTGTTTCAGACGCCAAATTGGAAACGGCTGTGGTTTCTGCAATAAACAGGGTATGTATGTATGTATGTATGCATTATGCTAGAGTGACCATATTTTGATTTCCAAAAAAGAGGACACTCGGCCCGGCCACAAGATAGCCTTCTTAAATGATACTCGCAGTTTACTCAAAGATGCCTTATAATTTTAATATATTTAAAGTTTATATGTATGGATAGAAAATACAAAATAATATCTCTCAAAGACAGAAATTCAGATAGGCCCCTATAGATAGGGGACACATACACACACCAGAGTGTGGCTACCCGATCCAAGCCCGACGGGTCCCGACGGCAGGCCTACCCGATGGGTCGGTCAGCTTTCAGTGAAAATGTAGTGTAAAAATAAATAAAATCCTATTGTCTGTCCTGTTTATTGCTTGGGCACTGTTATTTACGTGACAACACCTGAACAGAACACACACACATTGGCTGTTTGTTTCTACCTCTCCCCTCGCTGGAAGCCTCGGACCTCCAGCCGCCCGCTCCCGTCTCAAACACAGAGGTCTCCCTCTTCGCAGAGGACCCACGGCGCACGCCCGGCCTGTTAAATAGCCTGTAACCATAACAACTGTGTGACACAAACTCAGTGCTTTAGTAATTAAATAATGTCGGGCTTGGTTCGGTTTTGGACAGAACAAAACAGAATGACTGTCGGGTTCGGACAGAAATATGCGGCCCGTGCCGCACTCTAACACACACACCCACACACAAGGAAAACCAGACATTATCATCAATTTATAAACACCCCCCGGACGCCCCGGGCAGGACGTGAAAAGTGGACATGTCCAGGCAAAAGAGGACGTTTGGTCAGCCTACATTATGCATTAGAGAGTGCACAAAAATACTACGGGACTAATCGCGTCCCGTATTGATTTAATAGCTAAGGGATGATCCCGTATTATAAGGATGGATACCCTATACATACACATACATACGGAAACGGAAAAACGAAAGAAGGAAAGAACGAAGGGTACATGGATTGGGCTTTTCAGCATATGACATCCCTCTGTCCTTGGACCCTCACAGCGGATAAGGAAAAACTTTGGAAAAAATTGGTAGAAACCTCAGGAAGAGCAATTGAGGCAGGATCCCTCTCCCAGGATGGACAGACATGCAACAGATGTCGTATGCAATATGTATGTTGATGTTATCCACTGTCAAGTCTCTGATCATGTGACCAGACAATATGTGCACGGTAACGTACACTATTGGGCCCGTCATAATAGCGTGCACTAGGGCCCTTACCTTACACCACTGAATATGAGATCATTTGTTACCAGCCATCCGTCAAATTGTTTCCAGTGTCAAAATGGGCAAGCTTGCATTACATCACCCACCAGCGGAAGCACTATGGTCAAAAGTATTTGTGTCTTTCTACTGCACATATAGCCCAGTTTTATGAAAAGACCATCTTCCCAGCAGTGGAATACTTCTTAAATGAACCTTGTTCACCTAAATTCGGTATAAGTTGTGGACAAAACAGGCAGTCACCCAGCTCTGCGATGCCACTTAGTCGACAGTGATGCCTCAGCCATTAGCTGCGGGCAGCAGCCAGTCTGGGGTCTTTACGGCACACAGGGACACACAAGTGCTCTTAACTGCTCTCCTTCTGGATAAAAAGGGAATCTATTTTTTGCCCATTAGTGCTGGCATTAAGAGCTATTATTTGCCTTAACAGCAATAACTACCCACTCCCACGTCACCCATCATTACCATTATTATTCTGAGTCAAACTCGAAAGGACATGGAGACGTTTGACAGGTGCTGCAGCCGTTTGTTTGGCTGCTCCTCTGGATGCAAAGTGGGGAGAGCAGAGAGAAAAGGCAGGGATACTTCGCTGTTAAGCCTTGGCATGGTTATAGAGAGGGAAGGAAGGTGTTTGTGTGGGCAGAACAGACACTAGGAGAACAGACTTAGTGATAAAAACTCTCTTGACCTGAAGATGATAGAATTTTTTTCCCCCTGTTTTTCTACCAGGAAACTTCAGTTTGACACTGCTCAACAATGATGCATTGTTTCTTACAAGGGTCAGTAGGAGCGTAGCTGTAAAGTAGCAATAAGAAATTTGGGATTATTGAGTTTGATATGCAATTTCATTTGACCAAGCCACAGACAATGTCAAGGCAGGGTGTGGTAGACCGACGATAGATGCCCTAACGATCCCTAAATCCTCCCAGGACCTCAAAAACACTTGAAAGAATAAATGAGCCATCTCATTTTACTGCCTCCCCAATATGCTCAGATATTGCTGAATGGGCAGGGAGCTGTAGCGAGGAGCAGCTAGGATGGCACAGGGCCTGGCCTCACCTGTAATGGCATATCTCAGCCTCTCCTTATCGATCAACTCTGCCCCTGAACACTCATCTGGGCTCTGGGCCATGGGCCGGAGGGGTGGGGGTGGGGGGTGGGGGGGGCGGGTCGTGGATCTCATTGCCACGGTGCCCTTGGTGAAGGCCGGTGTCCAGTGACAAGCAGAGGAGTGGAGTGAGAGAGTGGAAGGGAGCTGCTGTGATGGCAGTACACACAGGATATCATCAGTGGACCAGCAAACACACACACACACACACACACACACGTTTTCGTTTTGACATACATGACTTGGCATGCACCATGTTCTTAGTTCTTCAATGTGATTATAATACTAAAGGGCTACTCCAGCAATCTAGTATTACAGTAAGATTAGGGGACATCTGAGAGGCCAATTCAGAAAGGAATGGGCAAAATTGAAGCAGCAGATGCTGAGATTTTGAACACTCAACACACTCAATCCTACACTTCCCATAATGCATCTGCAAAGTTTGTTTTGTTAGACCCTCCTTGTCTGGTAAAAGCCTATGTATTTCAAACTCTGCACCCAAATAACATACAGTTTCTGTTATAAATCTGTATCCTTCAAGGCCAAACTGAGATAATCCTGGTGATGTCACAATTGCATCATCAAAGTTATATTTCGCACATTGCTCCAGAGCCACATAGACACAGACATTATACAAGTTTTCTCACAGACTTTTCTCAGCACATAGCCCTACTGGCGATCCTGTATGGCACATGGTCTCCCTGTCGACTGTGCTGCATGGCTGTCTGCCTAGGTGGGTTTGGCTTTACCTAGGTGAAGACCCTGTGTTAGTTTGAAAGGGGGCGAGATGATTCATACCAGGTGGGGCTCAGCTGATGAGAGATGTTTCTGAGTGTTGCAAGGAAAACGGACGGTGGAGTTCTCTCCTTTTCCCAATAAAGTTTTCCTTCAAGTTATTGCCAGCGTGTCTCATGTCAAATGAACTGTCAATTAAGAGTACCGACACTAAGCAGTTAGGGGTGTAAATTAGCCATTTAATCACATAAAATAATACACATATATAAAAAGTGCAGTTAAGTTAACTTTAAACTGACTCCGCTAACACACATATAAGAGCACATGGGATAAGTTAACCATTGGGGCTTTCTGTCAGAAAGCCCTTTCTGGAAGAAATGTTTTCATTTCATTTTAACCCAAATGAAGGCAAACTTCTCACAACAGCCATAAAACAATGCGATCATTTTACAAAAGTATCAAATGTAGCTCAGTAATAACATCAGGGTTCACAGAAAAAACAATTGGTTTTTTTTCTTTCTTTTTCCAAAGTTTAGCTTGATCATAAAAACCAATTCCATTATCATTTTCAGTTTTTTAACCCATTAAATGCCTTTTTTTTTTTTTCAAAATGCCATTGTAATTTTTATGAGAAAAAAACACAATAAGTGAATTAGAAATAAAATACTAAATGCAAAGTGGACTTTTTTAGGGAGGCACAGTCTTCATCACAGTATATGTATATGTCAATAATTAACAACAACTTTGATCCAGATGCATTTTTATTTTTTTGCGCAGTGTCAGATTTTTAAATTAATCCCTTTGTGTTAACTTATGCACATTTTTGTGTATCACATATGAATACAAATATAAATGTTATTATAGTATATTTTTCCAATTTTTTTTCTTTCTTTATTCCAACTTTAATCTTGATCATAAAAACCATTTGCGTTATCATTTTCAGGATTTTAACCCATCAAATGCCAGTTTTTCAAAATACCAGTGTCATTTTTATAAGAAAAAAACACAATAAATGAATCAGAAATAAAATGCAAAGTGGATTTTTTGGGGAGGGTTTATCACAGTCTGGTATGTGTCAATGATTAACAACAACTTTGATCCAGATGCATTTTTATTTTTTTCTGCAGTGTCAGATTTTTAAATTAAACCCTTTGTGTTATCATTATGCACATATTTGTGTATGAAATATGAATATAAACATTATATGAATATATCGTTTCTTTTTCTTTTTTCTTTTTTCCAATCTCAGTCTTGATCAAAAAACAATTTCCATCATCATTTTAAGGATTTTAACCTGTTAAATGCCAGTTTGTTTATGCCATTGTTGTGTTAGTGAAGAATCTCACCTGTAGTTCATGTAAAATGGCCATTATTTTTTATTAGTCCTACTACTCTTCAAATGTTTTACCTTCTAGTAGCTTATTACCTTACTTTTGCTCTAGAAGATAAAGCAAACATACAAGTTTACCTTGAACAAGAGCAATATTTATTTCTTAGCAACAAAAAGAACATTCACTTACAACAAAGCAGAACAGAAATACTTTATGCGTGTATATGTGTGTGTGTGTGTGTGTGTGTGTGTGTGTGCGGGTGTGTGTGAGTGACAGAGTGACTGAATGAGTCCAGTTCAGACAGAAGGCGCGCATGCACCACAAATGATTGTGGTGTGGTCTTTGCAAGTGGGCTCACCACACTTTTGGAAGGTGGTTTTGATCATCCTCCTGTTTTTTGGCTGGGCAGTATTTGCACTGCCTCCTTTTGTCCCTGGCTGCGGTGTGTGGGGCAGGGCCAGGGGCAGGGTAGTTGTTTCTGATTTGTGCCACCATAGCAGCACCTGGCTGGTGGGGAAGGTGCTGTCTTGTGGCCATCAGTGGAGGGGTTAATGCCCTCCCCAGCTCCTCCAAGAAACACCGCTGACGGGAGTGGTCACCCTTCTTCCACCCACGTCCACAGGATCAATGCATTGATGGCAGACACATCTATTATGTTGTGGAACAGGGCCCTGGGCCATCAGTGGGTGTTTCGCCAACATGAGTAGGTGGCCACCAGCTGCAAAAAAAGAAAAGAAAAAAAAAGCAAAGACAAAAAAAAGAACAAGTATTCTTCTTTACCATATACAAATATATCATTCAATCTTTATATCAATGCAAGAATTAGTCTACTGAATATAAATGTACTAAATATATCTCAGACATGCACAGCAGCACAACAGCGCACAGCAGCACAGCAGCTTGCTCTCCACGCCTGATACGTTGCTGATCCAAGAAGCTATTCTCCCTCCAGTGGTACCTATATACCCTTACCACCTCATCACAACTGCTGGCTCTACTGACTGTTGTCCTAGTTCTGCATCTACCCACCGCCTTGACTACCGGCACCTCCTACCCTTGCACCTAGCAGTTAGCATAGCTCAAGCTAGCCAACATGCTACATCCATGGCCTGTGACAACATAATGCTCACAAAAGCAAACAAACAGATTACAGACCTTAAAGGAGCAATAAGCGAAATTCATCATTTCTAGATTGAAGGAATTAAAAAATTGCTATGTGAAGAACTAGAGGTGTAATTTCATCTGGAGTATAGCATGACCTCACACACCCTCTCTCTGTGTTGATCTCCAGCCCATTGTTTACAAGCCGGTCCGGCTGCGCGTTCATGTACATTCATGTGAATCCCCCCCCCCCCCCCCCCCTCCTCCACCCTTGGCCCTCCCTCCCTATAAAAGGCTACAGCCAGTGAGCAATGGCAGCGCATATTTTCGAAATGAAATGGCAGAGAGCGGAACGTCCACCTGAAGACGACCAGGATCTGACATTACCTCTAAAGAAACAACAGTTGTTGGCGAAGAAGTTGTCGGATAAAGAAAGGGACAGAACTCGGATTAACATTAGCCTTGCATTTCCAAGGTGGAGAGCACTGCGAGAGCTAAAGGGGCTACAATCTGACTCAAAGCTAGCTCTTCTTCTCCTGGACAGGTACAACATAAAGTCAAATGTCTGTTTTAATTAGTGTTACAGTAACGTTAGACACATGTCGCTATGTCGATTCAATTAAATTTAATGTTAAAATCGTAGCATGGGTTAATGTCCGGAGCTTGAGTTATTAGCGGCTCTGTCCCAGCAATGGGTCAGGCGTTTCGGTTGTGTTAGGTGATTAGCCCGGCAGCTCAGCTAACATTTGCAATTAGCATTGTAAAATGTAGCCCGGCGGGCAGCCTGGCGGCTGTGTTTAGCTATTCCCCTGCCTACTTCAATGATGATGGTACCTGTAATAAATGCAATATATTTGCTGAAATGGAGGCGAGGCTCAGTGACTAGAAGAGCTGGTAGAAGCGCTCCATAGCTGCAAGCTACTCCAATAGCCGTAGTAGCTCTAGTGCTAACTTTGGGAGCTAACGCTAACATTCCTCTCTTCTCCGTGAGCCCGCCAGGCTGGAGCCTGTTGAATGGAGCTGAGAAACAGGCTCCTGGAACGTTAGCATGGCAGCCGACTGGTGCTAACACTAACATCCCCACGCTTCTCGGCTCCGACTCACTGAGCCTGGCGGAGAAGCGTGGGGACGTTAGCACTAATGGGCTGCCATGCTAACGTTCCAACTCTCTCCGTGAGACCGTGAGCCCGGCTCCTGGCTCAGTTGGAGTTGGAGCGTTAGCGTGGTAGCCGAGTAGTGCTAACGCTAACAGGAAAGCAGGGAAATAGCTAAACACAGCAGAGACCGAGAGTGAGTGAAAAACATTGCTAACTGCTAAACTAAGCTGGCTGTTTAGGTTTTATTTCCTTGCCCCTGTGGCGAGTGAATCTGCCTGCAGAGAAAGCGGGGGCTAACCGGTGCTTCCTCCTCATGCTCGTATTCGTATTTGTATTATTCGTATTCGTATTATTTATTTGTACAGTACTAAAACAATTGGTTTTAAAAACAACAACAACAAAAAACAGATTGTGCAGGTGAGATGAAAAACTCCTTAAAGGGTTATAAGTTATCTCACCTAAATATTCAATAAAACAAAAAGACAAAGATTTAAAATTGCCTTTAAAATAATCAATAAGATACAATATAGTACCAAAAATAGAAAGAGTAGAAAAGAAACATAAAGTAGGCCATCTAATGAAGTCCCTAATCAATGCTGTGTATATGTGTGTGTGTGTGTGTGTGTGTGTGTGTGTGTGCGCGTGTAACCCAGGCTACAAGAAGACACCCCTCTAATATCACAATTATCCTTTTAAAATAATTCAACTTAATTGGGAAATAAACAATTCATTGAAAAGTCATTAAAATCCTTGAAACAATTAATTTTATTTTGAAATGGATAAATAATTCATTTCATGTTGATTATATACATTTAAAAACTTTTAAACTGTTGATCTAAAAATAACATTTGGAGTAAACGACATTCAATTGAGTCATATAAATATATACATCTGTCAAAAATTATTTATAAAAGTCTGTTTTAAAGTGAAGAAGTATGTGCATAAAGGAAGAAAAAAAACTGTTGCACATAAACCAGCATTATGTGCCTTTCAAGTTGCTGCAGAGGGTTAATTCCTCTAAGTGTACCTGGCTCCGTTTCACCGACTCCCCCAATTAGCCAATCAGTGAGCCCCATGAGCCTTAGTTGACCAGCTCCTTAGTGCAGGTTTCTGTCACGTTAGTATGACAACTTCCTCTTATACGGAAATGAATCCCGCGCTGGTGAGTGTGCCATTTTTCCGATACACAGAGACTTCATCTATTATCATCTGGCGGGTGAGAGATGAAAATGACCTTCTGAACAAAGTTGCGTTAATTCTTGATGATGCTAAACAGTTGCTGATCGCTATACTGTTGCATTTAGACCCTGTAGAGCAGTGTGAGAGACCAGGTGATTTTCGCCAATCTGCCGAGGTGAAATGCTGTAAACCTCATTCATACATTGACTCAGCGGTGAGTGAAAACACTGTAAGCCTGTTAGGTTGTCTCTAAGGCAGCTGACATTTATGTTAGGTTGACTGTAAAGCAGCCGATATTATGTTGAAAGGTGCCAATGGTGCTAGCTACCTGATACTGTGTTTTGTGATGCTAAAGGCCTGTTAGCTTGGGCCTAGCCACTTAGCTGGCATAATTATTTGGTGTTCTGTGAAACTACAGAGACACTGACTATTTTGGTTATTTGTTACAAAGGAAGATGTTATTTTTCTATATTGGTTACTGCAGTTGTCAAAAAAAAAGTGATTGTGAGGCTATTTGATTTATTTATGTTTATTTCATGTTAATGGTGATTAAAGAGGGTAATATTTAGTGCGTTTTCTCACTGTTACCAGTGCAGGGGGAGATAGCTAAGCACGTTGAGCCTTAATGCCTCTTAAGTCCTCATGAATGTTCATTGCGCTTAATGCAGTTTTGATCAAATTAAAGGGTACGTCATGGTATTTTTTTATGTTGTTGTAAAATGATCTTGTGTTAGTTACTAGTGTAACCACAGTACTGTGACTGCTTGAGCATGATTATAAGAAGCACTTTGAATGTATTTATAGTTTCACAACTGCGTATGAATTTTTGAACTAAGGATATATTTTTGTTGTACAACTAAACCTTTTTGAGAACATGATTATTTGAACTGATTAAAACTAAGTAAAGTGTATTTAATTGGTGATAATTCATGGAAAGTTAGAAAATGAACCTGATTTATACAGATAGTGTATGAATGTAGCAAGTCATTTGGATCTCATCTGACCTGCCTGACCTGACACCATTAAAAGGGGGTCGCTGCCACATCGCACCATCCATTGGAGCACGTCCTGCCGGGCTTGTGTGAGATTTCAGGTCCCCAGATCCAGAGACAATTCTCAGATTCCAGGAATTCCCAGTGTGAACTGGGTGGCGAGCCGAACCGAACCACTGGTACTGAACCTAGAGGCGTGTGAAGGACTTCCTGATCCCCTCCCCCTCACGGATTGTGTGGTAGGAAAAAAAATAAACACAGACATACTGACACTGATTGAAAAAAAGGGCCCCAACGCAAGAAAGACCAACTTTGGAAACTGGGTTTTATTTTGCCAGCTTTATTATTTTAGTTTGTTGATTTTCATTCATTGTTTTCTTCTCAACACATGTTGTATCTTCATGTGTTTTAACCTGTAATAACAAGTGGCCACTAAACTCACACCATTTGTTGCCTGTGTCATTATTGATGTTCAAACTACTGGCTCTTAAAAGCTTAGTGTCTTCTGATTCTGGTCTGGCTATTACTATAGACTATTACCTACCTGTGCTCTATTACTACGTCGTAAGAGAGGGTTACAAAATTGGCGAGCCAGTCAGGAGACAAGTAAATTGAATATCAATATTGAAATCACGCCCAATATGGATTACATACAAAGGTCTGGTATTAAAATCCCTAACGCAGTCATTATTAGTGGAGTAACTCAGGTAGCAGATCAGGATGAACAGGCTACTGACTTCCTTAAGAAGTACGGCTCTATCAAGAGAATCCTTTTTGTCGATGAAGACACGTCCGAGTTTTACCAAAACCTGATCGTTGAGTACTCGTACGGCACAGCTGTTGAAGATTTAAAGACGATGTTGCCACACAGATACACAGTGCAGGGTGACCCCTGTATTGTTTATACTGTTAGAACACTGAGCAGTGTGTACCAAACTGCAATCGGCGGTAACATAACCAAAACTTATCTCACTGAGCTTAAGGCCCTAGCCAAGATAAGCGGCACAGAGTATGGACAGGTGCTGAAAGAGGTGATGTCTCAGATTAGCGAGGATATTGAAACTATGAGCCCTGTGGCTGAAGAGGCTTCTCCCATGCATGTTGAGACCACTGTTGTGACCCCACAGCTTACCTCCAACGAGCAACAGCCCCCCGCTTCATTCTCAGATGACCCTCAGGGAAACATTGGCCTTAATGTCACCGGTTCAGTCCCTATTATTAATGAAGGAAGAGCTCCTTCACTTTCAGTAAGTGATATGAACCCCCCAGAAATACAGAGGGTCGTGGTTGAGCATATAGTAAGGGGGGGAGGTGTCAGCCCACACTTGCAGTCTTCAGTAAGGCTCCGCTCCTTCTCTGGAAAGACTCCCAGACCCAATAATGAAACCGATTACGACACTTGGCACTCACATATCAAACTGCTCCTGAATGACCCTAACATGTCCCCCCTTCAGATATCCAGAAGGATCCTTGAGAGCCTGCTCTCACCCGCAGCTGATGTAGTCAAGGGGCTACGGCCTGATTCACCCCCTTTAGCCTACCTGCAGCTGCTTGATTCAGCCTTTGGCACTGTTGAGGATGGGGAAGAACTTTTTGCCAAATTCTTGAACACCCTCCAGGATCCGGGTGAGAAACCTTCCACTTACCTTCATCGACTGCAGGTAGCATTAAGCCTGGCAATAAAAAGAGATGGGGTTGCACCAGAAGAGGTAGACAAACACCTCCTTAAGCAGTTCTGTAGGGGGTGTTGGGATGATGCTCTGCTCTCTACTCTGCAACTCGAGCAAAAGAGGAATAGCCCACCTTCATTTCCAGAACTCTTGCTGATGTTACGCACAGAGGAAGACAGGCAGCAAGCAAAAGCTAGCCGTATGAAGAAACACGTCGGCGCCACAAAGCAGCGAGTCCAAATTCAGTCTCAGGACGCGTGTGCCTGTGCAGAGCCAAAAGAGAGACCAGAGGTCAGTCCCAGTGCCATTAAGGATCTTATGAAACAGGTTGCTAGCCTGCAGAGCCAATTGATCTCTTTCATGACTCAGAAAAAGAAGGAGACTAATAAAAAGGGAGCTACAGAGAAATCCCAGAGCCAAGTATCAGACAAAGACAATGCAAATACAAACATGCAAAAGCAGACAAACAAACCCCGGCCCTGGTACTGCTTTAACTGCGGGGAGGATGGGCACATCTCCCCTTCGTGCACAGAAGCTGCAAACCCTGCCTTAGTGGCTGAAAAGAAAAAGCAGTTAGAGGATAAACGACGAGCATGGGAAATGAAAACCAGCCCCAGCCCACATTTAAACGCTTAACAGTTCCTGTTGCGGGACAAACAGGGGCTGAAAATCGTCAATGTCCCTCAGACGAAAATGCCAAAGCCAAAGCTCAGGTATGTGCCAGTCTGGAACAATCAGATAAGAGCCCCCCATTCAAACTCCCTAAGGGGTTGGTTGGTACCAAGTGTACAGTCCAAGTGAACATAAAAGGTGAAGAAGTTAACTGCCTGCCTGACATGGGCTCACAAGTGACAACAGTTCCCCAGTCATTTTACAAACAACACTTCACAGAGCAAGAGATTAAGCCAGTATTCGATCTCTTGGAGGTGGAGGGAGCAGCAGGGCAGTCTGTGCCATATTTGGGTTACATTGAGTTGGCTGTAACGTTCCCAAAAGAGTTTGTTGGGGCATCAGTTGAAGTATGCACACTTGCCCTGGTCGTACCTGACTTTAAAGCAGCCACAGAGCCTCTTGTGCTGATAGGCACCAATACCCTTGATGTGCTGTACGACATCTATTCCAAAGCTGGAATGACGCATCAGCCCATCCCACACGGCTACAGAGCAGTCCTTAAAATACTTGAGGTGAGACACAAACAGGCGAATAACATTGAGCCCCACGGTGTAGTGAGGCTACGAGGAAAGGACTCCCAAGTCATCCCAGCTGGCGAAACTGTCGTACTTGAAGGAGTTGCCCCAGTGGACGGGTTCCAGAATGAAAAGTCTGTTCTTATCGAACATCCATCTTCACTCTCCTTGCCAGGTGGCTTGCTTGTAAAAGCTGGCCTGGTCGAGCTTCCCCAACGGCGGCCTTACAAGCTACCAGTTGTGATCTGTAATGAGTCTGATCATGATATTGTCATTCCTGCAAAGTGCACAATAGCACAGATCTGTACTTACCAGAGCATCTTGTTAAAGGAGCACCTGGCCGAGTCACCTGAGCCACTCCAAAAGTCACCAGAGACAGAGCCCTCCCAAAAGCCTACTCTAAACTTTAACTTCGGTGAGTCCCCAATCCCATCATAGTGGAAGGAACGCATCACTCGGCAGCTCAACAACATGCCTGATGTGTTTGCGCAACACGACTTAGATTTTGGTCGGACAGATAAAGTAACACATCACATAAAGCTCTCAGACGAGACCCCTTTCAAACAGCGTGCTCGACCAATCCACCCGCAAGACATTGAGGCGGTCCGGAAACACATCCAAGAGCTTCTTGATGCAGGAGTTATCAGAGAGTCGGAGTCACCATTCTCGTCACCAATTGTGGTGGTCAGGAAAAAGAACGGCCAGGTCCGCCTGTGCATAGATTACAGACGAATCTCCAGACCATTAAGGACGCATATTCTCTCCCAAAGCTTGAGGATATATTCTGTGCACTTAATGGCTCCCAGTGGTTTTCTGTCCTCGATTTGAAATCAGGGTTCTATCAGATAGAAGTTGAAGAGGCAGACAAACCAAAAACTGCTTTTGTGTGCCCTCTCGGGTTCTGGCAATTCAACTGCATGCCTCAAGGGGTGACGAATGCTCCGAGCACATTTCAAAGATTAATGGAAAAATGCATGGGGGACATGCATTTAAAAGATGTGTTAGTCTTTATCGACGACTTGATTGTATTCTCAAAAACCCTAGAGGAACATGAGGAGAGGCTAATGAAGGTGTTTTCTCACCTCAAAGAGTTCGGTCTGAAACTGTCCCCGGAAAAGTGTGTCTTCTTTCAGACATCAGTCCGCTACCTTGGCCATGTGGTGTCCAGGGATGGGGTACAGACTGATCCAGAGAAAGTTGCTGCCCTTAAGACTTGGCCAATTCCCCAGAACTTGCGAGAATTAAGATCTTTTCTCAGGTTTGCTGGGTACTATAGGAGGTTTGTTAAGGGTTACTCCAGTGTCGTGAAGCCCCTCCATGATCTAACCTCCAGTTACCCACCTTCTCAAAAGAAGGCAAAATGAAACAGAAATCCGAACAGTACCGAAACCCAAAAGAGCTCTTTGGGGAGCGATGGACCCCTGCTTGCCAGCAGGCATTCGACATGGTTATTAACAAACTTACTTCTGCCCCTGTGCTGGGTTTCGCGAACCCCAAGAAGCCCTACGTACTCCACACTGATGCCAGCACCACCGGGCTCGGTGCCGTCTTGTATCAGGAGCAGGAGGGCCAGCTCCGAGTTATTGGTTATGCGAGCAGAGGGCTGTCGCGAAGTGAAAGTCGCTACCCAGCACATAAACTAGAGTTCTTGGCACTAAAGTGGTCAGTCACTGAAAAGTTCAGCGATTACCTGTATGGTAATCACTTCACTGTTGTCACTGACAGCAACCTGCTGACTTACATACTGACCTCAGCAAAACTGGATGCGACGAGCTATAGATGGCTGGCAGCACTATCCACATTCTCATTCAAACTTCTTTACCGACCTGGAAAGCAGTTGATCAAACCGTTGTGCGAGCAATCTGCGAAAGGCAGCTTATCTACAGCGTCAATGGTGGCGACAACAGTAGCGCCGATAATGTTGCCTTAGTTAAATGTCTTGCCGCCTCTGCTGCTGCTGTGCCCGACAGCTATGAAAAAGAGAGTCAGTTTGGAGGATTGCCGGTTATCCCTCATGTATCTGAAGCAGAGCTTGTAGATAAACAAGGTGCTGATCAATGTATAAAGCATGTCATTGCTCGGATTGAACGTGGTGACAAACCACCCCCCACCTTGCGACATGAGCTCCCTGAACTCCCACTCCTTTTAAGAGAACTAAACCGCCTTGAGCTCTTGAATAATGTCTTGTATAGACGGCGCCAAGAAGGTCCCAAAACAACTTACCAGCTTGTACTCCCAGCTGAGCTTCGTGACGCAGTTCTGACAAGCTTGCATAACCATATGGGTCACATGGGGGTGGACCGTACAATGGATCTTGTAAGATCCAGATTCTACTGGCCAAGGATGGCTGTGGATGTGAAGAGGAAGGTGAGGACTTGTGGCAGGTGTGTGCGGAGGAAGGCACTACCTGAGAGAGCTGCACCCCTAGTTAACATTAAAACCACAAGGCCCCTTGAGCTTCTCTGTGTGGACTTCCTCTCTCTCGAACCTGACAAAAGTGGGACCAAAGACATCCTTGTGATCACAGATCACTTTACCAAGTTTGCGGTTGCCATTCCTACGCCTAACCAAAAGGCCCGCACAGTGGCAAAGTGTCTGTGGGAGAGCTTTATGGTGCACTACGGCATGCCAGAAAAGCTACATAGTGACCAGGGGCCAGATTTTGAATCTCGCATGATAAAGGAGCTCTGTCAAGTGGCTGGCATACAAAAAGTAAGAACAACCCCATACCATCCTAGGGGCAACCCTGTTGAGCGATTTAATCGCACTTTACTAGACATGCTAGGCACCCTTCAGAGTCAAGAGAAGTCTCGTTGGCGTGATTTTGTAAAACCCCTGGTGCACGCCTACAATTGCACCAGAAGTGATGTGACAGGCTTCACACCATATGAGCTTATGTTCGGGCGCCAGCCTTGCCTGCCGGTTGATCTGGCGTTTGGACTGCCCGTCCATGACAGCCAACACACATCACACTCTGAGTATGTGCAAAACCTCAAGTCACAGCTTGAAGAAAGCTACAAAATAGCTATGAATAACGCTGCAAAGACAGCGCACAAGAACAAAACACGGTTTGACAGGCGTGTGACTGCCTCAGACTTGGAAGCTGGAGACCGAGTACTAATCAGAAATGTCTGCATCCGGGGGAAGCATAAGATTTCAGACAGATGGGAGTCGACTGTCCATGTAGTGGTAAGAAGAGCAGGCACCCTCCCTGTTTATACAGTCAAACCCGAAAACAAGGATGGCCCCCTACGGACACTGCACAGAGACTTACTCCTCCCGTGTGGATATTTACCTATGGAGGAAGGCGGTGAGTCTGTCCAGCAGCCTGCAAAGCGCAGACCAGCAACTCGTGCAAATCCTGCTGTGGATGCCGATCACTCCTCGGAGGAGGAGGACGATGAACTCATTCCAGTCTACTGGTTCAGACAACCCCCAAATGCCCAGGTCCCCACAGTCCATGAGAGTTCAGTACAGCCTAATCCGCCATTGTCTAATGAGCAAGATATGCAGCATACTGATCCTCCAGACGTATGTTCTGTTGAGAGCCCAGTAAATGCCCGGAATGTTGATTGCTCTCCCGAAATTGACACACCACCTGATGTGTCCGATAGTACGCCAGACAGTCCTCTGACAGTTAACGAACCTACCAGCCGTCGGGGCGATGCTGACTACTTACCTACCGGAAGAGTCATTCCAACCGAACAAGTACATGAAATAAACCAAACTGAAAGTGACCTACCTGATACTGCATGTCCTGTAGAGGACAGCAACCTACCTGAGAATGAATGCCCTGTTGAAAGAGAAGATTTACCTGGTAATGTTGATGATGTCCAGAACGAACAGCTCCCAGCGCTGTCTGACATGTCAGAGGGTGAAGAGGAGATGGATGGAACTGGAAGTGGAGAGTCTGAGGAGAAAGGAGAGGATGAGTCGGATGAAATGGGAACAGAAATTAAAGAGGAGACGGAGAGACGAACAGACACAGATATCTCTGTCAGGAGATCGAAGAGGGATCGTCAGCCGTCAAGGCGACTTGACTATGCTGAACTTGGAAACCCCTTGGTCACAGTGGGGGGGGGGGGGGGGGGGGTCGTGGATCTCATTGCCACAGTGCCCTTGGTGAAGGCCGGTGTCCAGTGACAAGCAGAGGAGTGGAGTGAGAGAGTGGAAGGGAGATGCTGTGATGGCAGTACACACATGATATCATCAGTGGACCAGCAAACACACACACACACACACACACACACACGTTTTCGTTTTGACATACATGACTTGGCATGCACCATGTTCTTAGTTCTTCAATGTGATTATAATACTAAAGGGCTACTCCAGCAATCTAGTATTACAGTAAGATTAGGGGACATCTGAGAGGCCGATTCAGAAAGGAATGGGCAAAATTGAAGCAGCAGATGCTGAGATTTTGAACAACACTCAATCCTACACTTCCCATAATGCATCTGCAAAGTTTGTTTTGTTAGACCCTCCTTGTCTGGTAAAAGCCTATGTATTTCAAACTCTGCACCCAAATAACGTACAGTTTCTGTTATAAATCTGTATCCTTCAAGGCCAAACTGAGATAATCCTGGTGATGTCACAATTGCATCATCAAAGTTATATTTCGCACATTGCTACAGAGCCACATAAGACATTATACAAGTTTTCTCACAGACTTTTCTCAGCACATAGCCCTACTGGCAATCCTGTATGGCACATGGTCTCCCTGTCAACTGTGCTGCATGGCTGTCTGCCTAGGTGCCTACATGCGTGTGTTTTGTATATTTTGTTTTTTTTATATTTTATATTTTTGTATATTTATCAGAGCACTGAGCCCTGGTTTGTTATTCAGGTTAATGTGGGAAGAAGCAGCAGGTACATCGGGCAGCTGAGTGAAGCGGAGCCTGCGTAAGAAACACTGGGACTGTCTGGATGTGATAGTCCATGCTGCGGTACTTGTCTCTCCGGCACAGACGAGTGGGGGGGGGGGGGGGGGGGGGGTGTTGGAGAGCAGAGGTAGAGGGAGGAGTGGCTCATGACACACTTTGTTTTGCTCTACAGGCAGTGCACAACAGCGAACCTAGCGGTGAAACGATTTCGCTTATTGCCCCATCCGCTGACTCTCTCAGGAACTGCAAGATAAACAGGTCATGCTGACCTCCTGCCTGGACCTGGCTCACGAACAGTCCTTGCACATTGTCTCCCTCAAAGCGGCCCTCCAGGACACCGCCCCATGGGATACCTCCACCTGTCCGCGTCCTTCCTCCTCCTCCACACCCAGCCTCCAGACATCCTGGGCTGAAGTTGTGATCCGCGACAGAAAGAGACTCCAGGATGCGACTGCCTCTCCTCCTCGCCTGAGCCTCTCCAACTGCTTCAAGATGCTAGCAGACAACCCAGATCATCGCCCAGTGCCGGCAGGCTGCTCTCTGCACACGGCTGGTGGTGGTTGTGCAACACCTGGCTCTGGAAAGGCCGCTGGCCCCTCTCTGCCTGCGGCTACTGGTGCTTCACCCTCGGGCTCAGGTGGCTCCACATCTGGGGTAGCTGGTCCTACACCTGCGGCTGATGGCGTCCCTGTGGCTTCTGACGGCCCCGCGGTCCCCGGTGCCTCAGCGGCTGCTGGTGTGCTGTCTCCCCGCTCCAGCTGCCCTGCATCTGGGATCATCGTGGCTGGCTCCACACTGGCAGCTGGCGATGTCCCCGCGGTTCACCGCCCCGGCGGCCCGGTGCCCATGGGTGACGTGGAGCCCTCCTCCCCGCCAGCAGCCGCCGGTGCCCAGAGTGGCTTTGCTGTGGTCCTGGATCGCCAGCTCTCCTCCCGGACAACTACCTTCTGCTTCACGTCACAAATTCCTGAAGGAAGCCATCCTGAGACGCTCCGGAGGCCTCCTCCACCCCACGATGCCGGCAGACTCTCCTCCTCCTGGGGCCGAAACAGTTGATCCACCACAACACCTGTCTGGCCGTGCCCGGTCACCGATCCTGCGGCCAGCGCATGGCCCAGACACTGGCTTGCCACCATCCAACCAGGCAAAAACCCTTCCTCGCCCGCTCTTCCGTCCAACCACCCTGATCATCGGAGACTCCATCGCAAGGAATATTTGCTTCTTCAATGCCACCACCTGTTGTTTCCCCGGAGCCACAGTCCCGGTAATCCTGGAAAAACTCCCTGGGCTGCTGCAGTCACTCCCATTCTCCATTACCTGCATCGTGGTGCACGTAGGGACCAATGTCCTGGCACGGGGTGCCTCTGAGTTGACCAAAAGTGCTTTCACCTCCTTCCTGGACTTCCTACGCACTTGTGGAAAGTCGGTTTTTATCTCTGGTCCCATTCCCACACTTGGTTGCAGGGACGCGCACTTCTCCACACTGCTCCTGCTAAACACCTGGCTCAGGCCTGCCTGCTGCACTCAAGGCTTCAACTTCGTGGACAATTTCAATCTTTTCTGGAATCGTCCCTCTTTCTTCAAACACGATGGCATTCACCCTACCACCCTGGGAAGCCGCACGCTGACAGCCAATATTCAGCATGCTGTACATCACACGCCACGTGCATGACTATTTATATCACACGCCCCCTCCACCGACACTCTTTCCCACCCCGTGCCAACAGCAGCACAGAGCACAGCCCCGCTCACCAGCGCCCCCGTCCCACCTGAGACATTCCCTGTACAGTCCATCATAAAGCACAGACCACCCCGCCCTTACTGCACTAAGACTGTGAATAACAAAAACGTATGCCCCATCTTCTGCATTCCTGCCACCCCCTGTGCTACTTAAACCCAACAACACCTGAAACTGGCTCTACTCAACACCCGCTCACTGACCAACAAAAGTGCCATCCTACATGAATTCATCACTGACAATAAACTGGACTTCCTCTGCCTCACCGAAACCTGGCACAAACCCCTCGATTACTTCTCCTTAAACCAAACCACCCACCCAGATGGACGGGATGGTGGCGTTGCTGCCATCTACAGGAAATGCTTTAAAATGTCCACAATCTGCATACCTCCTGCTCAGTCCTTCGAACAAGTTGCCCTCAAACTGTCTGGTCCCACTTCCCTGGTCATCGCCATCATCTACCGCCCTCCAAAACCTAACAACTCCTTCCTCTCAGACCCCGCCGCGTCCCCCTCAATTCTCCTGCTGGGGGACTTCAGTATCCACATTGATGATCCAAACTGCAAAAGTGCAGAAGACCTCCTGGAACTGCTCCACTGCCTTCATTTCACCCAGCATGTCAACTTCCCCACCCACTGTCGCGGCCACATCCTGGACCTAGTCTGCTCCGCCGGTCTCACCCTCCACCAACTCTCCAGTACCAACCTCCACATCTCAGATCATCTGGCCATCACTGTGGACTTCAAGACCTCCCTCCCTCCACCAAAATATCCTTCAGAAATATCAAGTCTATCTCCCCCTCAGCTTTCTCTGACTCACTGGCAAATACTCTGTCCACATCCACCACCCCGCTGACCCCAAACCCTTCTGACCTAGTCACCCACTACAACAACACACTGTCCCTCTGCCTTGACAAACTGGCTCCCTTAAAAAACAAAACTGTCTCATTCACTCACTCATCTCCCTGGTACACTCCTGAAAAAAAAAATCAATTTTTTTCATGTCTTTTTTTAAGGGAACAAAAATTTTTGGTTTCAATGAAAGTAAATGGACACCAAAATGTGTAAATGGTACACAAAGTGATGATTTTGATTAAACACTGCATTATTGATATTTTACAATAGTTGACAGTGAAATTAAAAAACTGACTAAAAAATACAAATTCTCTCAAAGTATTAGCTCATATGCATGAACACAGTTAAAATTATAATAATAATAATAAGAAAAAGAAGAAGAAATTTTATTTGTATTGCACTTTACATTTTAGCAATCTCAAAGTGCTACAGAGCAGATAAAAAACAAAACAAACAAACCAAAAAACGAAAAAGCAATTGAAACAGAATTAATACAATTTAAAATAATTATTAAAAATGATCAGAAACGATAAATAGTTTAAAGGAGAACCTATAAAAAACATTTAGTAGAATGCTTTTGTGAAAAGATTCTCGTCTCGTTTAAAAACATCAGTAATCTGTGGGCCCTGAGGTGGTCAGGGAGGGTGTTCCACAGCCTCAGAGCAGCAGAGGAAAAGGCCCGGTCAACCATGGTGCGGAGCAAAAATCAATGCAAAAACACAAAAATATTTATGTACAGTAAGTGTTAAGCTTGTTTACATTGCCTAGGAAAGCAGACTTTTTTCTATACTCATAGCTCAACAAATTACATGTAATGTTATATTTTTTCTCACTCACTGTTGGTTTAAATCACTGCATCTCCCTACAGAAAAGCATGGCAGAATTTCAGCTTGCATGCACATCTTTTTAGCTGAACATTGTTGAAACAGCGCAGTTAATGTTGCTGTAGTGAGAAGTTAGCAGAGTGAGATGCCCTACCATAAAAGTATGACGTTTTATCTCGTAACCTCACTATTTATCTACTTTTATTTTATCCATAATCGAAAATGTTTCCACACTGCTGATTTATTCCAGAGTAAATGACTTTATCCTCAGGATTACAAAATAAAGGTGTATCTTAAAGATGATGATACGGATCAGTGTTTTCACTTTGCATCGATGATATTGGATCGTTGTTCAATGGATCATTACACCCCTATAAGCAGTGTCGGACCACAGAGAGCGAGTTGACCGAGTGACAGCCGTCAGATCAGGGCCTGGACAGCCAGGAAACAGGTAGATCCACCTCCCTTACCTTAAGCCTGGCTCACTAACACTAACTCTCTGGTAATATATGTTCAGGCAGCCAAGCCCTGGAAGCCCTAGAAGATTGTTATCCCTAAGTAACTGTATCAAATGCCCAGGGTTGTGTTTGCTGTGCCATTTGTAAAAAAAGCGTGCGTGCACCTTTAATCCTGAAACATAAGCCCTGTCATGGCATATCTGCTTTATTAACAGGAAGAAAAAGAGACAGGAAAGGTGGGAGAAAGAGCAAAGCACCCACGCCAGACTCAAACCTCAGCCGCTGCAATACGGCCTCAGCCTTAATGGTGTGAGCTCCACTTTGTGAGCTACCATGGTGCCAGAATCATTAGCCCCTTTTACACAGATCCTGCAACACTGCCTTAACAAGGACCCAAGCATCATGCTGCCCCAGTGTGTGATTTTATACAACACAACGGCAGAAGCAAAAGATGCAGATTGGATGTAACACAACACTGTCGGTGTGTAGTGTGACATAGAATATACTTGACAAGCAATAATAACAATGGCATAAAGTGGCAATAACAGTCATCTACCGTCGCTGTTATATGGTGGCTGATCTCATCCTCTTCTCAGAGGGTAATGAGCTCCTCACTGTCTCGCCAAGTGAGACATTTGCGGCTGCTGCTTTTTCATGGTGGGTCGTATACCTCAAAACATCACACTTGCCCTGTCCTGCAGGCTCAAACTTTTTACACAGACATTGATTCAGCTCTGTTATGCCTGGAACACACTGCCTGCATGAGCAGCGTGTGGTGGCTGCCTCACTGAACAGCTGCAACTTGCACCCAAGTAGTGTTCACCCAGACAGCATTGTTGCTGCGGCTCTGCTACAGAGCTGCTTATAAAGCCTCAGTAGTAAGCCCAAAATCTGGCTTCAGTTGAAAAACTTTCAACTTTCATGGACATGTCTTTGCCTTAATTTGTGCCAGCCAGAGCGAATTGGCCTCTGTTCATGCATGTATCTGTCTTTCCATTGACTTTGTGTAAAATCCTGCTGTGTCTAGAATTAGCTTAGCATTCAGTTTGAACACACAGTGAACCTTTGCCAGTCCAACCCTAAAAACATGAGAAACACATCAAATCCTCAAAGAAATGTTCGTATGATATCCTACACAAATGTAAACACAACAGTTCGTATGATATCCTATGAATTCGCACCCCATGAATGATGTTACATCCATAATGTAAAGTTACATAGTAAAGGTTATGTTACGGAGGTTAGGTTTAGGCAAGATAAGTTACTGTGGTGGGCGGCATGGCGGTGTGGTGGTTAGCACTGTTGCCTCAGAGCAGAGGGTTCCTGGTTCGATCCCAGGAGGGAGCCCCTCTGTGCAGAGTTTGCATGTTCTCCCCATGTTAGCGTGGGTTCTCTCCGGGTACTCCGGCTTCCTCCCACAGTCCAAAGACATGCAGGTTGGGGATAGGTTAATTGGTGACTCTAAGTAGGTGTGAATGTGAGCGTGAATGGTTGTCTGTATCTATGTGTTAACCCTGTGATAGTCTGGCGACCTGTCCAGGGTGTACCCTGCCTCTCGCCCAAAGTCAGCTGGGATAGGCTCCAGCCCCCCCGCGACCCTCAAGAGGATAAGCGGTCACGAAAATGGATGGATGGAAGTTACTGTGGTTTGGTGTGGGAAAAAAACATGGTGAGGAAGCACCTTAAAATGTCTCAAAGTTTACTTAAAGTTCCCATGGTTCCGAACACACATCTCCTGGGGAAAGGCCGTAGTTTTGTGACCCATCCACTCCCACAACCTGCGTTAATAAACACAGCGCCCAAATGCACTAAAAGTGATAACTGATGTGCCTCAGATGACGCACAACATTGGTGTGCCTATGAAGCATCATGAAATGCCAAGACCACAGAACCTGCAGTATTTTAGATACCTCCATTCATAGGCATTTCTAGCCCATTTTTGGGGGTGCTGAAGCACCCCTAAATTGAATCCCAGCACCCCCAAAATTTGATTTTTTTTATCTTTTTTATTACTGTATGTCCTCTTTTAGAAAAGTTAGAAAAGTGTCAAAACCATACATTACTTGGTTGAAACGTAATATTTTAATAACAAAAATACAGCAGCACCCCACCCCCCCCCCGCCTCAAAAATATGATATGCAGTAGTGGTGTAAGTACCTGGCTTAAACCAGGATATGTGGCACATTTCTTAAAGGGCCAGTGTGTAATATTTGGCATGGTTTATTGTCAAATCTGAATCTGAATCTGAATATTCTACCCATTAATATGTTTATATAAGTGTATAATCGCTATAAAATAAAATTCGTTTGGTTTTCATAACCTTATAATTATGCTTTTATATATATATATATATATATATATATATATATATATATATAGCAAGGGCGTGGCCTTACAGAGGTCGCCATCTTGCGCCGCCATGTACGTACAGCAGACCGAGCGGACAATCCAGCCAGCCAGAGAACGCATTTTGCGTGTATAAATAAACCAACAAAGACAGCGGAAGGAAGGAAGAAGGAGGAGGAAACAGCAGAGAGTGTTAGTAGTTCGTCGATAGAGAGTAGTGAAAGGTTTTTTTAGTTATGAAGTTTGCGAATGGACCTCACTTACCACGCAACAGGAAAGAATGAATCCGAACCGTCATCTGCGAGGAATAGAAGACGCAACTTCACTCCTTGTGATGCACTCTCTGCGGCGCTTTTCCTCCTCATGATATATCTCCCCAACGATGGTAGCACCGAATCCCATTCTGTGCAGCAAAATGGGAGCGGAGGATTCAGCCTCTCTTCTCACCTGCTCAGCATCCAAATTCCTCATCTGTATGCTCCGGCTCAAACAGGTATGGCTCTGGGTCTGTGTCCGCTACAAGAAACTCTTCAAAATTGCGTTCAAAGTCGTCCATTGCAGCTACTATAGTCTGGAGATATTGCTAGGCTAAATAAACAGCTGAGCTCTGTTTACAGGCTACGCTGTCAGTCAGTGTGCGGGCTGGAGATTGGTGGAGCAGAGAGGGGAGGGGGTACCCGCTAGGTATTGTAAATGAGTATGTGTGTATGGAGTGTGTGTGTTATGCTAGAAGAGTCAGAGTTTGGGACGGAGCCTTTTACCCCCCTGGAGTGTTACCGGAGTTTTTGGAGTGCTCAAATAAACTGGCCTTTTTCCCGAACACTACTCTGGTCTCCTGCTCGTGAGTGATTCATTACAATATCGTAACATGGTTTAGATTTCTAAATAAACATTCACCTCGTTGCTAGATAGACCTACTCCTGAAAAACTCGTGTCTGCGCAAGGCTTCTTGTCCCTATGAGGCCACCGTCATTTACCCGACGGGAGGGGTGAGCAAGTGAGCCCTGCAATCTAGAATTTGACCACTGATGTCATTGTTTTCAGCGGTTTTCAACCCATTTTACACAGTGGCCCTTTAACTTCTACCACTCAATACCAACACATTATTATCATTACCAGTCCTCATTTTTGCTGCATTTAATCGTAGGTCACTGTTTATGTTGTTGGGCAGGAGTTAGCTGACATTTTTTCTAGCTAGGAAACGTTACAGGTGGTCAGTACCACTGTCCTCTGTTTGAATTGGAATGAGAGAAGCTAGCTGTTGTGTCATGTGCATGTGTTAATATTAAAGCCAAGGTGCTACTGACTAGCTAACTGACTGGATGCCCATTAACATTATAACTCCTATTGTGTGTGTGTGTGTGTGTGTGTGTGTGTACAGACAGACAGACAGCCTCATCATGGATATAAGATTGTTTTTTTGAAAAAAAAAAAAAGAGCCAGGTTCAGGTAGGAGTGTAAGATCAAATGGTCTATCTATCTAGAATGATGTTGTAAATTGGATCAATGTGTCAGTTTATATCTCTTATTAGATATAAAATGCATTGTTTGGTTATTTGTCTTTTGGTTGACAGTACAAAAAGAGAGAAAGGAGCAGAGAGAGGACTTTATTAGTATTCTTATTAGTCTTATTAGCATTGTATTGCTTCAATGAGGTGAAGTGCTGGAACTAGATAATTTCCTATGCTTAATGGGAAACAAAGTAGGAAAAGCATAGTTAAGCAGGTTAAATCTAAATGCTAATCCTCTAGAAATGCGCACTGGTTGAGTTGTCCTCTTGCAATGGTCTAAACAAGAGTAGGAGTACATGCATACACATGCACGAACCCCAGGTAAATTGAGTGCTGTATCTTTTCAGAAAATAAGGATATCTGTACATGTACACATGAATACAAATGCACAGTGTGTTTGTTCCCTGTAGTAGTGCCATGTAAATCCTCAGTGTCTGTCTGTACTCCCTGGTGACCCCGCTAGCCGCTCCTCACTTCTTTTTCTTTCTTTTTTCTTTTTTTTTGACACATCAGATGAAGAAGAGGGTGGCATTGGTGGGAGGAGGTGGAGGCGAGCCAGTCGTCCTATTGGGCGCCACGTTTCTCACTCGGTTTACACCTCGCTGGAGAAACAGGATGCCAGACTTGGACGCACCAACCCCATCACCACCCTCCTCGCTTCATACAGCTAAACACACACTCCATGTATTTGTGACACTATACACAGTATTACACTTTCATGTTCTTACCCTCTCTGTAAGTGTTCCCTGACCTTTAATCTGTTTTGACTAAGGCTTAGCTGCTCCAAACTGTCTAAACTTCACAGATCAGCTCACATGTATTTAAATGTCTTCAGTGTGATTTTTCTCAGCTCTACATTTGTAAGTGTGCCATGCTGATCCTTTGTCTATTTGTTCTTGGCAGCTGCTTAACTTGTTGCTGAAAGCTGCCTAATAAGAGGACCTTAAAGAAGTCAATTTGTCGGACTGGTCAACTTAGTACCAGTGATTAGAAGTGATGAGAACATGGACACCAAAATCACAGTCTGAGCTCAATCATACTTGTGGTTTAAGAGGTTCAGGCATAGCTAAGGGGGTGCTGTAGGTATGCTCTGCAACTGTGCATTCTAGGCTACTGATACAACATTGAGACTCCAACATCACGCAAGCTGACAAAAAGGCTCAGTTATCTTCTCCTTTTCAGTCACAGTAGACATTTAGCAAAGCCATTTTAAAACTGTGTACTGCAAGCGTTGCTCTCTATCACAGAAAATGAAAGAATGAGCGGTTTGACTAATAATGACTGCACAGCAGGAGTCTCCTTTTCAGTAAAATAAGCTAGCTTTGCTCCAGCCCTGCCTGCTAAATCCAAATTATAGAGTACTGATTTACAACAGCAAATACAGGTTGAGAGATACTCAAAATAAGACAATCAAAACATGAATTTCCTTCAGGATAAATAAAGTTCTGTTGAACTGAATTGAATTGAATTGCAATGAGAAAAGGAAACATGGCTGGGTAATATTTTTAATAGGGCTGTCAAGCTATTAAAAAAAAACATGCTTTGTGATTAATTGATCAAATTTAATCACATACATCATTTTTCGCTGTGTTTAATTTTCTTTAATTCAAATTAATTTTGGCAAATGTGTCGTAGTAAAACTGCTGGATTTCGGATACAATTGTCCCCCTGTCCTCTACCACCCAAACTGGCCTGCAGTCCACTGCAATCCATTTTGCAAGGAAGTTAGTCGGTCACAGGTAGACGTACTCATTTTGCATCTGAACTCCTGGTCGAGTGTGACTCAACAAGGCTGGCTGCTAGCGCTAGCTTTAGAGGCTATGCAAGTTCAGACCTCCGGGTTTGCTGCTAAATGCTTTTCATTGAGGAGATATTTCAGGCTTTTAGTGCACCAATGGTAAAAGAAATTTCACGTCTCAAATGCCATTTGACGATCAGCACTTCATTTGAAGCATACAGGTGCCCCAAGGCTGTATTCAGACCTGTTCAACAAAAGGAGCCTATTCAGTCATTTCATTTAGACTGAACTGCGTGAGATCCTGACCAAAAAGAGGTCCAGCAAAATATATAGTGTCATCCATCAAGAGTCGAACCTGGCTTAACTTTTGGTGCTGAGGTAAAAGTTATTTTCATCTGGTGAGATGATATGAGGATGATGTAACCCGATGATAGTGAATGAAAATGGAAAAGGAAGTGACAATAATGATGGAAATGTTTTGTTTGGTGTTTTCAACAGTTCACCAACCTTTGTGGCAATACATAATACATAACATATGTCTGACTTAAAAAATATTGGAAACTGAGAAAAAAGAAATGTAATAAAAGCAGACAATCAATCATTCAATGAGCAAACCGAGTAGACAGTATTTCAGACATACAAAGGGCAGATTAATCATTATGGATAGTTTCAATTGCAAAAGTCTTATTTGCAGGACAGGTATTTTGTCCTGGAATATGGTTTGTCTTGAGGGTGGCATAACAAGAAAGGCCATACGGCAAGTCAAATGTTCTCAGCTGCTGTTTTATTATGGGACATGTGTTCTAAAGCTATTGACAGACAACTGCATTGATATCGGACAATTCTACAAATCTATAGGCAATCTTCAATCATGGTTTTGAACATTTAAGCAAGCGATACTGGGCTATGTGCCCAAAATTAACATTTTGGCCAGAGGGTGGCCCTAGAGGAGTTCAAAATCAAATGGGCAACGTTGCGCTGGGGTTAATACTGAATGCAGAAGCACCTCAAGGCGCACTGATTTTCCATGGAACATCACCCGCCTGCTTTCCTTGCCCATGTTAGCTGATTGGGCTGTTTAAACTGGAAGCAGTGCTGAGCATCATGGCCGGCTCGCGATCTGCAGCGATAGTTTTACTATCTGGTCTGTTTTTGGGTTTTTTTTTCGTGAGCCATGAGCGAATCTGACAAGAAATCACACACAGACAGACAGAGACAGGACTCTACATGTGATTTAAACAGAGCAGAGAGCAGAATTGCTTGCTGACCAGCACAGAGAAATATGCTTCTCGTGTGAACAGGCAGGCGACTGCTGATGTGCGGCAGTGCACAAATTAACAAATCAGGGCGCTTCTGCATCAAGTATGAACCCGGCGTTTATGTGGTCAGGATTCAGGATGTGATGAATTGCCTATCATCACATCAAATTTTGATAATTCTCATCTACAAGTAGAACATTTAGGCTAGCCACAGGAAAGGTCAGGGGGTCACAATAAACATTTTGGTCATCCTCCGATGATGAAGTTTCTTTAAAATCTGATAAATTGATACAGCTGTGCTGTAATCCCACTTGTACCCCGAGAGGTGATAGTAAGTCTTTGAAGCATCCAAGAAGCAAACCGAGTAATGTTAAATGTCAGTATGACTTTCTACAGCTGGAAAAAGCTCTTGGTGAGTCAAGAGATGAAGTTTGATGCTGAACTTGCAATGTTTTTTTTAGACTGCTAGTTGATGGATAGCTAGCACTGACTATTGTTTTCAACACAGACAAATAGACAGATAATTAAAGAAGGCAGTCAGTGTTGACTTTATCATTATGGATTATCTGACAAGGTCTTCAAGATGAAACCACAGTTAAAGGCTGGATTATAAATCTTTTGAAAGGGATACGATCACACCAGACAGTAGCACATCAACTGGCTTTTGGACAAAAAAAAGTAAGTCTCTCGCATGCAGCATTTTAGAGACATTTAACATTAGTAACATGTTGTGTATGACATTGACAGCCCCAGAGTTAACTTCCAGAGTCCAGTATGACATTTGTTTCAGTGCTTTGGTAACGAGACAGACTTGTGCATGTAGGTCAACCAGTTGATTTTAAGATAACACGACATCAGAGATCACATTTATTTTTCGCTTACCCAAACAGACAACTGCATGAGGAGTTCCACTTTACCCAACACGGAGTTTACCTGCCCTAGGCAAGCATTTATGTCAAGCCCTGAGGCTGACCCCTCATTAAGATTATAAGATAGCAGTGATTATTTGTGACTGGCTCTCAGAGTTTTAGCTGTTTGGTCAAATTTTGTGTATTTTTGACCTGTTAGTTAGCAGTTGCCTTTGTTTTTAATAACCAATAACTCCTATCCTCCTACATGTCTGTGACAAATGTGATGGGTCAAAGGTTCAACTTGTGTGACTTTCAAAACAAAAAGAATTGTAGCTCGATAATAGTGATTTAGATGTTAAAATATTACACATATACTGCACATCTTCTTCATGTTCTTATTTTGAAAAATAAAAAATCTATTTTTGTTCTTACCCGCTGCACAAATGTATACATTATATACCTGTCGGATACCCGACCCAGTGCAGAACTCTGCTACGCCCTGTGAATCTCATCCACAAGTTCTGGTCTTGTCCCAGGTTCATAAGGTTTTGGTGGAACATATTTGAAACTATAAGCCAGGCTTATAATTAGGCCTTACCCCTTTATCTCTTAACTCTTTATCTGTCAACTTTGGCTCTCCACCTGATGCCAGCCACTCTGTCATGATACAGCAAGCCCTGGCCTTCACAGTCTCACTGGCCAGACATTTAATTCTACTGAACTGGAAGCATATATCTCCACACATGATCGTTGGATATAGGAAGTTCTATACAATATAAAAGTTGAGAAACTGAAACTCTCTCTCATGGAGAGAGAACAAAAGAGAGAGAGTCCAGGAAATCTTGAACCCTTTCATCAAAGATACTGACCTGCTAACCGTTGCACCAGACATGGTGCAATGTTTTATCCTGTTGTTGGTATATTTTACTATTTACTTATTTGGCTTTCATTTCTAATTATTTATTTATTCATTTTTACGTATTAACCCATGGACGGCTGTGGGAGTTTGTTGTTTGCATGATTCTGTTCAAATAGATCTAAAATGAAAACCATAATAGCTAGGACATTCATTCTTTTTGCAGCAGAAACCTAAGGCTTCTGTCTTCACCGTCATCATGTCATTACCTGACTTACAGTACCTTGCCTTATGTGCCAAGGAACGTTGTATTTTGCCATAACCATGCTGGTATTTCTCCATAATGGCAGCGGAAGATCGCCATTTCCATAATCCTGTATATATATCGGTCTAAAATAAAACCCATTATAGTTAGAGCACCCAGTCTTTTCGCAGCAGAAAACTCAGGCTTCTGTCTTGGTCATCACCTCACCTTATCTTACGTGCCATGCAAACATAGTATTTTGCTGGAATTATGCTGGAATTTCTTCATAATGGTCGTGGGAGATCACTGTTTGTGTAATCCTGCATATGTTGATATGATGATTTTATGTAAAATAAAAACCATAATAGCCAGAACATTTATTCTTTTTTGCAGCAGAAAGCAAAGGTTTCTGTCTTCAGTGTCATAATATTGTACGCTCTTAATGACATCATTGCGCTACATTACATGCAGTTTAAAAAATGGTTTTGTGAATTTATCACAACACCTTTTTACTCTGCCCATAAAAATCTCAAAAACTAAATAATGCACATAGTTCAAAAAACTAATGGGGTGAAATATTTTGTTTGTTTCTAAATTTAAAGATCTTTTGGATTGATATGTTTTGTGTTATAAATTTGTAAAATCTGATGAAAAATCGTGTCTGATTTTTGTTTTTTAAATGACAATTTCAATACTTTTATCAATTATTATAGTTTATTCGCATACATAACTTTTAGCTTTTAACTAGAGAAGACAGAGGTAGTCCACACATTGAATAGGGCAAGCTCTCAACACTTTAATGTGGTAATGAATCATCTATCTAGGTTTTTGTCAGGCAACATCCATGTGAAATTAAAAAAAGAAAAGTAACATTTACACCCAGGAAATGACAGTCCCAAAATTAGGATCTTATGTAATATAAAAAGCCCTCCAAATCTAATCCACCACAGTGTGTACCTTTAGCAGCCTACAGGTCTTGCATATAAGTGAGACATTCTACAAAGGTTTCTATCAAGGTACAATAACAAAAGTCAACTGTGCACACTGGCGGCCCCAAATGGAGGCAGAAAGGAGGGAGGAAAAGAAGAAGGAAAAAGGAGGGAGGAGGAGGGAGAAAATGGCACTTGATTGGTGACAAAAGATAACAAGAAGTGGCTGCAGGGAGCCTCCAGAACTCAGAGTGGTGTGAATGGACCCCATCTGGTTCCTTCACAAAATGCTGAGGAGACGCAGATAATAGGATGTACACACACACTTATACACACACCGTGTCTCTGTCTCCTTCTCTCTCTGTCTCACTCTCCCTGCTCGGCCTGACCAGTCCCGGGTGGCCTCATCGCCTGGTCCAGGATCCCCCAAAGAGCTCTGGCTCATCTCTCCAAGCATACACTTCAGCTAGACCAATTTAACGTGAGAAAACGTGAGGAGGGCGAGCCACGATGTCCATCTGTGGCTGGTAGTCGTGTGGGGGCGACCATAGAGGGAGCACATAAGAGAAAATCCCCTCATTCATTCTGCTCACTGAGTATTCTTTAGAAAGAAGTTTAAATAAAACTGTAGTTGTCTTTTTAGACTAAATCACAAAATGTCCTGTCCTGCTGATTAAATTTTCTGATGTCCCCTCATTGTAGTGTCCTCAAAATTAGATTGCTTCATGCTTCCATTTCACAGTTTCTATGCAATGATTTCAACAGCTATACATTCACAATAAAAAGGCATTTCAGTGGTGGTCAGCATTATGTAGCATAAAGTCAGGGCTAATTATTTTAAGCATCCAAAAGTGAAGGAATGCTTTGCTCATAATGTTGACCCTTAATGCATTCATTAATATGTAATAGAAATGGTCTACTAGTGCCTACTTTAGTATTTTTGCTTATTGTGATCTCATCTCTTGGAGTATCATCAAATGCTTCATATTTCAAAAATCTGTACAACCTAAGCTAAAAGATTATGTAAGTCAATATACCATAATAATTGATTAAAGTTTTGACATTGTGTCATTAAAACAAAACAAAATAATTCTCTCCACTCCATAAGTTATTTAAACTATGTACATTGTTTAGTTTTTTGAATATGTGTTGTTGTTTTTTGAGCAGATTGAAAAGGCATTAATTTGTTCCTCCGGCACAGAGGGAGGAGCAAACGGTTTGTATGCGTAATTGCGCACACATGGCTGCAGTTATTGTCACAAGAAGGACGCGTCGAAACGATGAAAGAAGACGCAGAGAACACATTTTTCACCGGTGCCGTAGCATTGTTCCGACCTCTCGTTCCGACCTCTCATTAGTTCGACGTCCCGTTGTTCCGATATGTGATTATACTAGGCTATACTGTATTTGTGTACCATAGAGGATCAACAACGCAACAAAAGTAGGCTACTGGTGGAGATACAAGTGTCATAGAGAGGAGACAATGAAACACCATAACCTCCTGTTATTAACTCTGGGGTCCGGGTTGTGTTCTTCTTGTGCTGAATGGCTCCCGGCGGCTCCGCGACCGGCTCTGGGTCAGCTGGGAAATGCTTCAGGTGAAGCAGGCTCACGGCTTATGTGTTTGCCACTCTCTTTTTCATTTTAACCCACACCATGATCTTTTCCTGACCCTAACCAAGTGGTTTTTGTGCCTAAACCTAACCAGACCTTAACCACAGGGCATGATGATGATTTCGGAACAATGGGACTTCAGAACAATGGGTTTAATATGGTCGGAACAATGGGATGTCGGACCAATGGGCTGTCGGACCAATGGGCAGACGCCTCTTCACCCATGTGTGAACATTTTTGGAATGAATGAGGAAACAATCAATAAAACATATTGCCTATCCAGCATACAGCATTTGTGATGCTAAAGGCATCATTACCAATGTTGTGGCAAAATATCCCTGGTCATTACACGATTCTTTTATTATGAGAAACAGTGTTCTGTTTTACAAGTTGCGAGATGGCGAGTTTGGAGATGGCTGGTTTGTAGGTGAGTCAGTTTGTAAAATCCTTTGTAAAATAATTTATTACATTAAAAACAAGAGCATGTTTCATATTGATATGTTTTTTAAGGTGATAGTGCATACCCCCTACATCCCTTCCTCCTGACACCTGATAAGGTACAACGAGGCCCATATCTGCACACGGAATATTGTTATTTTTTATTGTTATCGGAATCTTGAAAAGCAGGTTCCATTGTTTGGAGCGCACTGGAGGAGCACTGCTGTACAGGCCAGAAAAAGTGGCCCAGATTGTAGTGACCTGCTGCATGCTACATAACATTGCCAAGCAACACAGGCTGGAACATGATGCCATGCCGGAAGAGAATGCCGACCTGCCCCCCCAGCCCCCGTATGGAGCAACAACCCAATGCTGCAGGGATGCAGACACGCAGCAATCTCATTCGAAGTCGCTTCTTGTAAGCTGTTTGGTATATGCATTTATTTTTCTATTTTCATTCAGTAATATGTAATGCAGAAATACACCTTGATTAAACATGTGCTGTAGATTAGAATATGAGTGCTAGTGTGACCCAATAAACTGCAGAGCATTGCAAAGTTAAGCAAATCAACATTTATTGAAAAAAGATGATTGAAATCACTTTCTAAATTCCAAACATTATTACCAAATGAAATGCTCAGTCTCATTAACGTCTAATTATGTTAAGCAAAATCATATCAAAGACACATTGGGCTCTAGGGGTGGTGAACCCCGCGCAGAGCTAGTTTCCAGCAGCGCAACCCGAGGCGCACTCAGTTTGGTAGTTTGGCAGACTGAGGTGCGCTGAGATGGGTGTGGCGGCGCAGCAGGGGGAGGTGTCGACAGATCCAGCTTGTCGCAGTGACAGTTTCGTGCCAAAATGCTTCAACGAAGGTGCACTAAAAGCTCGCCAGCTGAAACCAGGTCTACTGTCAGCGCAGGCAGAGCACAGCCGGTGTAAGCCGAAGTTTGGCTGACTGGCAGATAGTGCGCACACGTCACCAAAACCTCACAGGCAGGTTTCCACAATATCAGGCACATTAATAATGCAATAAATACCCAAAAAAACACTATTCAGTGCAACTATCTGCAATCAGCACATAAATGTATCTCTATATCGACTGCCCCGTCACATCTGATGTCAGATCAAAGGGGATTGGCACCGTTTGGCACGTTTGGCACGCGTAATGGAAACCCAACCTGATTTGATTAACACAGCTGCAAACTAATGAGCTCACATCCCTCTCAGCCAACCACAAACAGCCACAGCATCAGATAGGGAGTATATATTCAGCATCTGTCAGCTTAGAAAAGTCAAAAGAAAAGAAACAGAGTGAAACTGCGAGAGAGAAAGAGAGAGCGCGTGCGCGCGCACGAGAGAAACGCAACATTGATTTACAATTGTGGTGACCTCCTCCCAGGCTACCTTTGCATGATCAGCCCGTGGAGATTTGCTCGCAGTTCCGTATATTCTGACACTGCGAGCTTGGACGTCCCGGACCAAAACATCAGTTTCCTCCGGGGAGAAATTTGGCCGTCTGACGCTGCTGCTCTCTTCTGCCATGGCAAATTGAGTAAACTCTCATTACGCCTTCGCACGGCACATTTAAGGGCGAGGAGAGGGGCTAATTTGATTGGTGTGATGTGTGTAAAACCCACTCCACCCCTTCTCTCCTCCCTCTTTCCGACTTGCACAGGTAGGAGGGACAGAGGTGGGAAAGAGGAGTAGCTGCGCCAGCGCACACGGTGTGCCAAACTTGCAAAATCCACCTGGCCAGACCCAGTTGGCGAAGCGCAGGTGCGCTGTGCCCCCCCATGCTTACCTGTCCTGTCCATTAAAGGCAAAATGCCCCCCCCCCCCCCCCCCAAAAAAAAAAGGCCTACTGCTTGTTTCCTTCAAACTGTTTCTTTTGTTCCTGCAGCAACTCCAGATCAATGTCCTCTGGGCCCTTTGAGGCTCTGCAGGGGTGGCGGCTGCTTTGGGGGGATTTGAGGGGGATGGCTGAACTTCTGATGAAGATTCTACATATAAAAAAGAAATGTTTTTCGTTGGGGATTTGACTTTAAAGACAGCAAAATGCTACCACAGGAGTCACATTCAAATTTAACTTAGTAAATAAATATCTTTTCAGAAAAAAAGTGTTTTTTTGTTACTGTGTGCCTACCTTGTTCTGCTATTAGGTCCAGTGTGTCATACCCGGCTAATTCCAGTGACTTGCTCTTCAGCTCACCTGTTCCTCAATGCTGGTCAGAGCCATCTCATCCACTGTGCCCCCACCTGTTTTATTTGCAGACTTTTTATTAAACGCCAATTTATCTTTTGTTGTTCTGCTGATGTCTTGATATTTTCTTTTCACTTCATCCACTGTTCGCATCGTTTTACCAACAGCATTTACTTTTTCACAGATTTTCTCCCATATAGCTTTCCTTTGTGAGACAGTCAGATTTCTTTGCTGTAGCTCATTCAAGTGTTTATTGGCTTCATCTACCAACTCCTCTAATTCTATAGGGTCGAATTTCACTTTGAGCTTTCATCTCTCCATACTGGCCTTGCTGCAAACCATGAAACATGCAAAACCCTCATTTAAATAGGCGTGTCTCCAACACATTTGCACCTGTTGTCATTTACACAATCACTCTTAGTAAATCACCCGCAAACCGCGGTTCAGCCCTACACACAAAATTCTAGATTGCACATGCAAATTAGTACGCGCAAATTGGGATCTTAGTAGATCCGGCCCTTAGTTTCCCTCTTTTTCTGAATGAATTATTGCAGGTCAGACAAAACAATTTCATTCACATTAGACTGTTTAAAAAAAAACATGTTGGTTGTAGATATAATTTGTCAGTTACTGTAATACCATTTGATTGTGTAATGTTAAGTAATTTAATCATGTTCAGGATACCCAATTTTTTTCTGTAACTTCAACATGATTGAATATGATATTATTCAAAGGTATTATGTAACTTTAAAGTAATTTCATTATGTTATAAGCATAGGCACAAAAATACATTCCATCTCACAAAAATAACTTTCATTTGGTGACAGATTACAGTACAAAATTGACACTGGACTCCAAATTCACTGAAAGCCTGAATTCAATGCACTGCAATTACAGAGCAGTTGGATTTTTGTCCTTCATCAGTGGTGACATAAACAAAAGATGAATGACAAATTTAACAGATTAATTTAGTGCTAATACAAGTTCTGATTTATTTCCTATAATTTTATCATGTCACTAGACTGTTAAAAGCCCTAAATATAAATACAGCAATTTTATCAAAAGCACTTTGCTTTTGGTACATTACATAATGTGTCTCCTCCTGCATCCAGTCAGTAAATCAAGTCAGTACCACGGGAGCAAAATGAATATCCACCAAAGTTAGAACCTAAGAAGAACACAACATGTTGAAAAGAAAAAAAAAAAAAGCGTAGTACACACTAGAGGCTGACATTTTTTTGGGAGTCCCACGGGTCACATGATTCCCGTGGGATTCCCACGAAATGGGAATCAGTTTCACTATTCGTCACGTGATTGGGACGGGATGGGAAAAAAAGTCAATGGGAGCGGGCGGGACTGGGAATCATAATTAGGCCTGTCACATATGCGTTAAGTCGGTTAATTGCACGGTAAATTAAAAGGGAGACGGTAACTTTTACGGCCGCGATTAATTGCCATATTCATGCGTGTTTGTTTTCCTCGTCTCTCTCCACCAAAGAGGCTGGACGACAAGAGCGTTCACTGCCGTGCATCGTCTGGCAGCCAGGTGAGTTGGTTCATTAGCGTAATGAACGGAGGGAAAGCTCTTGTCATTGAGTGTTTTTGTCTCTGTGGGGGAGGCGGGGCTATGGGCTACACACACACACACACACACACAGTGCGATCTTCGTGAGGGGGGGATGAGGCGGAGAAGAAAAAAAAACAGTTGAGCGTAAGAGAAAGACATGGAACTTGTTCCTAAACCAAATGCCACAGCCCCTGTGTGGGAGTGTTTTGGATTTAAACCAAATGACAGAGGGGAGCCCAGTAATTTGGACGAACCGGTGTGCCGGGTTTGTTCTAAAACCATCTCAACAAAAAGAGCGAATATGACCAACTTAACTGCACACCTGAGAGTGAGAGACTGACAGTCTATTTTTTTGTATTTATTTATTTATTTCAGATATTTTAATTTTCTTTTTTTGCATTCCTAAATATTCTTGTTAAAGGAGCAATAAGCGAAATTCATCATTTCTAGATTGAAGGAATTAAAAAATTGCTATGTGAAGAACTAAAGGTGTAATTTCATCTGGAGTATAGCATGACCTCACACACCCTCTCTCTGTGTTGATCTCCAGCCCATTGTTTACAAGCCAGTCCGGCTGCGCGTTCATGTACGTTCATGTGAATCCGCCGCATGACCGGAGGGAAGCACAGCCAGTTAGCCTCCGCTAGCTTCCCAACTAGCCCCAGCTCTCTGTTTGGATCCAACCGGAGCACCGAGCCCTGGTTTGTTATTCGGGTTAATGTGGGAAGAAGCAGCGGGTTTATTGGGCAGCTGAGTGAAGCTGGGTGAAGTGGAGGCTGCGGAGGAAACACCGGGATGGGTTAATGTCTGGAGCAGGCATTATGGTTGTGTTAAGTGAGTAAATTAGCCCGGCAGCCCAGCTAACATTTTCAATTAGCATTGTAAAATGTAGCCTCCCCGCGAGGCTACATTTTTGTAATATATTTGCTGAGATGGAGGCGAGGCTCAGTGACTAGAAGAGCTGATAGAAGCGCTCCATAGCTGTAAGTTACTCCAGTAGCCGGTGGCAGCTGACTCGGCTAGTGCTAACACCAGGAGCTAACGCTAACGTTCCTCCTCTTCTCCGTGAGTGAGAGCAATGTTTTAGCCTAGCGGGCAGCTGGCTCGCGGGCTGGCCACTAGGCTAAAACATCACTTCAGGTTGAAGTGTGAAGCTGAGTGAAGCTGGGTGAAGTGGAGGCTGCGGAGGAAACACCAGGATGAGTTAATATCCGGAGCTTGAGCAGCCCGCGAGCCAGGCAGGCAGCCTGGCGGGCTCTAGCCGACCCGGCTAGTGCTAACACTGGGAGCTAACGCTAATGTTCCTCTTCTTCTCCGTGAGTGAGAGCGATGTTTTAGCCTGGCAGGCAGCCCGCGAGCCAGGCGGGCAGCCTGGCGGGCTCTAGCCGACTCGGATCCCAGCTAGTGCTAACACCGGGAGCTAATGCTAACGTTCCTCCTCTTCTCCATGAGTGAGAGCAATGTTTTAGCCTAGCATCCCCACTCCTCCCTCTACTTCTGGCGGCGCAAAGGTAGAGGGAGGAGTGGCTCATGACACACTTTGTTTTGGTCTACAGGCAGTGCACAACAGCAAACCTAGCGGTGAAACGATTTCGCTTTTTGACCCTTTAAATAAATGTTTATTTCTCTTTAAAACTGTGTACTTGCATCATTATGCCTTTATTATCATTATGTAAGTTTAAAAAATGGTCTACAATCAGCAAAATTTCAACAATAATAAAAATGGTCTTAAAAGCACAATATTACGCAATATTGCTTATCACAATAATTTTTGATGCAATTAATTGGCCAGCAAAATTTGTTATCATGACAGGCCTAATCATAATAACAATAGTCAAGTTTTTATAAAGTAGTTGAAACTAGCTCCACCTCCAGCAGCTGTAACAGTAATATGCTGCTCTAACACTAACAACATTTTTCTCTCTCTGAACTGGTTCTTATGATGTGTTGTCTGACCACATCAGAAATCAAATGTTTATCATTCTGAACAGCTTCAAGGTGGAGTGAATGTAAAAATAATTAGGCAATAAACATCAAAACACAACATTAGATGTCAAATTTGGGTTTATATTCAACTAAGGTAAGTGTGTGATCCATGTACTGTATTTTTTTTTTTTTTTTTTAATTTTTTACTGTAACTGAAACACAACGCAGGAGCGGGATGGGACAGGAGTCATTCTTGTGGGATTGGACGGGACGGGATTTTTTTTTTTTTCTTTTTCATGGGATTGGGATGGGATAGGATTATTTTTGTTGGAGTGGGATGGGACAGGACTGAAAATCCACTCCCGTGTCACCCTCTAGTACACACTAAATGCATAGGCTACTTACACATTGTACAACCCACCATTTCCCATTTCTTTAGTGAAGAAAAAGAAAGGAAAGGTGGTTTCAGATTGACTGTATTGGTCATCAAAATGCAGTTGCACCACATACATAAGAGGGTTGAGACTATCCAAAGTGTCCCAAATTAAATTCAAGGGGTCAAGAGATGTAAGAGGATATAGACAAGATAAAGACCACCACATTGTTGCACAATTTGATTTCTTTTTTCAGTTATTCTCAAATAAATATGAATATGAATCACTCACTTATCTCTTTGGTTCACCTGTTGACACTCACTAAAAAGGTCATAGTGTATGACAATGGATAAGCAAGCATGACTTTATTTAGAGTCATAATCCAAAAAGCTATAGTGTGTGTTTGAATGTGTACAGTTAGCTAGTTTGGTAGAAAGTCGTGTTCCATTTCACTTGTAAATGCTGACTTCTCATTCATCACATTTCCCAAATAGCAGAATTGAATTTGATCCTATAGGCACTTCAGTTAGGGAGGATGGGACTCTCTTCTCTGTTGTAGCTCCACTTTGTGATTTGGACTGATAACACGTCTAGATTTTAACATACAAACCTGGCACAGCGCTGCTTTAAAGACACAAAATAAACACCTGAGAAAGAGAGAGATGTGTGGAGACCCTCGGGGGACAGTGGGCCAACATTAAGCACGCAGGTATGAACTGTAGTGAACTCGGCCATCATAATAGCAGTAGCTTGTGTTCGAAGTGTGTGACCTGAGTGTGTTTGCTTGATCCGGCTACTATTCTGCATTTGGATTGATGACAGCTGAATACCTAAGGGGGGGGTGTGAATATGTAAAATACACTGGTGAGTGTCACTGGATATGCTGTCTGGCAATAGGACTGTCTCTCACACACACACACACACACACACACACACACGCACATGCTAAAACGTGGATTTGTTGCTGCTGCCTAGAGAGGTGAAGCAGTGAGGGGACTGCGCTGTCCATTCACCACAGTAGGGACATGAGGAAAAGTGTGTGTGTGTGCGTGCGTGCGTATGTGTGTGCGTGCGTGTGTGTGTATGTGCCACACTGTGAAGATTATTTAGTGCCATCCTGCACCCCTCCCTTCATCTTAAATAATTCAGGGCCTCCCCTCATCACTCTCATTATAAATATTTCAGCCTCGGTGACAGGGAACGCTCGTCTCGTGCGACAACTGGGAGATATGTTCTAAAAGAGAAGCACAGGGTGTCTGTGTGTGTATGTGTGTGTATGAGTGTGTCTGACACAGAGACTTACACACACACATGTATATATGTATAGTGGTTGTCGGGGGGGTCAAGCCACCCACCCTGAAAGGCAGTGAATGCCACTCTGCTATTCCTCTCTTCTCTAATCAGCCCTCTTGCCAGGGGCTAAAAGCACCTGAGTGCTAATTCATGGCCCCACACACACACACACACACACACACATGCACATAGCAACATCTATTTCCCCCACAAACAAACCTGGCACTTTACAAAGACAGCAGGAACGGAGGGATGATGCTAATTCTCTCCCCCCCTTGGCACAACATCAGTATCACATTTGGATGATGTCCATTGTTGATGTGTTGAGACCTGTCAGTGATCCTGTTGTAAATAAAACTGAGGCTAAACTGTAACCCCTATGTCAATGATTATAAGGCCCACAACAACCATTATCAACAGAAATCACTTAGTGCTTCAGGATTGCACAGATTTATGTTTTATTTTTTCCAAAAGTCCCAAACCTCCTCTGGCTTCTTGTTACCAGCTCGAGACAGAGTCCTCAGATGCAAGGTCACTTCCTGATTGAGAATTGCATATTGTGGCATATGAGTGTGTAAACTGTGAATTAACTCAGTGTATTTGTATTTGGTTGGGGGGCAGTGGGGTGGGGGCGGGGCTGTGGAGTGAGGGGGAGCAGTGGAGTGA